>NW_020897693.1:39566619-40035850 GCF_003984885.1 Neopelma chrysocephalum | reverse complement strand
GCGCGAGCCCAGCGCGGGCCGGTGACATCTGCCCGGCATTGGCGGGGTGCGCGGCGCGCGCCGCCCGGCCCGGGCAGCACCGGTCGCCTGGCAACGCCATTGATTGGCTGCGGCCGTGGCCAATGGGCGCCCGCCCGCCCCCCCCCCCCTCCCCGCGCGGCGGGAGGCGGGCGGGGGCTTTGCCCGGCGCCCCCCCGGGCCGGGGCGCGGGGGCTGCGGGGCCGGGGCTGCCGGGGCGCCCGCGAGTGCCCGTGGGCTCGGCTGCGGGACCGCGTGTGACCGGCGCTCCTTTGTCTGCCGGTGGGGCGCCGCCACGGGCCTCGTTAGCAGTCCCCCCGTAACCCCCATTCGTGGCCCCAGCCGGGCCCCGCCGCCGCAGGGGCAGCCCCGGGCACCCCGCCCACCCGCCGCGGCCCCGCCGACAGCCGCTGTCCGGCCGGGCCCCGCCGGCCCTCCCTGCTGGCCCGAGGGGGCTCCTCGGGCCCGCGGCCGCCCGGTTATCCCTGCTGCTTGAAGCGGGGAAAGAGAGACAGGGAGAAAAATCATGGAGTGATATGGCCCTTTGGGAGGATACTGGCAAATAAGCAAATTAAATAGAAAGAGAGCAGCATGTTGTCATAGCAACAGTGCAATTAAATTACTTTACTGTCAGCCATCATATAATTTTCCTGTTTAGAAGCTCATGGGACGTAACTTCCATTTGGAGTCAAAGTTGAGCGTGCGGCGTAGGTAGGCAATGCCGGAGCCCCAGGACGCCGGCGATTCCCTTGTTTACCTTCTGGCTGCGCTGGCTGCAGTTTTGAAAGCTAGGAAGTGGGACCGACGTAAGTTTTGCCACCCGGTGTTTATATCTGCCTTGGTATTTTTTCCTTTCCCTGATACTTTTCCTTTCCCAGATACTCGTGTAAAACTGCACATTCTCAGTATCTTGAGTGATGGTGTGTATTGAGGGGCTTCTGTGCAGAAAAGTTCTGTGTTTTTATTTTTAGTAATGGCTGCTTTGGTGTAATGTGTTTATAGAAAGACGGAGGAACTTTCAGTTTTCATTTTTGCCTGTTTATAACAGGTAAAATAAAGTCCATCATTTCTCTTTCCCAGAATGGCTGTGTTGCTTTATTTTTCCTTGCAGATAGATGATTTGTTCTATTGTTACCTGTAGGTTTTTTTACCTATTGTTCATGGTATTGACTGTGTGACTGCATGACTTCAGGGAGCTGCTGAGGTTATGTTTTAGGTACAGGGAATCATTTTGTTCTTATTCAGTGTTTGTGCAGGAAGTCTCATCCTTTTAAAATTTATTATTAATTTAACTCTTTCAAATTTTTGTTCTACTGCTATTCACATTTCCAGACCTAAATCCTGGCAGTTTGACTGCATATAGAAGCCAAGTGAGCCTGTCTCCTGCTTCTAAAGTAGAATTGTTGGTCTCCTATCTGATTCTCTTGAGTTGGGCAGGTGCCCAAGTTCACTGAGCTTAGAAGGGCTCAAGGCATCCCAAATATTACAGCTCACAGGTGTCCCCCCTAGGGCCTGCTTACACAGTACCCTCAGCAGCTCATCTGACCTCTCCCAGGCCACTGTTGAGCATTACAGCTGACTTTCTGACTGTTTTCTACCATGTTTGAAATACAGTTCAGCTAATGTTAGCATCTTCTCTGTTTACATATGTTTTAAAATGCTCTATTCCTCTGGCACTTGTTTCCCCATGTCTTGGCCCTGGTCCCAAAACTACCGTGTGTTGCTTTCTCTTCTCCTTTCTCCTGCCCTTGATGGTTTTGAAGGTCTGCCGTCATTTCTGAGTTTTGATGCAACCGAATCCGTAGTCAAATTGGATATTTGTCTGCCCTGGCCTTTAGCCAGAGTGACTTTAATCATGGTGTGGTTGAATTGTCCTCAAATGTGAAACAGCTGAAATTGAAGAACTGCCCTTAAGTTGCTGTTACTTAGTTGTTTTTTTTTAGTTCACATGCTTATTAAAGTGATACAGTCGGATACAATGAATGATTTGATACACCTATTCATCATTAAAGGGACATGTCTCCGGGATTTCCTGTGTGGGTCTTCACGTTCATGCAGAACTGAGATGTATCTGGATTATCATTTTATTCCATTGACTGAAATTTCTTCCTGTGTGCTGACTTTAGATTATTTTACTCAACAGTTGTGGATGTTTGTGAACTTGTCAGGTGGCAAAAGGCTAAGTGACCAGTTAGGGAAAAGCTGTCCAAACACTACGCAGGATCTTTTTATGAGCTAACTTTTCTCTTCTGTTTCTTTCTCCCTTTCCTTTGGATTCACTCTCCCAGGAGTTACTGTCTAAATGGGTCCAGTCATGCCTCCCAGTAAGAAGCCAGAGGGCTCAGGAATTAGTGTTCCCAGTGGACTGAGCCAGCGTTACCAAGATAGCAATTTATCAAAGGCACTTCACGATGACGAGGACCTAGATTTCTCTTTGCCTGCCATCAGATTGGATAAAGGGGCCATGGAAGATGAAGAACTAACTAATTTGAACTGGTTACACGAGAGTAAGAACTTGCTGAAAAGCTTTGGGGACTCGGTGTTAAGGAGTGTTAGCCCTGTTCAGGACATTGGTGATGACACGCCACCGTCTCCTGCCCACTCTGACATGCCCTACGATGCCAAGCAGAACCCCAACTGCAAACCTCCTTATTCCTTTAGCTGCCTCATATTTATGGCCATTGAGGACTCACCAACCAAAAGACTGCCCGTAAAGGATATATACAACTGGATCTTGGAACACTTTCCATATTTTGCAAACGCACCCACTGGATGGAAAAATTCTGTGAGACATAATCTATCCTTGAATAAGTGTTTTAAGAAAGTGGACAAAGACAGAAGTCAGGTAAGTTTGGAACTATGGAAACGTGTGGTGCTGAAAATATTCACCTGCTAATCCCAGAATGGGTCCTTAACAGTGAAATACAGAACATTCAACCTTGTCCCTGGTAACGTAGTTCATTAAATTCAGAGAGCCAACATTTCTTTAGCATTGCTCATTCTGATTTTATTAAATTCATTGTCTAGACATCTGTAAGAAAGCACTCGGGGAGTGTGTGTGTGTGTGTTTTTTCTTTTCCCCCCAGCTGGTGTCTTCATGCATAGTGGTTAAATATTGTTTTTAGTTATCATGCTGTGGTAATGGTTTCCAGCTATACTAGATGAATGTAATCATGTTATAAATAGGCTGCTTGCTGTTCTTGGCTAATACAAATGTATAGTGAAAGGGTATGCCTTATGTAAGAGTCCATCTCTTTTTCCCTGGTCTGTGTTGTAATCTGAAAAAACTTTTCTTTCTTTTACACCAGCAGAAGTAATTCTGAATTTTGGTGATGAAGCTTTGTTCCATTTCAAGCAGGTTTTAGAAAAGCTCTTCAAAGAGATGAGGCAGGTCTGGCATCAAAGGTGAAAATTACCATTCACCAAAATTTCGGTTGTTCTCTCCCTGGGCTCACGTAGCTTCTGCGCCTGGTGCAGTGCAGAGGCCTGGGGAGCACATCTTCGCTTTCTGATCTCAGTTGTTGTCGCCTGGTTTCATTGCTGATTCCTCAGCGGAGTCTGCAGGAAGAGGCTGTGTGCGAGGGAATGGGGAAGCGGGCGGAGCAGAGGAGGCAGAAAGGACTGCCTCCACACAGCCTTCTACTGCGTCAGTGTGCCTGGGAGCAGGTATCAGTTTCTGAAGGGGACTGTCTCAAGAAGCAGTGGTCTGGATGAATCTTTGGCAAAGTACAGATATACTGATAAAAACATCAGCTTGCAGATTAATTTCAGAGGCCTTCCCACAGGTTAGGGAAATAAATAGCAGGTAAGATCAGATCACTGATGGTCTGTTTCTAAAACTGGCTGAAGATCAGACAGTGGACACTTTTCCCTGGCAGAAACAATAGATGCACTCAGATTTTGTATTTCAGTGAGGTAAATGCTGTGATTGTCTTATAACTGGTTACCCTGAAACTAGACTTCTGTTGGTGGTGCTGTTCTCCCTATTTTGTGGGCTATTTAACTTCAAAAGCTGTGGAATAGGAGCTCAAGTAACTCTAGAAGAAGAGTCATATACTACCTTAAAATAGGAACTTTTCGTTTTAGATTACTTAATTTTCTCTTCTCTGGAGCTTTCCCTTTTTAAAGGATTTACCCTTCTATCTTTCTTTTCTTTCTGTTTTAAAAAATACTGTTACATAAAATCCTTGTTTCCATATTACTGATCACACACTGTGTGTTGGTATTTTTATCAGTTAGTTGCTGTGAAAGATTGTGTGTGAGATTAAAAAAATCTGTTTCTGAACTGAATCTTGTTTTGTGTAAACCGGAGTCTTAAATTCTGGTTTGGAAGTGAGACTATAATAACAAACGCCACACTAGACTGTCATGATCCTGTCCCAGACTGTAAGAAATCTTCACACAAAGCATTTAAGCCCCCCCAAAATACTGTAACTTGCAAGGCATGTGTTTAAGACTGCCATTTGTGTTTTGTTCAGTCCCTCTTCCTCTGTTTACAAGTTGACTATTCAGATTTCAGCTTCCTTCCTATGAGGAGCTTGTCTTCATGTCTATCTGTCAAATATCTGGCAGTCCACTGAGCTCCTATGAACAAGACCACAATGTGCTGCCTCTCCACAGGGAAGTGGCACAGCACAATGCATGACTAGTCACCAACGTCTCAAATTCATTAGAACCATGGTTACATAGACAACAAGGTGTGGTGGGAGGCCCTGCCTGTATGAATAACAAGGTGGAGTTTTATTCATTCCTGGAAAATCCCAGATTATGAGAAAGAATTTCTTCCGCTTTCTGGAGATGCTAATAACTGCAGGTAGCCAGCATTAAGATGAGTGGGTTGGGAATCTTAAAACGTAAAATGCACCATACCAGGTCTTTTAAGTCCCCTGCTGGGTTTTTCTCATGTCCTGGCCAAGAGATGTGGCAGACAGAGTCCTGAGCACAGAATTGGCCCTCAGTCAGAGTTGCTGAATCAGGTGCTTGACAGCTAATTGTGGACTTGGAAAGCAGTAAATGTCAACTGATGGCTTTGAAAATACCTTCATGTGTGTGTGCGCAGGCACGCACACTTTGGGATTGATTTGAGTACCTTGCAGCAAATATATCTGCTGTTCAGAAGGAAGGTGTCCATCTAAAGGGTTCTGTGGGTTTGGTCTGGGGCTTGGGGCAGGGGAAAGGGAGATTTTCATCTCTAAGGAATCGTTTTGTGCCACTTATTCTCCTTTGCAGCCAGATCCTGCAAATTGCAGGTGTGGAGTCTGCCTGCTTTACTGTTTTTGTGTGGAGGAAAAAAGGCAGCATTTAACAAGTGGCATGTTATGAAATGCTAACAAGATGGGCTCTGAAACATGTACAGTATGGGGGGAAGGAGTTAATCAGTGCTGGGAATTGCAGGCATTTGCTGGGTGATGTGCATTGACACATTGCAAAAAGCTAGAAGCCTTTTCTCTCATAGTTGTGCTTTCCAGTGTTTGTGTAGCCTTTCAGTAATCGTTTTTCTAAAAAAAGTTCTGCTGAACACTTAATTCTTTTTTGAATTCCCTCTGCATAGTAGTTTTCTCAATCTTGGGTGCTACTAGTTTATATTCATGGGGCTAAATGTGCATCTTATAGTCTGCAGCTTTTTCTGCCTGTGTATGAATGCTTCAATTTCCTGATGTGAGATCATTGTAACAGAGAGGGGAAAAAAAAAGGCAGGCTGCATCACTTCTGTTTTTGACTTGCCCTGTCCTGGTGCTTTTAGGTGTGCCAGGAAAAGACAATTTTCTGCTCGGATTTGTTTTTACACTGCTGCTATTCCACTTCAGCTGCAGTGCCATCAGGCTTACCTGGCAAGCTGACAGCGTGGCTATTCGTGTAACTTTGTGATGAGGCTGATCTGGATTGAGACAGAGAGCTGGGCTGAAGAAGGGAAAATGCTGAGCCCTTGATTGTACAAACCTCTTTGCATTGAGCTCAGCAGTTTAATAGTAGCTGGCCAGGGTATGAAGTATCACATGATGGGGAATAGATGAGGAGTTCCCTGGCTTTGTTTATACTGCCAGACCTGTGAATTCACTTGTTCAGATTAATCCTATTGTGAACATACAGATCTAAATGTCCTCTAGTGTGTGTCCCATTTAGTACAGCCCGTTAGTCCATGACTTCCCTGACTTCCCTACCATCTGGTCCTTGGCTATAGAGAGGAATTTTTCTTGTATATGTGTCTCCATAGCAACGAGTTTGCAGTTGATATGGAAAGTAAGCAGTTGCCCTAGCAACGGAGTTACTGATGTGGCAGCTTCTCTGCTTGCAGGGAAAGGGCTAAGCTAGTTCAGACCCATTATGTAGGTTTGCTGTGATTATAGCTGCGCCCACTAGTGCTGCTTGAGCTAAGGGGCTGCTGAAAAATTTTGTTACAAGCCCTACTTTTTTCTCCCTTGAAGATTTGTTTTATTCGTGTAGGGATTCCTGCTTTGAACAAAGACTGGTAGGATTGTCTTTTCAGGGTGTGTGATAAGTCTGTGCCTTTTATGAATGCAGACTTCCTCAGTCATCGTTACCAGATGAGGGGAAATGATGTTTGACCTCATTGGCTTCGCTGCAATATTTTTGTCTCAGTGAACAGCCTGCAGTTATAAAGGCTGGAGCTCTTGTCCCCTTGCTCTTCTCCACTATTCTGCTGTATTTTCCGTGGTTTGTGCTTTTTTAAACATCCATCCGATCGAGAGCGCTCCTCTTTGTTGTCTGAGATAGGGAAACACACACATGCTCCCAGCTGTGTGCAAGCTGAAGAAATTCAAGCATAATGAAGGTTTGCTTGGCACTTGTGCTGAGGGACGTCTTAATAAAAATGTAATGAGGGTAAAGGATATGTTTATGGGGACGGGGGAAGAAAATTCTCCTCGCTTGATGTGGAAGTTATTCTTAGAAGTACGTGGTCCATAACTGGGTCATGGAGATCGAGCCAGGCTCCTCCTCCGTCTGGAGCAGGCTCTGAGATCTGAGGACTCCCAAGTGGTCCTTGAGCTCTTGGAGAGCTGATGTCCAACTTGTCATCATCTAATGTACTGTCTCTCATAAACGCTCTGCCAGGGCATCTGACAGGAGTTGTCGGGGACCCTTTGGGCATAGGAGACTGAAATTTCAGGAGTGCCTCCTGCAAATGTCTTTCCACTGATTTGATAGTGTTTGGGCTTTTGACAGGTAAAACCATGCAAAAAAAATAAGTGCTATCTGGAGTGAGAGGAAAAGGAGCCTGCTTGTTCTGTGTTAGAATCTCCTAATCCAATCTGCAAATGCACAAAGGTGAGGGACATGGGACCCTGTCCTCCCTCTTTTAATGCTGTTATTTGAGAAGACTTCCTGTGAAAGTTTGGTGGCACTCTCGGGATAGAAATATCTCCTCTGTTTTTAATGTTTTTATTACCCAGACTGACCCAAATAATAGAAGTGTCAGGATTTCACTGCATTTATAACATCTGGTGGAGCTAAAGTGAAAAAAACCCCAACAAAACAACCCCTCAGATTCATGTTAAAGGCTTCAGATAATATTGAATCCATTAATAAAATAATGCCCTAAATAAGTGGGTGCAACTGTTAATTTCTCAAATTATTAAAAGGATATATT
Source organism: Neopelma chrysocephalum (assembly GCF_003984885.1). NCBI lineage: Eukaryota > Metazoa > Chordata > Aves > Passeriformes > Pipridae > Neopelma > Neopelma chrysocephalum. The sequence continues at coordinate 40,028,223 of NW_020897693.1, read as the reverse complement.
TTGATTTTAAGTTGGAATTTGTCTAGTTTTAAATTGAAATCTATTTTCTTATATCTTTATCTGTCGTACCAAAAAGCTCTCTAATATCAGAAATTTTCTCCTCAAATTGGTATGTGGAGAAATGAGGGTCATCTCTTTCTACAGCAATCATAAATTCTGTAGAACCATACTGTAAATAGAGTTTCAAGATATCCGGCAATTTATGGAGAGCTTTTCTTGAACCCTTTCGGTTTTGTTTTTGAATTGCAAACCCTAGAAATTATGCAGAATATTTAAATAATAGATTTCCTGAAGCTGTGCATGGAAATAACACTCTTCCATTTCACTGGCTTCCAGCTGCTTGACTTCACATCAGAGCTAACTCTTTGCAGTGGAGTCTGCCTGTATGAACTGTTATAGAGCTTTAAAAATCCCAATCAGTTCTTTTTCAAGTAATGATGAGGAGCTGGCAATATCTGGGGGGTCCTCTGAACCTTACATCTTAGGTATTTATGCTGTCTTGCTCTTGGTTATGATAGCCCGTGTGCAGGCATCATGCTGGGTAACTGGAGTGTTGGTTGCACAGTGACAGGCTATTGACCTACCAGAGGAAATTGGCTACTTAGGTTCAATAAACTGGAGTAACAGGGCCCTGTCTGTGCTCTTCACCCACAGCAATGATGCAAAGTGTGTTAAGCAGCATTGAAGGAGCCCAGGAAAGTAGGAGCTGCTCTTTACCATTGGCTTTGGGCTGTGGTGGGGTTAATGAGTCCATTTTTTAGCTGTGATTGCACTCCCTTGCTCTTGACTGTTTGCTCCAGCACCTTCCTGGCACCTTCCTGAATGTGGTCCCTGCCACACAGTGAAGGTTAAGATGAAATGAGAACAGAAGTTTAAGTACAATGGGAGGCTTTCTTCCGTGGAGATGTTTCTTTTTGTTTTCTCTTAGGAGCAGGACTGTGCTATTTGCAGTGTAAGTGGCCTGTGTTAGTGGCTCTTTGTGGTGTTCTACAGCTGATTTAAAGTGATCAAAGTCTGGGCTGCCACCATCATGCATTATCCCTGCCCAACCTGGCCACCTGTTCCCTTTGCTGGGAGATGGAACTGATCTGGGGGTGTATTGCTAGCCCCTCCTCAGCTCATACTGGCACATGTGTCACCACACAATGAGCAGGCTGAAAACTGCATAATTTTTTGGGGGTTATTTTTCAGTGGGCTAATTTAGCTGGATTCATTTTCAGCTCCCTGTTTAGTTCATGGTTACTGTGGTCAGTGGAGCACCAGTGTCAGCATAGGCCATGGGCTCAGCTCTGTTTAATCTGGCATGAAGCTGTGCCTTTGGCTTCCAGCCGGCTCAGAACTGACCTGGTGACAGCAGGAGATGGGAAAGGGAAGGGATGAAGGATGCTCTTACCTTTGAGAGCACAGGCTGCACTTAAATCACTGAGGCTGCTTGTATGTTCAGTCAGATACATGCTTGGTGCTGGATTGGGTCCATAGGACAGAGGTGAAAGGTCCTATGAAAGTTACGCTGGGATGTGTGTGCACACGTGTATTTTCTCAAGGTTTGTTTCTTTCTGTTGCCCAAGGTTCTTAATATTGCTAGTAGAGGTGGCTCTGCATGGAGCTGTGTTCTATATCCTCTGAAAAACTATTGCAGGAGAGGAAAGGATGTCTATAAAACCTATTGTCGGGCTCGTTCATGCTGCTGTTGTTACATCCTCATCACCTCCTAGGTTTCTTCCTATTTGTCAGAGAGCTAATGAACTGCCACGTTCACTGCCAGCAGAGGAAGCACAGGTCCTGGAGCAGCATTCCGGTTGAGCACAGGAAGCATCGCTGACGAGGGGCTAGAGGACATGGGTGCACAGGAGCACTTTTACATGTCCATTAGCGAATGTGGCAAGATGTCCCTGAGCACCAGGCCCACCATGGTGGCTGTTGTAGCTGAACATCAGAGATGAACTGGGCTTGCTGGTCTGGCTGGTGTAGCTGAGTGTATGCTCTCCTGTCTTGCACTTCAGTTCTTCAGCAAAACATCAAAGAATCCATTTTAATTGCTAATATGTATCCCTTAGACTTCCTTCTTCCTTTCCTAAAAGGGAAGTGAAGTGTTTTACCTTGTCTGAAAGAGCCCAGCAGACTGTGCTGTGTGGCTTCTTTTCCTGGGTGAAGACCTTGTGAAAAAGCATTTAAAAGTCTTGATCATAATTGAGCAGCTGAAAATAATTGAGGAGTTGAGAATGCTCTTTAGGCAGCCTGAAGTAGTTGAGTTGCTGGAGAAGCTTCCTTTCTTTGCTCTGGATTCAGGCGGTTGCTGTGTCCTGCCCGCTGAGCCAGACAGCTGAAACCTTGGTTCAGTCCCGCAGGATCTTCACATTTCTGGTAAAGTCATTCAAATGACTTGACCTGTGGCATCTGGGCAGCAGTCTCCAGGCTGCTCATACCTGCTCCTTCTATGTTGTTTTCAGCTAATTGCTGTATCTTCATCATAAATCTAGTTAAAAAAAATGAATGGCCTAGAGTAACACAAGCCAAAATCCTTATGAAGAAAGGACCCTGTGTGACTGTTTTTAATTTAGTTGGTTGTTCCTCATATGTTGATCACGGGTGGGTTAGCATGTAAAAGTAATTGACTTGTGTCACTTCAAGACCGGGCAGACTGTTGCTAGATGACGTCATGGTGCAAGCACTGTATGTAGCTATAACAAAGCACTGTGTCACAAAACTCAAGAAGTCCTACACTACAAGTATAGTTTAGTTTTTGTGACTTAATTCCTATGTGTCTTTTTCTGACTTGGAAGAATTCAGGCATGGAAGTAATACCATATGCCTTTTTTAATTGTGGATACAAAGGTGGCCCTTCTGAAGGAGCAGACATGTTGTTGGACAGTGGCCCTGCGGATGGTTTCAGCAGTCTGGCTGGCCTTGTAGGTGGGGGCAAGGAGCACCTTCCTCAGTTGTGCTGCTTTTATCAAGAGCTTCCTGAGGTATTTTCCCTTTGAGCAAAATTAGCATCCAGGACTGAAGTTCCCAGCAATTCTCACCTTTAATTACACATGGGAGTGCAGAATGCCTTGGCTCTGCCATACCATCCTGTCCATGATTCCTCTTAGCCTACAGCCTTCAGATCTTACTGATCAAGTGGCTGGAGCTGCTGAGATGCCTGGTAGTTGGGACAGGCATCCACGCATGCTCATCATCGCTGCCATGTCTGGCCATTTTTTGCAATGGCAATAAAACAGTGGATATCTTTTCTTGAGAATAAGCACATTTATAACAGCCTGGATGCTGACAAGGTTTATCTACTTTTTGGCAACAAAACTGGCTTCTAAAGAGTCCTAAATTTCATGTAGTTGTCACTAGTGTCAAACTCACCAGTGTGTCATGAAAGATAAGCCTCAGGAGAGAGGAAGAAGGGGAGCGACCTGCCTTCTTTGGTAGACAACTGTTTTTCCTCCTAAATTTTTGGTAGGTCATTACTGGCCCTTCTAAGCCTGAAGAGGGCTTTCCTTTTTTTTTTTTTCTGTTCTCCCACCAGTTTGGACTCCTGACTTCAGAGGAGCTGCTTTTGATTTACTCTTGAGTAAACAACAGCAGAATTGCGACTGAGGGCTGTGGAAAGTAGCAGTTGTGGCCATAAATGATGCCTCTGGATCTTACTCAGTTATCCATTTTAATAATTTTGGAGACAGTATGTTTAAATTCTTTTTCTTTTTTTAATTCAATTGTTTCAGTTTAGTTCTTCAAATTCCATTCTGGGTGTTAAGGAAAAACTGTCCTGGGGACTGGTGTAGGAATTTGTGGGAGGACTCATTCCAACGATGTTAAATGTGAGTGGTCTTTCCTTGTTGTAGTAGAAAAGAAATCAAATTGCTGCCCTTAGCCAGTGACTTAAGATACCAAAACACTATCTACAGCATGCTGAATTGCTGTCTTTCATTGCAGAAGTGAACAGTAGCAATTTACCACTAGTTGAGAACTCTCAGGATTTTGAAGCACTGGTGTAACTTGCTGAAAGACAGTACTTGGTAAGCAGAGGAATGAATGGGCTTCTGTACAGGGAAGTCTCTACAGCATGGAGAATTTTCTGTGGCAGTACATGGAGCAGAAACTTATTGATGGGATTTTGCATAAGACAATCTAGTTGAATGCTAAATTCACACTCATTCAAGCTTTGAGCAGAAAATTAAGCTCTGCTCCAGCGCTATGTTTATGAAATCCCACGACTGCCTACTGTGGGAGGATACTCACTGAGATGAAGCAACTATTATAAATGTTTTTCTGAGTTTACACTTGAAAAAAAATGCCTACGGTGCAACTTGCAGGACCTGTGGGGGTTAATGCAAGACTCAGGTTAGGTGCTGGGATACCTCAAGCTTTCATTTACATATTTTTATCTCTTCCTCACCTTTGAGGTTGGAGAGTGGGAACACCTTTCTTATAGGTTCTGTGTGCTTCAGTAAAAATAGGGAAACCATTAATGAAATGTTCTCTTTTTAGATTAGGAGAAGGGGTGGCAAACATCACTGTTAAGTGATAAAGAATGTAATAATTGTAGCAGTTGTGTAATTAGATCTGTTTTCCTTAAATAGTTGGGGAGAACTAAATACATCTTGCAAGGTTCATCTTTAGGAATAAAGTCTTTGCCATGCAGGAAGAGCTGTAATTGAAGGACTCTCCTCAGTACCACTGCTTTGCAGTGGCTGGCTGCATGCAGCCTTCTCCAGTCCCTGAATAACACAGAATCACTGCACTTCCAGAGATCGTCACTGCTCCTGGGAGCGCTTTGAAGGCTTTTGGAGAGCAATGTTTGACAGCTTTAAGAACTGCCTGCTGCCGGCTCATACAGAGCTACAATTACACTTAGGCTTTGGGAGAATACCCTGGGCCAAAAGGTTCTGCAGGAATACCCTTCAGAGATAATATTTATTTTAAATTTTACTGGAAATAATGATACGATTCTTATATAATTCCACTCTTTCTGAAGTACTTGAGGACTGAGGGGCTGTAGATGAATAGAATCATAGAATCACAGAATATCCTGAGTTAGAGGGGACCCACAAGGATCATCAAGTCCAACTCCTGGCCCTGTACAGGACCATCCCCAAGAGTTACACCATGTGCCTGAGAGCGTTGGCCAAACGCTTCTTGAACTCTGTCAGGCTTGGTGCTGTGACCACTTCCCTGGGGATCCTGTTCCGGTGCCCAACCAGACTCTGGGTGAAAAACCTTTTCCTCATATAGGAGTGTAAGTAGTTTTCTGGCTTGCCCGCATAGCTGAGGTAGGAAGGAATGCATGGTGTGCACAGGAAGTGCTGGTTTTCAGTCTTCAGTTGGGAGAGCTGGGAAGTTGAAGAGTCAGGATGTGACTGAGATGGCTGGGAATTAGACAATTGCTGGCACTTGTAGTGTTGCATGTTTTGTTTTGAAGCAGTCAGATAACTTGTCCAAAACTTTTTTTCCTGTGTTGGCAATTAACGTAATGCATTTATTGTTATATAATTACCCGTTGCACTAGTTTCTTTGCATTTTCTCTCACTTATTCTTCCTCTATACAGAGGAAGGTTTTTCCCTTCAATGCTTAGGGTTAAATATACAGACCTTGCTTTTGTAAAAGAGCGTAGATTTGGTTTTTACAATTTTATATTGATTTCTAATACTTTCTAGAGTTCTGCCTGCATGGCAGAGAAAGAGGAAGGCAGCTGTCATAGAGACAAATTGCACAGGAGACTCAGTCCGGTGCTAGCTCCCAGCTATTGAGGCAAATGCAATTTTATTGTTCAGGCTGTACCTCCCTTTTCTGCTTAAATTCATTTTTTTTTAATCTATCTGTATATATGTGTGTGGATATACAAATATATCTTTATATTAAAAGCATGGCCTAGTTGCATTGTTTTTGGATCATCCAAACACTTTTAAGGTAAAATAGAAGCAAAAATTGGGTTGTCACATAGAGCTTTCTGTCTGCTTATGTCTTTGTGCTAGGAAAACAAGATGATGTCATAGTGGTACCTACCTGCAAAATTTCCTTGGGACAGACATCTTCTGTTGCCACAAATGGTTACCAATTAGTTTAAACAGATCACTCTCAATTAAAAGTCTTGACTAATCTGAATCGTCTCTCTTGTTTTCTCCAAAACAAACTAGCATTTAAAATTTAGTAAAACACCCACTTTGACTAATTATTTGTTGTTTCAGATTTTGCTAAAACTTCCTTTTGGATAGTGCTGCATTTGTTCAGAGGAATAAAGTTCCTTGTTCTTGGCTTAGCAAGTCTGCTTTGATATGTCATTTGCTGTTGGTTTTTAGAGCTGAGTGATTTTGAATTTGGAAAAGCAGAAATGTAATTATGACCCTTTCCATTAAGAGGCAAGGTTTTCTGTCATTCTTGTTAGAAAAAAAAATTATTTTAATTTAGAAAGCTTTGATTTTAATTTGTAGCAATGAAAATGTAGGAAAGATTTTGCTTTTTCATCCTGTTTTTCTGCTGACTAGGAAAAAATACAGGAAAATGTCTTCTCCCCACTAGCTAAAATACTTGCCTTATTTTAGTTTCAAAGTAAATATGCTTATGATCTTTTGCTAATTACCCTCTGCTCTTTCACCAAGCATTTGAATTGCACTCACTCTCCAGTAGAGTCTAATATGCCAAAAATGCATTTGTCTGGGCTTGAGCTGAAGGGACAAGAGTCCGTGTCTTAATTATGGTAGAATTATCTACTTGTGTGTCACATCAGCTTAGATTTATTCCCCTTGCTATTCATAAAACAGGGTTTGCAAGCTTGTTGTTGGATTGTCACTCTGAATCTTTAATTTAGACATGCAATAAAAAGGGGAAGAATTTGCTTTTTCAGTAAACTCTTGCATTTTTCCTGTTTTGACTATCTGTTGATTCCTGTTGGTTAAATGGCTTTTCAGTCCACACCACATGCAGCTGTTAGTGTCCCATGGGTTTTAAGTTAGACCAAGTACTGTTAGCATCTAAGGGTGTGTTTGTGTAATAATGGATGTGATAAGAGTGGTGTGAGAGGCTATTTATATAGAGATTTGTGTCTTAAAAGTTATGAAATTGGCTTTAAATCAGGTCGTCATTTAAAATAATACGGAGGGGATGTGCGCCTTATTTTAGAGCCTTTATGATCTTTTAGAGGCTCTTTTATAGAAGCGAAGACAGCTAGAAAAATTTTGGTTTGGGCTCCCCCCCCCCATGATTTTGCACTATCTCATGACTTTCTAACAGAAACATGTAAAATACCAACATGCTAAAAATGCTGTGAATCGGCAATATGAAAGCCAGATTCTGGAGACTGAGATAAAGGTGTAATCTGGCAGGTTTCTTTCAAACTCTTTTGGTACTGGTGTGTTTAGTATTGCCTAGGAGAGTCTTTTGCAAGAAAAACACAGTAATTACAGAAATCCTCCTCTGTACAGTGCAGATGTCAGCATTCGTGGTCACTGGGTGTGACTGTGCAGAGAGAAGGACCCTTTGGAGCAGCCAGCCCTTTTCTATGGGGTGGTGCTTTGGAGCTGGTATAACTGGCTTCCTCTTGTGGGGCAAGCGATAGTGGGGTTTTACACTACCAGCATGGTCAAGGGCTGGTTACTGTTTTTCAGCCGGTTTTGGTACATTATGCAGCTCTAAAAGGTAAGATGACTGCTGCCAAAGTGTTTTAGCATTGATGGGATGAATGGAGTCAATTATAAAGGGTCCCTTCCTTTTTGCTCAGCCTTTGAATAGGGCCTTCAGCAGTTTGGACCTCATTTTCTAGCTATGCATTTTTCTCTGTAAGGGCGTTTGCATGTTATTTCTGGTTGCTTTTCACATTCAGGTATTCATTTCCAATTGCTATTTTTGTGGGGGGGTTTTCCCCCTCTTAGTTCTCTTTTTTTCTTACTTGCATCATCTATAAATGGAACCGATCATAAATGTCTGTCTGAGGAACACAGGGGCAAGTGCTTTCAGTCATTGTTGCACTGTACTGAAAGTGCATTTGCATTTTGAAAAAGAAAAAAGTTGCAACCCTTTTTTGAAGCAGGATTTTTATTCGTAAACCATGTGCTATTTTTGGTGTGTCAAATATGCAGTCTTCCTGTGTGAAACCGATAGCAAAAAAAATCACAGGAGACCTGGAGCAGTGACCCAGGTCACAGCAGGCCTGTTTGCATGACACTCGTGTCATCAAAATAGTCCTGCTTTGGCATCCTTAAATGAGATTTTCTTTTCCTTTAGATGGTACATCTATTCAAAGGCATATTTGATCATAAATAATTTGGAGAAAAACAATTTTCTGTTCTTCTGAGAATATCATACATCTTTACCTCCTTGTTACTTCTGAACTCCTTACATCATCATCATCTGATTTTGGGCAAGTTGTCAATTTTCATTACTAGAGTCTGCTCAGAAATTGTTTCTCCCTTTTTCCTTCCACTTCAGGCATGTTAAGTCAGATAAATTCATGCACTGATGTTTAATCACTGAGCACTAATCACCCTAGTGCAATATTGATCAGCAACCTTTTTGTATACAATGATCAGAATGAGTAATAGCTTGCTAGTAAACACGGAGGAGTGGGAGGGTGAAGATGACAAGTTAACCCCATGTAGAAGTTGATATAGCTTTTCTGATTTCCAGAGGTTTCTAGACTCCATCCAGCAGCATTATTTTCTCTTTTCCCCCTCCCCTGCTCCAAACTGTTTCTCTTCTTGTTCTCCTGTTCAAGCCAAGCATAAATCCTCCCCTTCTGTAGATGGTGTGTCTTTCAGCAAGTGCGCCAGTCCCTCTTCTCAGGTCTGCTGGTGCTGCTGGGGTTGTCCAGTGTCTCATTTTCCCATGGAGCCAGTCATTTCTCCTTTCAGTTCACTTGAAGCATGCTCAGGCTTCCTATTTCATGGAGGCGTCCTGTGAATATGGCACTTGAGAAAGAAAAATGACTGCTTGTGAATTAATTCAGTTAAAAAGAAGCCAGGGAAAACCCAAGTAGGCAGGGCTGCGGTGTGTGGGTTGAAAGCTGTTTTTTACCCCCTCCTTCCTCCCACTCTTTCCTTACCAGGTAAAAGACCCAATCTGTGCCTGAACTTGCTATTCTGAATAACCTCTTATCTGCACACAGTGACTGATGCTCACATCCTGTTTGCTACCAGCTTAGCTGAACGGGTGCCCTGAAGAGTGACATTTCTATTTCTGTTGGGTCTGTTTCAGTGAGTTTGCAGGCTGGCTCTCTGCTGCTGCCTCCATCACATGCCTTTTGATTCTCTTCTGTGAATTTGAGGAAACCTGCTCTTCCTTTGCTGTTTGTATGAAATAGCAAAATCATTGTGGGATTTGGAATGGCATCTGGAAAAATGAGGTAGACTTTAAACAGAGGAAGAATCTATATTAAGTCAGGATTCTTAAGTATTTAGACTTTGATTAATGCTGTGCTAATGCAGAACTAGTCTGCCCAGGAAATAACATGAATAAACCTGTGAATCCTATTCTTGCCAAACTGTAGGTTTTGATAAGGGACTTACTAGCTTCCTTGGAAAAACTGTAGATTTAAATGTTCCTCTTTTACTTTAAGTCCATAACACTAGTGAGTTCACATCTTATTTTTCTAATGAAATCACTTTGCCATGTTTAATAAACTATCTGCACACTTTCAAATCTGTTTTACTGGTGGAGGTGCTCAGGGAAGCTGAAATGCAGTATTAATTATCCATTCTGAAATACACTTGATTGAGTGGCTCATGCTGCAGGAGTTCTTCATGCCAAACTTTGTGGCATCTGCTGCATTTACCAGTTTATTAGTTGCAACCCATGTAGCCATGCTTGTAAAAGTACAGTCACCTAAAAACCCCAAGACAAACCCCCCTGTAATTGTCAAGTCTAATTTTGAGATGGCTGTGTGGAGAAAAATAATAAAGGGAGTCTTCTTACAATTTTAATGAAGTTTACTGTGAATTAAATTTTGAGGCTAAGCAAGTTCATCTTCTTACCCTTTTTACAAGCCCGTGCTTCTGCAGCAGAATTGAAGTAAAAATGGGAGGAAATGTGAGTACATCTGAATTAATGGCTCCCACAATGAGACGTTCCTCTGCCGTTCCTTTTAACTTACTCCACCTTGAGGATGACTTGTCTGGGTGCATTCCTCCCATTGTGGGGTTCCATTTCCGAAGGCTTGAGGTGGATAGGGAAGGGGTTACTCCAGCTCCAGGGGTTTCTTCAGGGTCCTGGACGCATGGAGGAGTTAGGTGCTCACCCCTCCCCCCATCCACGTGTTCCCATGGCAGCCGGAGAGAGACAGCACACAGCACGTGGAGAGGAGGTGAGAGAGCGAGTTTATTGTGGTTAGGGGTTTATAAAGCTCTTGGGAGGGTCAAAAGGGACCATGTAAGGTAAGGGGTCTTACAAAACACCAATCAGGCAGGGAACAGCCAAATAAGGAAGGGGTTAACAAGAGACCAATGAGAAGACTTCTTGATATCTTCTCAGGACATTCCTGAGACAGAGATAAGAACTGGCCGTGGGGGATTTTGGGAAGAAGAAACATGAGTTAGCAGAGACCACAAAAAAGCCATTTTAAGACATGCTTAAACCACAGTTTTCCCATATAATGCAGGTTTACTGCTACAGACTTGGATGAGAACTGACAATGTACCTTTCTTTTACCCCCTGCCTCCACATCCTTCTGCTGAGAAGGACAATTTCTGCCATTTCTCCTTCCCTGACCTTGACCGTGATAGGATGCTTGTCCCCTGGGGCTGGGTGCAGGCTCCCCAGCTGTGGCACAGTGGGTGCTGATGCCATATACCTGCAGGGAGGGCCAGGGACTGTGCTTGCTGCCAGGGTGGACACACTGTACTTAACCCACATACCACGGTGTCTCCTGTTGGCACTTGTGGTAATACCGTGGCCCTGGCTGTCTCCAGCCGTCTCCAGCTGGTGTGGGAAGAAGCTTTGTGCACTTGTGCACAGATGGGCTGTAGAGCTGCTGCCAGAGGAGACCAAAGGTGCAACTGGGATTGGGAGAGGGTGCTTTTATCACCCTGCAGCATGGCAATCAGTGGAGACAGGCGGGTGTCTCTGCCGGGGTATGTAATTTTCTTGCCATCTTGAGATCGGAGCCTCCCCATGCTGAAAGGCTTTGGTGCTGTGACTCTCACAGCAAGGCATTTGTGGCCAGCTCTCCGGAAGACTCAGGAAGAGGTTAGTGCCGTAGGTGGTGGTGCTCTTACTCTGCAGATGGGCCTGGTGAGGGGTTGCTGTTCTCTGTCTGGCCATGTGTAGGTTGCAGTGGTGTGGCTCTCAGGTGGAATTTCTTGCTTGGTTTGGATTACAATAAAAATAGGATGCCAAATCCCACCAGGTGAGGAAAGCCCTCTCCCACAGGCACTGCAGTTCTAGTCCCACTAGGGTGTCCATTGTTTAAGATGGAGTGTGCTTACTGGTGCAGCTGGGTTTTGACCTCCCCACAGGAGGCTGGTTTGCTCCTGGAGCTAAACTGGTCTTGCCCTGGTTTGTCTTCATTGCAGAGCCGTTGATCTTACTGTCTAATTTAGGAGACATTTCTCCAGAGCCTTGTGGTAGTACCTGGTGTTTGGGTGCAAGGAGAATTGGTGTAAGCTGCTTGCAAAAATGCCAAATCGTGGTGAAGTCCCAGGGTTTTTTGAGTCCATGAGGTCTGGGCTTATGACATTTGCACTGTTGAGGCTTCTGAAGCCAGGCCCTGGCCTGCTGAGTTCGTGGTGATTTGGGCTGTGTGAGTGAGATGAAGGCTTCACACGCAGTCAAGAGTTGCCTCATTTTGGAGGATGTGTGCAGCATGTGTTTTGTTTTGCCTTCTGGGATTTCATTCACTCAGAAGAAAGAAGAGAGAGAAAGAGAAATGATAGTGTAGAAATGGTGCACAGGCAGAGTAGAATGTATATGTAAGTAGCAGAATAATGTGTATGTTTGTGGATGTGGAGTAAGACTGAGGTCTCTGTTGCAGGAGGATAGTCATTCTTCAGTCCATGCCTGCTGCAGGTGACAGTGATCTGTTGAGGAGGCTGAGCAGAGCTTGGGATGGAGCACAGCTTTGTTTCTGTAAAGAGCCCAGGGATACTTGGAAACCCCACATCCAAGGAGCCTCTCAAACCATTTATCAAAGTGCTTGGTGTTCCTCCTCAATTCATCGTGCGAACCAATATTAAATACTAAGCAAGGAAAACCCGTATATTAAATAGATGGTTATGGGGGAAATGGTGCAAATCCATTAGCTTTTGTCAGGTCTTCCTTATTTCTGTTTTTATTTGTCACTGCTAATGGATTTAGTACAACTTACTCCCTCCTACCCATTTCTGCTAGCTGTTAACCCTTTCCCCTGGAAATTCACCCACTGGCTTATTTCATCATTAATACACCAATAGGCAAAAAATGACCTGCAAACCTTTAGCACAGATATAAGTGTTGAATAATTTTTTTAATATCTCTTGTGTGAAGGGTTGTGTTTTGAAATTGTCCCTAGGTTTCCATATCCGATGTAACTATATATTTATAAGAAAAGGCAATTTGTGTCTTTTCCAATTGTATAATGTAGATAATATGAAGAGTATCAGATGACCAGTGAGTATTTGAATGAGTGCACCTCTGATACGAAATTAGCATGCCCTACTAAATAGGCTGGAGTCTCAGGGGTTTTTTCCTTTTTGCCTTTGATTTTATTGGTGACCTTGAGGACTTCTTTTTTATTCTTTTGTTTCTGCATCTCCTCAATTTTCTTTTCAATAGAGTAGGGATAATTACACTTTCCATGTATACACAGAAATTCTATAGGCTGAAAGAGCATTATTAATGCTACTTGCTGCCTAATCTCCCTCAAGTGTGCCTGTGATGGCCCGTCATGCTGACAGGCTTGTCTTCTGGGTGCTCCTGCTTTCCCAGCCCAGTCTCCCTGTGTCTGTTTGATCTTGCACTTTGTTCCTTCCTTGCAGTGTCACAGCCTGTCTTCTTCAGCGTCCGGACTTTGCCTAGCCTGGGGAGGCTTTGGGGAATGTCTGGGGTTGCTAGGCACTAGCATGAAACAACACCTACTTTATATAGGAGCCAGGCATTGTTTAAGGGCAGTTAATGATTCTGCTTTCTTCAGCTGCTTGCAGGATTTCTGTGTGGCAGCCTAATAGCTTTATAGGGTGGTTCGCATATAAACTCAACAAGGAGATATTTAATAAGCTAAGTATGACTCTTGGAGTTGGGTGACATAATGCAACACCTCCTGAGCCTCTTGGAGAAATCGTTTTATGATGAGAGCAGTGGGAAGCTAATGTGGTATGAGATCCACTGCTGGCTGTAGGCAGTCATTTTGTGCGAGCTTACCTGTACTAATGGACAGGTGCTGCTGTGCTGGAGGAGCACTGGACTAGCTGTGTCCATGGTGTTACCTGGCAATGGTCACTGTGATTGAAATAACGGTAGAGAATTGTTCCAGATCCAGTGTTGAAGCACCCCTTGCCAGGATCAGGAGCCTGGACTCTAGGGACATGCTTTGGGTTGTTAGTCTTTGGTAGCAGCTCAGACTTGCTGGGTGTCTAGAAGACATTTCTGACTTCTCTGTACTCATGAGGGGAAGTGCTAGGGTAAAAAATTGCTTAAAAGCCCACAAACGTCTTCATTTGCGTAAAACCTGAACACAGTCACTCCTGTGCCTACTGTTTCTTTGCTCTACCTGTGGCAGGTAGACAAGGCCTTAGGATCTGTGCCTGTGACTCTATTTACAGGGGTCTCTCTGGAGGTTTGGGTGGGAGGCAGGGGTGGGCAACCTCTGAAGGCACCCACCTGCAGGGAGCAGGGCCCTTCACTCTGATAGCACACACTAGCCCAGAGGTACAAGGAAAATTTCTGGTTATGTCTTGTGCTGGTGAGACTTGAACTCCTTTAATATTAGAAGACCACTGGACAGTGTGCATTTTGGTAGCACTTTCTCGTGTTGCAGGATCTTGCATTGCATCTTGTCTCTGAAATAGGTTGGGTTTTTTTGACTATGGAATATCACAGCCTTCCCTTTTCTCAGCTGTTACTTCACAGTGCTGGTCTAGCCTCTTTATTCCTGTTTATTTGTATGCTTGGCTTCCTTTTTGTTTTATTTCATTTTGAGACAAAGTAGTCTTTTTCCACTCTAATTGTACTTCCGTTCTCAGGGAAGTAACTTACCCACCCAACCTCTCCAGTCAGAAAGAAGTCCCCATTTTGTGACTGAAAGGAGAGCAGAGACATGGAGATGGTTTATGCCGCTGCACCACTTGAGGAAGAACCAGGCCACTTTCCTAATGGCAAACCAGGGGGTTAAAAGGTTGATGACTGAGTTGGTGTCTGGGGTATCTCACTGAGCAAGTGAGCTAAAATACCAAGAGGTGAGTGTGAAAGCAGAGACTTGGACTTGGATTTGAAGTAATGGATGTTTTTACTTGGAGCAAATAGGATTTAAAAAGCCCCAACATTTTGTTTTCTTGAGAAATGCTGGTGGGTTCTTGATGCAGCTGGTTTACTTGGGTTGAACACTGTACTTCACCAATCTTTCCCATCAAACCTTTAATTTCAGGCATTAAATCAACATATGTTTATGGTTATGTAATTGTGTTTTAGCTAGTCTCTTCACTCTTTTTCACCTTCGTTGTTTGAGCTGAGCTGTGACTGCTACTTTACTGAAAAAAAAGTTGAAAATGTTCAGGAGAAATGGATGTGAAGGTTTTGTTATGCTGCATGCAGATATTACTTTGGTTTTCTCTTAGTGTCAAGCTGGCACATAACATTGCCAAACCTTCCTTGGAAGAGCAGGGGAAATTTCTAATTCTCTTAAGTTCATAGGTCAGGAGGATTTTTTGCGAGGGTTTATGAAAATTAAATGCTTAATATGCAGTTGTCACTGTCATAAAGTATAGTTAGGGTCTATAGTGCAATTCTTAAAGCTGGACATAGAGAATTTTACTGGTCTGTGCTAGAAAAGTTAAAAGAGAATGAAGAAAAGCTACCCTTAAACTGCATGAATAGTTATTTGTAATTTTTATGTGAGATTGCAGTAAATCCGAGGAATGTGTTTTGTAATAATAGGAATCATTGGCAGTGGCTTTGTTTTTTTCAAGAATTTCTTAGCAGTTGTACTTCTTAATTAAAAAAAAAAAACAACCCAAAACCAAACAAAAACCCCCACAAAAACTAGCTGACCTCAGATGATTCAATGCTTTGTGTCTTTCTGCAAATTACTTAATTTGTTTCATTGTTCATTTCTAGAGAACCCACCAAACTCATATGCAAGGTACAAAGTAAACAGGATAAAGTTTTCCTGTTATCTGTGACTACCCACAAAAAACTATTTCCAACTATGTAGGAGAGCAGAGCAAGCAACATTGTCTTTCTTAATAACTTGAAATACCAGTGAGTAAAGATAACCAACAATTTTAAACAGACTGGCAGACCAACTTTGGCATCTAATCTTAACTCTTCGTGAGCATTTGCCAGCCAAATAGTTTAAAATTTATTATGTAATATCACTTCCAAGTTTTGATACTAGTATGCTAATTCTGATGCATGTAGATGAAGGAACTACAGTTCTGAATTGGTTCTATTTTAGCAGTTATACCCTCCATTTGGAGGAGCATGATACTAATGTGAGGGATAGGTAGTTGAACGAAAAAGGTAAGGCACGCTCTTCTCGTCATCACTGTCTGCAAGTGAATGGCACATAGCTGGCCTTTGGGTAGTGTTCCTGGTTGCACAAGTTCTCTTTGGATATTGAAAAACCTCTCTGCCCTTGCTGTCGCAGTGCTGAATCAACACAGAATCAGTGGTCACAGCAGGCTTGCATTTTCTAACCTTTGTGAATTTTGTAATCATGAAGCACTTTTTTCTCATAGTGTCTGCACGATGTTCGCAGACCTTCAAGAGTAGGGACACATTTGGTGAAGGATATGTAATTGATGTTGTATTGTGGAATGGCTTTGAAGTCACTTGGCAGGGTTCTCTGCATAGTGCAAAAAGTTATTTAAGCAAGTCATTCTCTCTTGAGGTGGATTTTGCAGTGATTATTGTGTTCCTCTCAGTGCATTTCAGAGCTGAAGGCAGGGGGTCATGAGGTGCAACTCAGAAAGTATTTTACTTCCCTTCCTCTTGCTTCTCTGTTTCCTCACAAAAATGCCTCATTTTTCTTGTTAAATACATTTTTTTAGAAGGTTACAAAAGGGGAATTTGTGTTTAGAAGGAATTCTTGATGTTAGTTTGCTTTTCCTGGGAACCAACCAGAAACCTGTTTTAATCAAGGCTTCCAGAATTGCTGTCTTCTGGGTGACTGCAGTGTCAGGTGATTAGTGAAATACCCTGTTCTTTTTCATGGGTAGGGTTTTCCATTGTGCCTTGTTCTCTTGAGCGCTTGTGCGGGTCCTTGCTGCCTGACGGCCCTGGGCATGCTCTCACCACTCCCAGAGGTTTCATGTGCAGGTGTGAGCAGTCAGCAGTGACACAGAGTCTGTGAAGAGGTGGCTGATGGCTTAGTGCTGCTACATTTGGTGTGGTGCAGATGTAGAAGTTGAGAAACGTGTTTCTGCTCTAAAACAATTATTTTTTCAGGTTCTGGTCCTGGCTGTAGTTAGTCAAATGGTTGTTTTAAATTTTGTGGTGACATGGATAGTTCTATCCTCCAATTCTTTTTGATCCTGTAGAAACACTTCTGTGCTCATAAAATACTTGAACACCTGTAGAAGTTGTTTGGCATTCCCATGGATTAGCTTGGTGGCAAATCTGTGTGAAAGGTTTACTTCAAGCCTGCTGTTGCAGTGTAACTGGACACAATAAGCTCAGGATAAGTATTTCTTTGGAGTAAGAACCTTTGATACCCAGTAATCTCTCCATTATTACTTGCAAGGAGGTCATCTCCTATAACAATAGTAGGTTTCATCCTTGAGAGAAAACTAGATATGTAATGGTGAATACTGACACCGTAAGGTTCCTCATCACTGCAGAAGATGTCCTTAATGTTATTCACAGGTTGTGTGTTAATGACTGCAGCAACTTGCACTAAGCTAGGCAGGGACAGATGTCACAGCGATGTGATTTCAAGATTTGATGGCTTGAGGCTGCAGATGCTAGTTGGAAATGCCCTTTTTTGAATAATAGGAAATCTCTGCTTTTTCTGTTTGCTTTTATGGTTACTGAAGTATCCCTGTATCCAGCTTGACATATTTCTCAGATAGTGTACATCTCTACCATTTCAGCTTGTGTAGCTGCCATATGCCTGATTCATGTTGTTGATAGTTTTGTTGAGAAGAGCCTAGCCATGGCCACTCATCTCCCTCCTCATTTGGTAGTGGAGAAGTAAGAGGACAGATCTACTCAGTGGAGAGCTGTTGTTTGGAGTAGCAAGGTCTTTAACTCAAAGTAATGTTTAATAATTCTCAGCTTGCTGCATAACCTAGGTGCCTGTGCAGAGCTGTGGGATCACTCTTGGGTCTTGTTTTGGTTTCTCTCCTCCCAGTCTAGTCTACCCCTGTGTTGGTGCCCAGCATCTTGGTGTCTCTGGTCTCACGTGCATGGCCTGTCCTTTCTCTCAGGGCTGTGTGCCGGCCTTACTGCCCAGCTCACCTCAGCTCTCCCCTGTACTTCTGCTCTATGTCATACTGGTTTTCCCGTTCATGTTACAAGCTGCTTTGTGTCCAGCCAGAGTCCTGTTTTTCTTTTCTCAGTGTGCTGTTCCAAGAGATGCGTGGAGGTGTCACCATACCTCCTGCTGCAGAAGGGGAGAGCTTCCATTCCCCTCCCTGGCTCTCCACATCCATCCCCTGCTTTGCAGCAGCTCTGGGTGCTCATCAGACCCTTCATGTGAGCCAGCTTAATAAGTTTAAATGACATCAAATTGTGTGAGCAGAATAGTTTTCTTTGAAGAAAATGACTTGAAATGGGCTTGTGGAAGAAAGGCCAGACATGTGAGACATTAGGGAGGAAGACAGTGCAGCGAGGATCAGGGAAGCAGCAGGAGATGTGAGGACCCCTCCACCCACTACATCCCTTCTGGGAAATTTTTTTTAGGGGTCTGTTCCCTTAGGGACTATCTTGGTGATGCTGCTGGTGTGAGAGAGATTGGCACCCGGAGCTGCTCCTCCCTGGTGTGGATTCAAAGTGAATGTATTACCAGAGCTTCAGAAGGTAAAATTTGGAATTGCCAACATCCCCCTGAGCCAACATGTTCTGTGGTTCCTCTATCTGCTCTCTTCCCAAAGCTTTCTTTTGGCCAGACTGTTTTTATGGCAATGAAAAGAACAAATCTGGGGGAAAAAGCTGCATTCCTAACACATTTCAAGTCTGTGCTAAAATAACCAGGGAACAAATTTCCTCAAATAAACATTATTTGGAATTTTTATATAGATGGTTATGTATTTTTTCCCAGCCATTGGTCTTGGAAAGAGCTCAATGCATAATTTTTTTATTTGAGCTTCAGGCAGATGGTATCTGATACGTAAGGCCAGGCTGTGAGGTATATGGAAGCAAAATCTTTATCATGAGGAGTTTTAATAGTGGGTAATGCTTTTATTCCCAACTGTAACAACTGAAAGAGCTGACAAGCAGCATTTTAATTATTTCAGTCTTTTTTTCAATTCCACTAAAAAACGACCAAACATTTTTATTTAGATACTAATAGATTGTGTAAAGTAGGATTTAAAAATTTTTGTATGCAGTCCATTGGGAGAAAAACTGACTGAACATTGAGTGTACCATGTAACTTTTCATGGCAATGAGTGGGTTTTAATGTCTGGGAGGCAATCAGAATTGTATATATGAGAAAGAGCAAATGTATTAATAAATTGGGATTTAGTACGCAATATTATGGCACAATCTACATATATAGTAAGTGACATAAAAAGGAGTAGCAATTTCCTAATAGAAAAGGATTTTTTTAAAAATAAAGTTTTCAGTCATAAACTTCTCTGGGGTAAGTTTGTGTTGTTCTCTCTCCCTATTAACACTTCTGAAATAGTTTACATGCAACTGTAGTTTACTCTTGGACAATGTGAAGGGGACTTGTAGTAACATTCCCCTTGTTTTTATTAACCTTAACCAGGAATGAATGCAGAAGCTGTAACCTGTGATTGGCAGGAGGGAGGTGGCTGTGCCTGGCCCTGGGAGCCTGTCAGGAGGTCTGAAAGCACTCCAGTGCTGAGATGATCAGGGGGCTGTTATCCACTCCTCAGTCACTTGTTGCCTGGGAGACAAATGTAATCCAGGGATTTATTTTTTTTTTTGACCCTTCCTTGCTGGTTTTTGATTGGAGTCACTTTTGACTTCTGGCATGAAGGAGGTAGTGAAGCAGCACACCAAGTGTCATAAGATGGAAATTAATCACTAACCGATGGGTCTGAGCGCCAGTGATTTCCTTTCCTGTGATTGCTGTGTGTATGGGAAGACTAATGACAAATCTAAACAGAGAGCTAATGAAGCTCTTCATGCCTCCCAACAGTCAAGAAGGATTCTTAACTGGATGACCCTTAAGCTTTCTTTTTATTCCTGCTCTCTTACATGATTGTAGAAAAACAAAAATAAGTGTCTTAAAAGAGAACTTTGCATGGTTGGTGAGCTTTGCCTTAAACTGCATTTGGTTTTGCTGGTATATTATAAGTCAGCTCAGTTGCAGTGAAAATATAGCAAATCTGCCTTCCCAGTGATTTTTTTTAACATGGAGTGTAGTTATTCTCAATACTTTTTGTGAGAGAGAGTTACAGTTTTTCAGTGAGATTATTTTTGGCTTTTGCAAGAATACAGGCAAGCCAAACAAATTTATCTTAACTGTAATGAAAGGTTTTGAAGTTACTCTTCAGTAGTGACATCATATTATAAGGCCCTCAGCTTAAACTAACTCTGATGGTTTTGGGGAGTAATCTCTTCCAGGTACATGAAAAGTCTGTCTTGGAAGTAAATAAAAAACCAGAGAAGTTTGGAAACAATATGTTGTGTTCCAGTAAGTACAAGTAAGGTAGATGGTATTTAAGTGTAGCTTTTTTTTTTTCCCCAGCTTATCCCATGCTGTAAGAAGTAAGGAATCCAATGAAGGTTTTCTCCTGAAAAAACATTTCTAGTTTTGCACATTGCTTGCTTAAAAGGAAATTTTATGTTCTTCGTCTGGCTCTTGGATGGAGCATGGAAGTGGAATTTGGGAGGTTTGGATTCTATTTTTGACTCTGTCCTTTGCCTAAAAAAGTCACTTACTAGGCTTATCGTGTCAAGTGTCTGGCTCATTGTGTCATATTTAAGAAGGCTAAGCCTAACAACCTTCTTTTGCAAACTGGTTTGAGATGTGTGGTGCACAGCTTCCACCACTGACACCAGCAATGGATCTTTCAGTCACCAGCTGTAGTGCTTTACTGAGATGAGAGCCCAAGAGTCTCTCTCTAGCCTTTTGAATCTGGATCTCTGGCTATGCAAGGGCCTTGCTTCACTTCAAGAGCTGGAAGATGTCTTCCCTTAGACTCTTCTGTGGCCTTGTGGTAGAGCACCCCTGGGAAGTAACGGGGGAGATGGGCTTGAACCCTGCCATCCTGAAGGGGCTTGGCCCCAAGTTTCTGCTCCCCCAGAGCAGCATGCAGAGAATGGTTTCTTCATCCCCTCCAACAGCCATGCTTGTTTCTGGAAGAAAGCTGTTACAGATCCTGTGGGTTGTGCCAGCCCCTCTACTTTTCTTTGGAGACAAGTTTCACATGGTGCTGTGAACTTCCTAGGTGCACCCACACAGCCATCCAGTGGCATTGGGGAAGATTTTTCTCTTCCATTTATTTGTTTTTGTGGAGAATTTCTTGCAGATTTGCTCTCTTTGTAAGCTTGGAAGGAGGTCTGTAAGCACTTAGCATGTTGCAATGCACTGTGTATCCTAAAGCTGTTTTGTGAGGCAGAGGAGCAGTTAGGAGGTTGTAGGGCAAAGATGGTAAGTTTTTGAAGGAAACAAGTGTCTGTTCTTGGTCTTCCTTATGGCTTAAGAAAGTTATATCCCACTTCTGGTGTGATTTTGTGTGTGTGTCTGTGTGTGTTTGTTCTTTAACATGTGAACTGAGAGCCTTGTTCCACTGATAGAAGTTAGAGCTGAGAAAAGGGATGATCCTGGATTGAAAAGTGGCAAGAGGTGGTAATGCAGCCTCCCCCACCTGTCCCAGAAAACATCATCATTTACCATAAAATCTTATCATAATGCCTTGAGAGCTGCCAGTGGAGTTCAGTCAACAATTAGGATTGGTGGGTTTTTTTTATTATGCTCAAGCAGACCAAGGTTCCTCCTGAGCTATCATTCTGTGTGCTTTCATAGTGAAGCTGAGGGAAAGTTGTTTTCATGTGTTTGAGAACTCACACAAAACAATTCAAAATATCCTCTCAGCCTGACCTCTGATGGGATTGAGACAAGATCTGAAATTTCAATGCTTGTAACTGCAGAATAAATACTGAATTTTAGTTTAGTCTTTGCCTGACAGATTGACCGCTTGTGTTGCTCTGTGTGTCCAGAAAGGGTAACTACAGTTACTGTTGTTTTAGCCAATCACAATTTCACAACACCCTTAAATGGTTATGGGCTTTTTTTTTTTTGGTTGGTTGGTTTGTTTTGGGTTTTTGGGGTATTTTTTTCCCCTCAGGGGAGAAAAGATGATTAATTTCCTCTTGTAGTATAATGGCATTGATGTCCTGTGGGTTGAAGGATAAAGTCCTTTTATTTTTAAAACAGTTGCTGGGGTGTTTAACCCCTTCCTCCTTAGCCTTGTTTCTTGTTAGTATAACAGCAAAAGGAAAAGAAAATCACTTCCAAAAAGAAGATACTTTTCTTCAAAGTTTCCATTTAACAGTTAAACTGTAGCTTCTTATTTTTCCAGTATGGGGTGATGGGGAAATTGCCAGATATTAATAAATCATATTCAGTAGTAACAAGAGAGAGGGGGGAAAAGAGCAGCCAAACATTCATTCTTACTTTTTCCCCCCTCAGAAGTGTGATTTAAATCATACAGTTACAATACATTATTAATGGAGCGATAATCTCTGGCAAGCAAACTATGTTCACTTCTGTCAGACAAAAAACCCAAACCCACTGCTTCTACCGACAAATACTGCTAAATAAATAAGGCTGTGCCATTAGATCAAATATTTGATCTTTTTTTTAATTCTTTTTTCTTTGCAGAGTATTGGAAAGGGGTCCTTGTGGTGTATAGACCCAGAATATAGACAAAATCTTATTCAGGCTTTGAAAAAGACACCCTATCACCCATATTCGCATGTGTTCAATACACCTCCCACATCTCCTCAGGCATATCAAAGGTAAGAACTAGATGCTTTTTATGACTCTAAATGTTTTCATGCAGTGTGGTGTGTGTAAGACGTTCAATGTAATTAAGTGATGCAGTTTGGAACTGGGCTAGTGAAGAAAGCCCAGGAGCGCTGGCAGCAACCTGGCCTTATGTCCAGGACACCATACTGCCATGTCCCTGCCTGGCATCAGTGAGATCCCCCAGCAGAGCCTGCAGTCTTCCTGCCAGAGCCACAGAGCCGCTTGGCAAAGAATACGTGAAATTAAAGTGCATATAAGCAAATGGAGGGCACCGAAGTGGCCACTTTTCCCTTTTCTGAAAACACAGTACCCTCACTCAGCGGAGATGGGCTTGTTCTTTTCTCCCAAGAGAAGTACGTGGCTGGTGTTGCTTATGCAGGTGGGAGGTGTCCAGGTGAGCCCTGTACCCAGATGTCATGACCAGCCCTTGTGTGATGGGCACCAGTGCTGGCTCTTGGAATCAGCCTGGATTCCCTGCCTTGCTTCAGTGAAACAGACATGAGGTGGGTTTTTTCCCCTTGTTTTGCACTTTGTGATCTGGCTTTCATGACAAACGTTTTCAAAGAGAGAGAATCTATGACTGCCATCCGCCAAGTGAGAAGGCAAGCACTGGGCTTTGGCAGAACTGCTTTCTCCTCGCTGCTAATATGGAAATTCTTTGCTTCACTTTTTCCAAGCGTTGGCAGGGTGTCACGGCCGGGACAGGAATGCTGCTCGTGGCCCGTTGTTGCACCTTCCCCTCAGGATAGGGATGGTGTCGGGGGCCAGCTGCAGCAGGGCCCGCAGCAGCGCCGGGACTGAGCGGTGACGCAGACGGCTCTCGTGGCGTCTGAGGTGTGGGGGGTTTTGTTTGTTTGTTTGTTTTAATTATTGTTTTTTCCGCGTTATCCTTGAGGCTGGCGGCCGGGCAGGGCAGCGGCCGGGCAGGGCGGCGTGATGGTCGCCGTGGCGACGGAGCATCTCCCCGGCAACGCGCGGACCGGGCCGGCGCTGTCGCGTCACGAGGCCGCCGGGGCCCGGCCGCGCCGTTGCCGCGGTAACGAGTAATCCCGGCACGGCGCTGGGAATGGGGACCCGGAGCCGGCTGCTGTGTCGCGGGGATCCCCCGCCTTGCCGGGGGTTCCTCTGGTCTGAAACCGGGGGTGGCGGGGCTGGGGGGTCCCGAAGCGGCGACCCGGCTGTCCTGCATGTCCCATGGGCCACTGGGGAAACACTGTCCCTAGCACCACCTGTGGAAGTACCCCCACTACTGTGCTCTGCAGAAGGACAGATAAATAATTGAAGTAGTGGATTAAAATCGTAATTTGTGCATTTGAACAAAGCATGTTCCCTGAGCCTTGCTTTATCGTTACTGCTGCCTTTTTAAGAGTATTTTAATTGCTCATACAGATTTATTGAGAGATTGCCATATCAAGTAGAAGTGTAATGCACATCTGACATAGAAATGGAGGGATTTTGATCTCTTCTAATCCCCACAAACAAAAAAATCCAGCAAACACATGCAGGTAAAAGCCAGAGGATCTCCCATTTTTTTATGGTTGAAGCAACTGTTGATTCAATGGGCTGGATTTGCCAGAACCACTGTGCAGTCTGCTGGCAGATGTTGCTGGCAGGAGCTTTTTCAGGTTATGTTGAAGGAAGCAATGCAGCAGCGCTGCTGTGAGCAATGCTTGCAGGGATGAGCCCTTGGAGACACCCTGGCTGGATGTCAGGGAGCCCATAGTGGTGCAGCTGCCCTGTGTCCTGCACAGCCATGTTCCCGCTGCTCTGTCTTCATCCTGTGCAGCCTTGGCCCGCTGCCACTCTGTCTTTGCTCTGTGGGGCAAAGGATGCCTGCAGAGTTGCAGACCTTGGGTAAAACTCATGCTGCCCTCTTCCAGTGGATTGGGTGTCCAGAACCTCATGGCCTGTTTTCATGAGTGGGAGAGGTGTACTGGAAGGTGATGGACAGCCTGGGATTTAAGAAAGTGTTTTGAAAGACTGCCTGCTTTCACCAATGCCCATTTGTAGCTGGACAAATGGCAAAGCTGTCTTCTGAGCGAGGGAGAAGGAGTGGGCTAGCAAAAGTCCCAAAACTGAAAGGGAAACTTCCTCTCCTTGGAAACCATGGAATGTCAGAGCTACTGCTACACTGCTTATGCTGTCAAGTGGTTTGGAATCTTTCTTGTAATGACTGCATCATAAAACAAAGAGCTTGCGTGACTGCAAGAGTAAATACCTTTTAAACACAGGTATTGTGTTTCAACGGAGGCCGGGTTTTTGTATGAAGAAACTGTGGATTTGCCGTTACTTTTAGTTGACTACCTTTCAGCATTTCCACTGTTAAATAAAACTCAGTCTTCACATAGTATTCTAAAATAGTTATTTATTCATTCTTGTACTAATGTCTGGTGAAATATCAACATGAAGCTGGTCTAGGCTATCAGTGAATTTTGAATTAAGTCTGAATTGGCAGTTACATGGTATTTTTTTGAATATATTTCCAGTATATTCAGAAGGAGTTTAACATTCCATGTGCGTTTGAAAAAAACCCCAGTAATCTGATGTGTGATTGCTTTCTCATGTGTACAAAGACTTCAGTAAGAGTAGAAAATGTAAATCCAGTCCACCATAGTCAGATCTCCAGAGCAATAAATTGTCATAGTAACGAATTCCAAGGGAAATATTTCTGATGGTGAGGACAATACATATAGAAAAAATCCTTGGATGGCAGGGGTTTTGCTGTCCATCCATCTTACGTAACGGAAGCCCACAACTAAGAGAAACTGTCGCCTGATATTAATGAAATATATCTGGAATCAGATAATTTGCTAGTATTACTTCTGCCTCTAGGAATGGGATTAATTAGAGGAATTACAAGATTTATAAGGGTCAGTTGTTGCGATTCCAGGGGGGCAAATTGACCTATTGCTTGTCTTTATCAAATGTTTTAAAAGAATAAAGATGCACAAGTGAATCACGTGTTCTGTTTAGTATCTGCGTAAGCAGCTTAGGGTTGAATTGAGCACAGAGTGGAGGCATGCATTATAAAAATATCCCAGGCAAGATGATCACCAAACACACAAATTCTCCTTTTCTGAGCAGAGTTAATTACATCAGATAATTTAGCTTCTTGCATAAGCATAAAAGGGTGGACCTTTTATGAAAGAGTTTTATGATGTGAACCCACATGTTTAGATGGCTGGGTCAGTTTATACCAGTATCATTTGAGATAAAACATAACTCCAACCAGGATATCTGGATTGCATTGGGTTCCGTGTATAGAAGACCATAGTTTCTGGGAAAAAGGCAGCCTTGCTGTGTTTGTGCATGAGAAGGAACTTCAGACTTCACTTGTGTGAATTGCTACTGCAATTTAGGGCAAAGATTATCTGTAAGCTGGAAGAAGAGAAGAAGAATATAGCAAATTGAATTATTTAATTTTAATTGGTTTGGATGTGTATTCTTAAAAAACAACACTCATGCCAAAAAACAAACAAAACCTTGGATTTTTGTCTGGTTCTTCTGATTGAAGTGTATGTCATGAAGCGCAATTTATGATAAATTTCGAGAGTGAACTAACGGTGATATACATGGTTATTAAAAAAACCCTTTCTCCTTGGTGCGCAAAAATAGTACTTTAGTCTAATGTGTTTCTTTTTAAATATTTACAATTGTGTTGGCAATAGCAACCTTGAAATATTTGTAGACACAAACTTGGTTAAGTAAATATACAAGTCAGTGCCCGATATTTCATTTATATGTTTTATTTTCAGTTTCCTGACTGTAACTGAAGCGTGGGTTGGATTTTCTCTTCCAGTAGCACTTAGAGGGGATCTTGGAATGGATTTTTCTCTGGCTGTATTACATGGGCCTATTTCTCAATTCTGTTTCTCTTTCTGCTGCTGAAAAGTATCAGAAAATGTAATCTAAAATAACAGAAATTATTAGTTTCACTGAGTGATAAAAAATATTTGAAGATTAGGATGACCACCCAGGAGTATTCTAGATCCCTTTATAGACTTGTGGATAATCATTTCATGGCTTTTCATTTTTTTCCAGAGTTTTCTGTTAATTGTAATTTGTTAGAGCAGTGGCAAATGTTGACACATCTGCCCTATAACTGATGCAATTGCTAACATGCCCAAGATAGAAATTGAAGAAGTGTTTCTTTTGTGTGCTGCCCCCCCAGCCTACCTGTTCATAAAGGCTTCATTGAGTTCCTCATTAGTTTGCTCCTTCCCATTGGAACAACTCCTTAGGTGAGCTTGGTTCTGCTTCAGGAAGAATTGAGACCCCAGATAGTCCTGAACTAGATTTGTGCTTGACTTCGGACATGAAGTCCACCTGTGCACATCAGAGCACTTCTATCAGAAAAATGCCTCCTTTGGCGTGCATCACTGCATTTCAGCTGGGCTGCCCTCTGTAGAGAGGGCTTGAGCCTTGCAGGGCTGAAACCGATGGGAAAACGTGTAGCAAGAACTCACCTGCAGCATGGTTTTGGTTCTTGGAGGGCAGTCGGTGTATGTGGCATCTACTGGTGGTTGGTGGAGTGGATGCTGTAGAGCCATCCTGCTGCACTGCTGGTCTCCCGGCCAGTCCTGCAGCCTTGGCGATGGGGGGGAAACAGACCCCACAAGGAGTCAGCAGAAAACCACTTCTGCTGCTTGTGTAGTCACTTCCCAGAACAGTATTTCATTTAAATGTGCATGGCTTCGTCGTCTGGTTTTCCATTCCCCTTCCCCTGTTGAAGTGTAGGTACAGGGGTGGGCCAATGGATCGCAGAGAGCCTGCAGGTATGTGAGTGACTACATGTCTTATGAAACATTGCTAGCCTGGAATTTAAAACATTTAAAGTGGCTTCTGTTTTATCAAATTTAGTGTCTCTTATCGCTATTTCTTTTTGCTGCTGCTGGGTTCCAAAAAAATACCATAAGCTCTTTCAACATTCTTCACTTCTCCAGTGTCTTGTCTTTTAATATCTCTTTCTGACAAAAATATTCTTTTTCTGGAGACAGAGATTAAGAAAAGTGGACTTTATTATTAGGGTTAGGGTTAGGGTTTTGAGATTTATTCATAGAGGCACAATGAAAAATTCATGAAACTTGGTGGCTAAAGCTGTATTCCTGAAAATCCAAGATTCACAAATCACTGTGAGAAAGTGATGGCCATCACTGTGAGCCCTGTGGTAAATGGCAAAAGAGGTGGCCTGGGCACACTTACATTTGCATTTTGCCTATTTTGAGATTGAAGACACACAGTCTTAGCACTGTCAGTCCTGGCTTTCTGCTTCCATCTCAGCAGTATGAGCCCTCCCACGTGCAGTGAGGAGGGTGAGGGGCAGTCCTGTGGCAGGAGCTCCCAGGCAGTGCCTGTGCGGGGCCCTCGCTGCACCCCCACCCCAGGTCCCCCATGCCCCCTGCACACTGCTGCAGCAAAACCTCCTCCAACAGTCACTGCCACATGCTGTCGGGATTAGGTTTGCATACAGCCCCCTCAGGTTGGGGAACGCTGAAGATGTTGCAGGGATGTGAAACAGACACGTGTTCCCCGCGGAGGGCAGCTCTTGGCTGCTGAGGAAACTGCTGTTGCTGGAACAACTGCTTCAAATATTTGCAGGTTTGGTTTTACTGTCTCAAGCTTCTACCTTTCACAGTTGTTTATTGAAGCTAAACCTGCATCAGTCAATAGTTCTAGGTTATCATACTGGGCAAATTATAAGCATTCTTCCTATCTGTACACTTTATAAGTTGAGATCAGAAATTATCTTCTATGGCCATTTAGTGAAGCTGGTGAAACGATCTTTACCCGTTGGCTGAAAGACTCTGCAGGGTGTCTCACTGCAAGAAAGAACTTAGAAAAGGAATTAGTTGGTTGTCCTTTACAGTCTGGAAACACAGATTTAATTCTGTATTATTGTTTTTGCTTTCAATAGGAAATGAAGCTGACCATAGAGCAGTCTACGAGTAATTTGTGTGCATGTTACAGCCACTTTATCAAGATTGACCTAGATATTTTACTTCCTGGGCAGAGTAAGAATGAGTTTTCTTCTCTTGGTGTGCTGTTAAGGTGGAGTCTTTGGGGAATTTTTGTTTTGATATTTTTGTAGTTCAGAGGTCTCAGAGAACACAAGTTCTTCCAAAATGTGCCCTCTGCCACCATCGCATGTCTTGATTTGAAGAGCATCTATACTTTGGAATTATGCAGCTTTATTTCTGTTTTCTGGCAAGTTGGAGAATATTGGTTCAGTTTGGTGCCAGGTATAAATAGCAAAGGAAAAAAAGAACTTTTGCTTGAGTGAATGCACTGATAAGTGCATATATATTTGAGGATTTGCCAGTCCAGGACTTGGTTTCTGACATATTCTTATCAGCTCTCTAGCCATTAGACTTCTATGACAGAGGAAGTATCCCATTGAGCATAGTTTCAGAAAACAAAACAGATTGACTCTTAGCTTTTAAAAGGTGCTTATTTTTAGTACTTTATAATATGAGGGAGGTGTAGGGGACAAAGATAAGTTGGGAAAGGTGGCTACAGATCCTGGACAGAAAAAGAAGAGCAGAAAGTCTGAGTCTATAATCTCTTTCACACAGCAGTTTCATGCATCCTTTCTGCAGCATCCTTGTGCTCGGCAGGAATGGCTGATGGAAATACTGATAACCCTCTAATCACATCTCCATTCCTCTCAAAATTAGTTAAATGCTTCTGAGCCTTCTCAGCTGAGATGTTTTCAATTCTTTCTCATTCATACCCACTAAATAGAAAAATGTCATTTCCCATTTCCCAAATACATGAAGATTTGGTTGAGTCTTTGTTTTGTCTTCACGTTTGTAGACTTTTGATAAAATACTTCAAAGCAACATTCTTAGCCTTTCATGTTTCTCTAGATGCCAGGCAAACACCAGGTCTTTGCTTCATGTTGTTATTTTTCATAGTTCCATTTGTTGAACAGTCTTCCCAGTTACTTGGCTTCTTAGACTCTTTTTCTCCTCCTCTGTGCCTTCTGTAGATAAATATAGCCTTATTCCAAAGATAACTTGGAATGGTACCATAGATATTTCCACTCAGTCCATGGGAAAAGGAAAGTCTAGGGATATGTTTTGAAATTTTTGTTACTTTGTAAAACCTTCTCTAGCCCTGGGTATTTCCCTGTGAAAATTGTCAAGTGACCTCATTGACTTAGTTGCTGTCTTCAGAAACTTGAAGCATGTGAGTGCTGTTCTTCTGAGACTGTCTTCTGCAGCTCTTCATCTGTCTTTTCTGTCCCAGAGTGTGTGCTGTGTGTTGAGAGCACAGGTTGCGCAGTGCGTGCATCGCATGGTGTAGCAAAAAGAGAGCCTGGGGGGCACCTCTCCTTTGGCTGCTTGGCAGTGTGAGTCCATCTCTCACCCTTCGTCCCATTAATAACCATTGCATCGCTGTAACAACTGCAGCAGTTGTGTGGGTGGGGAAGCCTGTGCATTGTTTAACAACAGTTCACTCAAGTTTTAGTAGTTGAAAATGAAGGCTCAGGAACGAGGATTTGTGTGATGAACGGTGGCTTTCGTGAACATTGTGTTTGCTAATCATATAATATTACCGTAGTGGAAATCATTTGACTTTTGCGTTTGAAAACAAACTCATGAAGCTTGGGAAGCTGCAAATAGTATCATAGTATGTCACATTTTACTGCTGTTGGATTAAGAAAAGGTTTTTTTTATTTCCAGAACTCAAGTTAAATTTTTAAATTTAGTTTTAATTACTCTCTTTTTTTTTCTTCTAGATTTTATTCACTGCTCTATTATCTATTGGACCTTTCTTTGCTTTAGTGCCTGTATAAAGAAAGATTGACAGGGAAGGTCACCTTATTTTTAGTTCTGTTGTAAGACTGACATTCATAGAGCAGTGTCTAGTGTCATATTAATAGTAATAAACATTCTGTGAATAAAAATTGTTTTGATAAATTGAGAATCTTTCAAAGGTAGGTAAGGGTTGGCTTAATATTTGTTTAAACAACAGTAAAGTGCATTGACTATTTCCAAGAATTTTAGCTCTATCTTAAACAAAAACCTGCATGGACCTTTCATCCTTTCACCTAGCATTTGAATATATATTAGGTACCAGTGAACATGTTTTAACACTGGCAGCTGTTGCAGTTTATGCAAAACTCCCAATATTTGTGTAACCAATTTGTTCCATATGCAAAATCCCACTGAGAATATCAGTTCTGCCACAGGCTCAGAGGCTTTGGCGAAGGGAAGAGGCCAAGCAGACTTGCTTGGCAGCTTCTCATTGTCTTGTGACAGTCCACTAGAGTCCAAGAGTTGGAGGAACTGACTGCAGGTGACCCATCTTCTCCCCAGGTCATAACAGAAGGTGACAGATAGACCATAAAAATGCTGATTGTCCATAGAGAAATATCCTTGGAGATGAGCATGGCTAGTGAGAATCAATTCCTCTTCTCTCTGCGTGACGTTAGTGGGAAGCAGAATGTGAGAGGGACAGGTTTTGTTGCTGCTCCCGATGTGGCTGTGGAAAATCCTAACAACGTGGGTCCAGGTGATCGAGGTGGCCCTTCTGGTCTTGCATTACCCATCACAAGTGCAAAACTGAGCTGGATAGTGAACCTTCAGCCTGGGCTCTGGGTTGGCCGGCAGAGAGTTGGAAGACCTTGAACTTAAGGGGAAGGTAGACTGACCTTCAGACCTTGCAGACTGACCAGCTGGTCTTTGACCTGAACAAAATCCTCTGATTTCCTTATCTTCCGGTCATAGGGGGCACCTGCATGCTGAGCAGGGCTTGCCCCAGTAGTGTTTCCAATTATTTTATACATATAGTTAAAAGAAAATTGTAATTGCATTTCCTAGGTGTCTCCATAATCTCTGCCTGTATATCTGACCCAGTATTTCTCAAAGTATCAATCAGTCTTTCTGTAAATTATTTTTTTTTTAAGCACAGATGTCCTATTTCTTTAGTAACAGTGTGTTTTCAGATAAAAAGCTTGAAACAAGTTTCAGTGGATTAGTCTTTTTGAATATTTATTAGGCAATTCACTTTTTCTGGGGTACTTAGAATATCCCAGCATATAGATGTGTATATATACAGGATGCTGTATGGTGGTAGTGTAGTAACTCTCTCTTCAGTTTGGTATGCTTCATGGGGAATTCAGGTTTTTTAAGCTGTTTGTTTGAATAAAGTAATTTTTGGCATAATTTTTTTGTTAGTGTTTGAATGCTTGAATCGTGATTTTTGTCATCATCGGATATGACTTAACTTCTGACACCATAAAGCCTCAGCTCAGGTCTGGTGTCACATGCAGGTTGTGGTTACTGACGATGTTTTTTCTGGCTTTTATAACTCCATTGCCATGACACATGGATATCTGTTGTATCCAGTTTTTAATGTGTGTGAATCTGCCCTCTGTATGATCCTACTATGTAAAAGTGATATTCCTCCTATTTTGATAGAACTGTGTTTCGTAGAAATAAAACATGTAGGTTTGTTAGACTTGTTTTCGTTCACAGGAACTTCCATGGTTCAAATGAATAAAAAAAGAAAAGGCTTAAATGGTATTAAAATGTCTCACTCTGAATTTTTGGAACAAAACACGCAGAGTCTTTTTTAATATTGAAACTTTTTTTACACTTGTGTTTGAAATTTTGACTTGGAAAAATCAAGCTGGTTGTTTCATCAGAATAAACTACTTATACAAAACCTGATTTTTGGAGGAGCTGTAGGGTCCTTTGTGGAGAAATTTCCATCCTCCACACAGTCCTCTATGGCTGGCATCACAGACTGTTTTTCACATGTTCACTTGTTCATCCCCAGGTAGAAAGACGGGAGGTGAGATGTGTCTCTTTGCCTGTCCAGTGTGTCCAGTGTTACAGTGGCTTGATAAAATGATTGTTCCCCTTTCAAAACAGAAATGCTCAGCACTTGCACTTCTTGGATTTTTTTTTCGGTAAAGCCCTGATGAAACTCTGAAGGTTATATTTGATTATCTGGACTGTATTTTTTCACAGATGTTTTGACCTTATTTTGGGAACCCCTCAGTTTTTTAAAGAAAATCTGTCAAGCAGTTTTGGTACAGCTAAAGATAAATGAGAATTTGGGGGCTGTGTTTTACATAGATTTCAAGAAACTCTTGCTGGCTTTCTTAGCATTCCAGTCGGCCCTAAGTGCAGTCTGTATGTGTGAGGTGCTGATTGATGGCATTTGTTCTGTTTCTGAATTGTGAAACTTTGTAAAATGCAGCATTTGCCTTTTTTTTTTTTTTTGGCTACTGGTTAAAAAAATAGGGGTGAGAAGGTTAGGCAGGGTATAAATTACTTGGTGGAGCATGGTACCACAGGAGAATGCTGAGGATAACCATTAAGCAGTAGTCCCCCAAAAGGTGGAATTGTGTTAAACTGTGTCCACACCTAATATAAATACATCTTGAAGAGGATACTAATCCTTGTGAGACTTTTAGGTGTAAATCAATCTCTCCAATAGTTCACGTCCACATGGGCTGTAGTAGCAAGCACAGATTTTTTTTATGTTGCTCATCCACTTTCTGTGAAACATTCATCTCTGCCGCTATGTCATGGAAACCCTGGACTAAACAGGGTGTGGATTTCATCCAGTTTTGTTGTTTTCATGTTGTTACGCTTTGGATAAGATTCCCCATTTTGCCTCTGAAGCTTTTTTTCCCCTATGTCTGTGTGTGGTTTTAGTGATAAATGTGCAAACCTCTTGAGGTTTCAGTGCACAGGTATGTGTATATACTGCAGTGTACTTTTTATGCAGCCTGGCCGCCAGGGAAGCTTTCTCTTGCACTTAGAAACAAAATGTACTGTTTTAGAGCAGGTGACCTATTTTCATTACAAAAGAGCGAATATTCAGAGAACAGTGATAAGAGAATTGCTTGAGACAACTAGTCTGAAGTGGGTTTGTGTAAGCAGTTTGACTAGCAAACACATTAGAGAAGTTAATTTTGTTGGTGAATAATTTGGAGATACTAGAGGAGGAGCATGAGTAGGGTGCAGCCCAGCCCTCTGAGCAGGGTAAAGTTGGTTGGGTTGTCATATATACCTGTGTGTCTGTTTACAAAGTATCATGGTTTCTACCTCTGTGGTTTAAGATCCTTTATTCTTTTGTGAAAGGGGAACGAGTGAAGAGATTGGCCAACTCAAATATGAGTGTGGATCAGTTTTATAAAAGATCTTTCCTTTCTTTTCATCCTGACTCATTTCTGCTTTGTTGGCAATCCCCTCCTGTTAGTTGCCAGTACTGGCTCACTCTCTCAGCTCATGTGTATGCTTCAGTTATGTATGGTAATTTTTTATTGCTCTGCTCTTAAAACATCCAAGATTGCACAGCCAGTGAGTCTTGCTAATACAATTGTAAATGTATTTCTTTCTTGGCTTGCTGCAGCATGTGTGCACTTGTTCAATTTTCTTTTCATTAGCTTGTATGACATATTTTTGGTATTAGAATCAGGACTACATGGACTTTATTTGTTAAAGTGAAGTAACTAGTTTATTATTCTGCCCTTTTTAAAGTTAGTAGTCAGTGTCCAACTTTATACAGCTGGTGGGTTTTTGCATTTGTTTCTTATGGCCATTTATACCTGACTGCTGTTGCCAGTTGTTCTCTGCGCTGCAGTTTTTAACCTCAGTGATGGGTTCTCTATGTTGTCTGCCTGAGTGATATAAATATTGCAGAGCTCTACGCCTCTCACTGCTTTTTTCTTCTGTAACTGTTTTTATCACAATTCCATTATGTATCCTTCCAAAAGAAATTTGATTCAAACAGTGGTTACAGACTTGATGGAGAACTTCCTAAAGTTAGTTTGAAAAACTAAGATGCTAGGAACAGACTCTCATTTTGACACTTTCACTTCAGCGTTTAGAAGTGTATATAATTCTGGGGTTTAGTCTTATGTAGTAGGGGTGGTGTTTTTTAAGAAAAAATATATGGAATTCAGAAAAATTAATTGCATAGTAATGTAGATACTGAAGGTTGAGTTATTAAAAATGTAACAATGCTTTAAAATGCCCATGGAGCATTGGGATTTCATAACTGATGGTAGTGCATGATGCAGGATCCAGTAAAAGTATATGAAACAGAGATGTAAATTTAGCAAATTGGGCATCATTTGGGTTTCATTAATTTTTATATTTAATCTGGATAAGCAGATGGAGAAAAAATATAAACAAGAAGGAATTGGGTTACTTTTAATTATGTAACTTTCCTGAAAAGGCTTTTTTTTTCCCAAGCAGCTGTCTGATCAATGGCAAAATTCATAACAGCTCCCCAAGTATTTAAGATCTCTATTAATTGGAATTTCTTCTCTATATAAAAGATTGTTCCCTCTTTAGCTGTTTTGCATATGAAAGATTAAGAAGACCATTTCTCTCATGAGATTAAAAAAATAAATAAAACAATTAATTAGAATGAAATAATTTTCTAAACTTAAGGGAATTAATAACAAACAAAGCTTCTGGAGTAGCCAGCTTTTATTTTGCAGCTTGCAAGTATAATATGATGTATAAGGAAGGCTTTATGCAAACAAATCTTTTCCATGATAGTTTAAGAGCCACAGTCAGCTATATTGCTAAAGCGATGTAGATCTTTTGGTTATTAAGTATATTTTGCTGCTTTTGCCTCTTTTGCCTTCAGATATAGAAATAGACTTGCTCAGATTTTGGAGGGAAAAGAGACTGGAAATTTCTTCAGGAAGTGTTAGAGCTGGTCTTTTTCTGTCACCCTTTGGCATATTAGTATAGAAACTCTGCTTTGAAAACGGGAGAAGTTGTATCGATCAGCTCTGTATTTTGTAATTATATGGAGCAAGAACTTTAGGAACTGGGTTTGTGCTGAGTGGCACTGCCAAAAAAAAACACAACCAACAACCAAAAAAAACCCAGCAAGGTAATTTTTGCCTATTTCTGTTCCCATCTGCCATCCTTGGTTCACTGTGTTGGCTATGAGATGCCCCCGAGAAGAGTGGTCAGCACTTTGTGGGTGGCACTCTCAGGCATTACAGTTAAAAACCCCACTAACAGTTGCTGTCTGATCAGTTAACCCCCCCCACATACCCCAAACTGATGCAGGAAACTTTTTACAAGCTCTTGGGATTTGCCACTGAATTTGCCCTTTGGCTAGTCTAAGACAACAAAAGCATACTTGAGCTTTGACCATAGGCTGTCACAGTGGCAGGCGGACTAGTTCTCAAGCAGCTGCCTGGGGACCCTCGGAGCAGTATTATCTGATTGCACAGCAGAGAGTTGCTGTTGGGCTTAGATTTGGAGGTTTGTTGGGGATTTTTTTGGTGTGGTTTCTTAATTTTTACTTTGCAAAGTCATTTTAATATGGTCTCACTGTCCTTGTACAATAGCAAACTGTTCTCTTAGTTGTGCTGGTGAAGTCACTTGTATAGTTGCACTGTAAATGTGATCCTGGGGATTTGGTGTTTTAAGGTATTGGAACTTGTCAAGGGTGAGGTCTTAAAGCGTTCCAGCCAGTGAAGGTACTCTGGCCTGGGGAGAAGAGGCTGGCAACATGAAGTGATCTCCACTTGCTGTCTTCTAGTTACCAGCTTTCAAATTGGTAGAAAAGGGAGGTTGTTTTGATGCCATAAACAAGTTAACAGTATCTCTGTGGACAAGGTGGTCAATTTTCATGGGGATGTCTCTCTCCTTCTGTTCTATTGCTGTTGTGAACAAATGTAAACATTTGGATGGAAAACTTACCATGTTAATAGCATGTGAGGAGGAGACAAGTACACAGACTCTGACTTATCTTTCCTTGGTCGCTGACCAGGTGCAAATAATGAACTTGTTAGACTGAATTAAACTCTTAAAGGAAATAGTCTGAAATCCATCTGGTAGAGGGCTGAAAAGCAGACTCCATAAAATCCTAGAAAATTGGCTGTAGGAAGGAGTTTTCTGTTGGCAGAAAGCTGAATTGGATGACCTAAGAAAAGTCCTTTGTCTGAAATTTGTGACACAAAGGCAAACAGAAATCAGTGACGGATCCTGAGCACATTTGCAAACTGCATTTTCAAGAGATGGAGAATTTAAATGCACTTTTACCAGCTAATCTTCTGTAACATGAATCCCTCAGTCAGGTGTTGCATTGTGGATGGATTTAGAGTGCTGGGGGAACCTAGTGTCCAGAGGACTGTAATATGCACAGAATTAAGCATAATTGTTACCCATCTTAACTCAAAAGCCACTGAGACTACATCTGATCTCAAGCTATGGAGCTAGCAAACTAAAATAGTAATTGCAGCTCTGTGTTCATACTTGCTATCAATTTCTGTGACTGGAGATAAATGACAGGTTCTTACCGTGTGACAGTTGAGTACCCACACCGTTTCTAGGAGGCACTTGGAGTAACAGACTGATTTTTAGTCCAGTGATAGTGAGATGCTGGCTGAGCATACCTTCTTGCACAGATATCTTGCAAAAAAGAGGTGTTGCCTCTTTGCAGTAGCAGTAGATTCCTAAATCTAATGAGAATCATGTGCGTCTTGCTTGCTGGCTTCTGCAGGAGTCTTGACACCTGACACCTTGTCTCTTACTGATGCTCCATAAGAAGGGTTGATCTTTCAGGAGAGTGAGACGAGTTGTATTATTTTTGGTTTTTGATGCTAATGTATTTTTCACAGCATACCTTGCAGATGCCTACAGGTGTACAGTAGTGAACAAGAGTGTGGATGTAGTACAATTGTATTTAAATTCCAGAGCACTCCTTGGGGTCATGATGGAAGCAATGTATATCTCAGATGGAATTTCTTGTGTTGCCCTTCAGCTTCAGGACAGTAGCAGGCACTGTACAATATCTAAGTGTCAAAAGTTAATGTGCACATTTGGAGATGCAGTCCTACCAGCTTGAAAAACTCGTGATGCTTTTTGTTTATTTTGCCTCAATCAAAGCTCAGGGTTAACCTTAGGTTTGCTAGAAGTGAACATCCATTGGAAACAGGTTTTTTATCATTTCATATCATATCATCATATCATTGAAGTTTCCAAATAGAGATAAACTGATTTTACTTCCAAGTCCTGAGGAAATGTCAGAAAATGGGAAATGGTCAACATTGCTATTCCCTTGGTAAGAGAAGTCATTGTTCCTTTTTGGCACTACCTGCAAATACAGTCATTAGCTGAAAAGTAGCAGGCTTTCTTAAATCTCCTCTTTGCTCTTTATTCTTCAGGGAATTGTATCGTTGGAATATTTATTAAACAAAGACTGTCCTTTCACCACGCCAACTCAGGCCCATCACGTCGACGTGTTCCTTGGCAGCTGCCAAAGGGGGGGGGGGTGCAGGGTGCTCCTTGTTTCCCTCCTCCCTGCCATCGGCAGAGCTCTGGAGAGGTGGCACTGCCTGTGCCACCCTGCGTGCCTGGCTGGGAACCTCGGCCCAGGCACACAACCCTAAACATCACCCAAAAACTTGTGGAGCTTCTTGAGCAACAGTGAAGCAATTCACTGGCTCTGTGAAATCGTGCTGCTCATGCTGTGCAATTTAAAGACAAAATGCTTCCTGCTAATTATTAACAGTTACTCTGTAGGAACAAACTCATTATAGGGCCACTGAACCCTGGCCTGCCGTCCTTTTCGGCACCTGAACAATGCAGTAGGGAGGGGAAAGAAATGGTGAGAGAAACTTGAGTGCTGGCACCAATTAGTCCCAAGATTAGTCCTGAAAGAGGATTGCAATTTCAAGGCCAAAAAGAGTAGGGAGTGGGTAAAAGGACTTGAAATGAGATTATAGGACCTAAAAGCGCCTTTCTTTTGTTAGGGAAATAATTCAGCAGTTTTGCTCGAGCCAGTGAGACAATCCAGTTTAGTGGCTGAAGCAGGAGATGTGTGTCCTGTTGCTTTTTAAGGTTCTTTAACTAAGTTGATCCCCAGTTGCATTTGTTAGTGCTTCCTGTGAAATCTAAGTGTTTTCAACAAACAAACAAAAACATGGAGGAAAGCTATTGCCTCATCAAAAGGCTTGTTGTTTTTCAGGAAGCTTATTTGTATTCTTTAAAAGGGAAGCCAAGGAAAGGAGGCAGATTGAACTCCCTTTTTTTCCTTTGGGGAAACTTTTCTCCTAGTGGTTACTATGAAACCGGCACTTGGAGTCACCCTTTCAGGACCCATCGTGCAGATGAGTTTCAGTGCCGGTTTTTATTTGTTGGCCTGCTCAAAGATGCAGATCAGGCAGTTCTTACTTCAGTTAAAAGCACCATCTCCGGTCAGTGCCATAGTGATGTACATCATTCTCTTCCTTTGGGAGGGAAGTGGGCACTAAGCCTTGCTGCTCTGTTGAAGAGACTGCAATACACTCTCATGTAACACCCATAATGGTCTGGGACTGAAGACTGGAGCTTGCTTGAAGACAGCAGAAAAAGAGGTCTTCCCCCTTCTTCTCCTTCCAGAAGGAAAATTGCAAAAGGAGGAATTACCAAAAAGAATTACAGCTATTGTGGATTTCATAGGAAATGTTTTGATTTAGTCGATTACTGCAAAACTGCATGAAATAATGACACTTTTTCTGCCCTTCCAAAGACCAGAAGCTGTTTTTCTTGGGGTGCCTTAGAGTCAAAAAGTTGTGGAGGGATCATGAATGTATCTATTACCAGCGTTTTTCTTTCTGTAGTTTTTCAATGGAACTTCTCAGTGTGAAACACCTATGCAGGCAGGCATGAAACCTTTGCTTTCAGTTTGCTGTGCCCACAAGTTTAGAGAAGTTTCTCATCATGAAGGAGTAATGAGTTCTGCCATGCTCTTGATTCTCCTTCTGCATTTCTTGTGAGCCCTTGTTAAAAGTAATAAAATCATTAAGGTTAGAAAAGACTTCTGAGTTCAATGCTTAAAGCTGTCTTCCAGTGTGGCACCAAGAGGTTAGCAGGCACGATCTTGCCACTTGGGCTGCTGTAGCCTGAATAAGGGGCAAGATTGGGTTGTATGGGGAACACACTGAGAATAACCTCTCCTTTAATAGAGAAGACTCTTTAACTCTGACAAAGCTATTGAAATAGTACATTCTGTGTACTGTTCTTGGAGTTGAATTGTACTCTTCAGACTTGTTTATAAACTAGTGTCTTAATTCCCATCCAAAGCCCTTTTTAAATGCTAAATTATTGTCTGTTTTGTTTTTGTTCCATTATATTACTCTCACATAATCTAGTGAATCTGACTTGCAGCTTTCTAGCCTTCACAACCTATTCCACAGCCCTCCAAGAGGGAAAGAGAGACTAAGAGACAAACCCATCCAGCAGAGTTTCCACACAAGTTGATGAAGAAACACAGGTTTCTTGTCCTGTCTATGGGATTTGTGTAAATGGCTTTAATTAGACTTCAAGTGTGAAGTTGTCCCATGCTGAGATGCTGAAGGCTCTACAAATTAGCCATAAACTTTCTGAAATAAAGACAATAATAAAACCCCAAAAGAGGCTCAGCAGAGGAGCTAACGTGGAGGAGGAGATAAGCACAGAGTGGCAGGTCCTCTTAGGAGTAGGACAGAAAACAGGTTTGAAAAGGGATTAATAGTGCAATGAGATGACAACAGTTTCTGCTGATGGCATCCGAGTCTGCTTTGCTTCGAGTCCTGTTTCTCTATGATCTGAAATTTAGGTGCAGGGCTTTCTAAAAAGGAGTTGTTGGTTGAGCATGTTCCAGTTGAAGTGAGAACCGCAGGTGGTACTGGCCTCGCCCAGCAGAGGCAGCTCTCTGGATGGTTCAGTGCTGCAAATGCCTGAGCCTGCTGCTTTCCAGTTGATGTGTATTTACTATTAGCACGTTGTGTGTTGGCTGGAAAATCAGTGATGCTCTGTACATGACATTGTAAAAAAGAGACTTGACTATCGATGAAACCACCAACATGAGAATTAACTGCAGTGGTTTGGCAAAGTTGTTTGTTCCTTTTTTTCCTTCCCTGATTTGTTGGAAGTTACACTGACATGTGAAGAAAATATTTCTGCTTAATTGGTTATAGTAAATGGATACTATAAATTAATTGCCTCTTGAATGTTTAAAAGATTATGTCCCATTCATTTTATGACTGATTAGTATCATTTCACTAGAATGAACAAGCTTGAGGTCATCTGATGTTTGAAAAGCGTAGTTTGTTACTTTCTGTGATTTGCTGCTTTAAAGGGTTCAAATGCTATCTGGGGATGTCAGGGTGTCAGTGTCTCTTTCTAAACACCAGAGAACCATAATTAATTGTTTCCTGTAATCTAACTCACGATTTTCTGTATTTGAGGTGATCCAAGGAACAGCTTTACTCCAAGGATTAATTTACACAGAGAGTGAGAGAGCATATATACTCATGAACATATTTTTGCTAGTTAATGCTAATAAGGATATTTGCAACTGCATGGCAGATACTGATTCAACTGGAAGTAGAATTACACAGTATGTGATAGATAACCATGCCTAGTCTTAGCAGCTCCTTTTGGTGCCTGCAAGGATTGTTCTCTTTATTAGTAAAATACCTCTGGTTTTAGGGTTGCCCATCAGCAGATGAACCTCCCAGAACCTCTTGGTTTGTCAAGGAGAGAACTTGTGGTCTCCTCCACTGGCTGCTAAACCAGAGCTGTTCAGTGAGGGGCACAGAGGATTGCTGAATTGCCATATTTGGTTTTATTCCATAACTTTCTTTGGCTTTGTCAAGAAATAGTGGATGGTGTAGACTCTCCCTCTGTGGTTTTGTATTTTGGCACAAGGTTGCTACCAAACTGCTGTTTAAATATACTATGAAGAAAAACTAAACTTGTGACTTTTTTTTTGTGACTTTTTTTCATGTTCATAACAATTTTTTTCAACCTTCACCACGTGGAGTCGCAGCAGATAAAGCAGAGATATAGAAACCAATATGTCATTGCAAAAGCCATTGCAAAGCTTCTCCTTTCTTCATGTAGCCTTTATTTCTACACCTCTGCCTTCTGCTACAAATCCCAAAGTGAAAAGCAGAGTGTTTAAGACTTGTCTTCCTGAGTTCATCCAACTTCTGCACAAACAGCTGAGAAGAAGCAGCAAACAGAGGGAAGCTTAGAGTACATCATGGATTCCACTAGGGCAGCTGTGATTTGTTGAAATGACAGTGTTGTAAGACAATTTTGGGAAGAGTAGTCTCTGTTTTAGACATACAACTTCATCACTCATATGAGAAATCACTGGTAGAAGGCTGACTTCTCACAACAAATTATGTGATGGTCAGCTTTTCTTTTCCTCACTAAATTCCTTCATTCATGTAGATAATATTGTAACTTGAGAGAATTATTAGAATATTATTAAGTACAATGTTAGTATTCTCAGTAGGCTGAACAGCTGTTTGGAGAGGTAAGGATTAGGGGATAAAGATGCACACTGAATTTTATTTCCCATTACAGGTGGGAGGTTTATTTTTCTGTAAAGATGAAAGTGGCTAAAATGAGTTAAAATTAAGTCCTCTGAGTATTTGTTTACAGTTAGGTTTGCAGAATGTGTGAAATTCTTTATTTCATATCTCTGCTTTGAAAACTTTAAGTGGAAGATACCGGGAGTTGGATGCTGTGGTTATTGTTCCTCTAAAATTAACTAGGAGCACTCTTGTTCTGTACCAGTCATGCACAGTTCACCCAACCACAGGTCAGTGAAGTTCTTCATTTTGGCTTTGCTTTACTGTAAAATGGAGGGCGTATTGTAATTCTGCTCTTAATTTTCTCTGCATCCAACCTGAGGCATTTGGGATACTTTTAGGAGAAAAGCTGAACTATGGTAGGTGCAACTACTGTCAGTCAGTGATGAGAAGCCTTAATACAGCAGCAGTGTGGGTTGTCAGCAGGGGCCTGGAGCTGGGAGGAGGCATATCCAGGGTCTGGTCCTGCTCTGCCACAGTTTCCTGGGTCTTTTGGAGGTATGTTGTTACCTCTGTGTGTGTGTTTTCCTTTCTCTGAATGGAAATGATATCTGTAGCTGTGTGGATGGGAGAATTGATCTAGGTGATATCTCTACAGTGCTTCTGAATGCAAAAAATACTGTATTCACTTTGTCTTTTGTTGCATCTGTAGACCCAGAATGTGAGGTGAAACAGCCTGTTGTTAGATGCTATAGTTTTTCTTATGTGTGTTTTGGTCTGTGTCTCCCCCATCCCTAAAATACAGCTCTTAGTGCTTCAAAAGGAGTAACCTTGGGAATACAAGTGAGTGAAAACTGACACATTTTGATACTAAATTTTTTATGCCTTAGCAGTTTTTTTCTAAAAATGTCTCTCTAAGGTTATTTATGCAATAAACTTTTGTGTTAGTGATAGAAACACCCAAAAACTGTCTGTCATTCATCTTTTGAGCACCTTGCACTCTGTGCAGTATAGTCCTCAGGCTCTGATCTTCTGGAACATAAGAGTGTGACCGTTGAATGCAGGACTCATAAAGTAGATATGCATGAAGAGGTAGAATTGAGATAATAAAATACATAATTGGAGCTTTTCAAATGTGTGAGTTCTTGACTTCTGTTGTTGTTATTATTATTGCTATTATCATCATGATCATGTATTCTGCTTTTATGTAACTTTCTGACATGTACATCAAGCACTTTGGTGTACAGCCCAGTGACTGCAAATCTCTGCACGCTCCTCTGCAGCAGTCCTGCAGATCCTGTAAGCGCATTAAGCTTCCCAGGGAAAAATACCCTCAGCATCTGGGAGAGGTTAAATGTTCCAGGGGAGAGGTTAAACATTCGTTTGTCCTCTGCTGCTGTAATTCCAGAAGCCAGATTAGTTCTGAATCATCTGAACCACATTCATTCAAGATTAATGAGAAAGACCAAGTATGGAAAATTTCAGCTGGTAAGCGCCTTGGCTTTGAGCAAGTGGTGGAGAGGGAGTTCATACTGGCAGCAGCCTCTGGGTCATGCTTAGTTTTAAGTTTCCTTAGTACTTAAATTGGTGAAATGGGGAATCACACCATTCCGGATAAACAAGAATTTCAGCAAGCAACGTGAAGCGGTTGGTGGGACACACACATACACAGTTTAAAGGCCTCACATTCCTTTTTCCCATCTACATCTGCTTCATTTGAGATCAGATTTGCCCTTTTGCATATGCACATGTTTACAACTTTGTGCATGTTCAAGGTACATTGGTGTCTTTAAAATTAACAAGTGATGTGTTCTCAGTAATGGTGACGAGCTGTTCTAGCGGAGGTGGTGAATTGTCACTCTCAAGTCCAACTGACTGACAGGCCACGGTATAGCCATGGTTAGAGTTATGAGTGGGAGCCTCATGTAGGAAGTATTTATGGAATCCAGGCAGGTCTACCAGCAAAGCTGTTTGCTGTTCTGCAAAAATAATAAATGGAGGATTCAGGACTAGAATAGCAGAAGTCAATTGTGTGATCTTGGGTTTTTTTTAAGAATTAATCAGTTTCGGTTTGGGAGAGTCCTTCTTTTAGAAGAGCTTTACAGTGTTGTGCCTGGGTAGTAGCTCTGCAGTTTCACTGCAGTTCAGTTGCTCAGGTGGTCCATGTGGAAGTTCTCTAGAGCCTTGTCTGTGCTGTAGCGTTAAGTATCAGAGCAGACTCTTTACATTAAGTTAAAAATTAAGGTGGGCCTTAAATATAGGCATTTTCTAGGACACATTTATTTTCCAGAACCTGAGAGTAAAGACTTTTTCCTTCCAGTGCAATTCTAATCAAGTAAAACCAAAACAGAAATGAACTTCCTCTTCCTCATCACTTGTTTTGCAGCAATTGAAGGCTGTTGTCAGAAAACTGGAGTGCTCCATTTCTGGAGCATTTTGTAGAATAGAAGAGAATCAAACTTCTCTCCACTGGCCACATTTGAAGCTGCCACAGCCCAAAAGAGACCGCAGTCCTCTGAGGTCTCAGAGGCCAGTGGCTGTCTGTAAATGGAATCTTATATTCATCTGGGCTTTAGGGCACTGACTTGTGGCTCC
The DNA here is from genome assembly GCF_003984885.1 of Neopelma chrysocephalum. Lineage (NCBI taxonomy): Eukaryota > Metazoa > Chordata > Aves > Passeriformes > Pipridae > Neopelma > Neopelma chrysocephalum. The sequence continues at coordinate 39,984,069 of NW_020897693.1, read as the reverse complement.
TGCATGAGTTGGCACAGGCACGGTCCGTAGCACAGGAGCAACTTTAAGTAACTCTGAAGTTTCTCCAGTCTGACAACTACTAGTTTTTCATCCAGTGATAGACAGTCTAGGAACCATTTAATAGCAGTTGTGAAATAAGGAGAAACACAGCACTTCAGCATGTGAAGTAACCTTCAGTATTTTTCCTTACTTCAAAGTAAGGGAAGCAGGAACAAATAACAACTCCTGCTACAGAAGTGAGCTCTGTTGGTCCTTCTTTAACTACATACAGTTCAAAAGACTATTCCCTCACCTATTGTGTTGTTACTTAACAATTCTTTATTCCTCCCAGAGATATGTAATCTGTGTCAGTAAGAACTTATTCCTGTTTTTAGTATAAAAGAAGAAAAATAAAACTGAGACAGCAAGGATGAAATTACTTGCCTGGAGTCACTGTGTGATTCAGTAGTAGAGGCAGAATTAGAACTGGAGGCTGATAGCCAGCATCCCCCAATCCCCAGTGGAGACAAATCTTTTTTAATTAAAAGTAATGTGGGACAGTTGTCTCACCATGAATTTTGAAATATATCTGGACTTTCTCCTGTTTCACTATTCAGCCTAGAATTATAATGTGTTGTCAAAATACATGTTAAAATATTTAAACACAGATTAATGAGAAATTTTCATTTTGCATTATGGCTGCAATACCTCAAGTAGCCAACTCTCTTAAAACAACAGCTCTCTAGAAATTATGATCTTTTAACTTATTTAAACAAATCCTCCATTGTTGTACATAAATATATATAATATTTAGACCAACATTCTGACTGAAGGCTACAGGGTCACACCAAAGGGACGAGAAGGCTTCATATATCACATCAACAGTGAGAGGGGCCTTTTGAGCACCACAGTAGAGTCATTCATGGGTTCCAAAAGACACATGACCATGTTTTTCTTGAAATTAGGAATTACCATTTTCATCCCTAGTTCTGGAAACTTGAGAAGCTTTTTTTAACCTTTTTATTCCTTTCTCTCTCTCTCTCTGTGTTCTTGCTTAATTACTTATGTAGGGACTGTGTCAGGAGAATAGCTTTGGCTATTTGGAGAATGTAAAGATTTGGCCAACATTTCACTTCATCCTTCAAAAAGCAACGCAATTTTATTTTCAGGCATTTTGTTCGTGAATGGCTTTCCCAAGCAACTTTTATTTTGTCTTTAATAAAAATTTAGATGTAAACCCTCTGGCAGTCGTGTCATATAGAAAACTCATTTAGAGTGTGCAAGAGATCAAAATTTTATTGTTCGCTTGAAAATGTGTTAGACACCCTAGAGAAACCAGGAAAGACTCCATCTAGGAGCTTAAAGTCTGTATCTCACGTGTTGCAGTAAGTGAGAGATACCAAGAGACAATAAAGAAGGGAATTGCAGAGGAAAGAGAAGCATAGCCAGAATATTAGATTAGCTATCATAAATTAAAAATCAGTGTTGTAAATTCATAAATCTCTTTAAGAGTAATGTTTTCTCAGCTATGGAAAATTCAAGAAGATAGAGTAATGGGTTTATGTATTTAAAGTCTCTAAAGTAATCAGTTTTCATTGAAATCAGGAAATACCTTAACACCAACCCTACAGATACTTTTTTATGTATTGTCATTAGCTCAGGTTAGTAGAGGGTTTTCCGCTTTGCTTGGAGAGGAAGCTTGCTTGCTTTGTTGCTGGGTGATTGCTAATTGTGATATTAACTGCCAGCAAGCTGCTGTCAAGGATTAGACTTCTATCTTCCTCTTTAACAAAACACGTGTTAGAGGTACAGCAGTATCTAAATGCTTCTGTATTGCTCAAAATGTATAGTGGCAGTGATAAATTCTTTAAAACAACTACACTTATATACCCAGATGCAGAGAATTGGCCTCTCTTTGTAGTGCAGTAGTCTTGTTAGCCTCTGTCCAGTAGTGGTATTAAAGTTGGTTGTAGAAAAAGGAGCTGATAAAACAGGAAAGGATCTGAGCTCTCTGGTGCAAACAGTGAAGAGCTGGCAAGTGTTAGAGGCATCCTCAAACAGAATGAGCTGCTGTCTGTCTTGCATTCAGTCTGCAAGCTCGTGGCAGTGTGGTTGGGACCAAGTGACCTCCTCCTGTGCAATCCGACAGGAGCTCTGCAGACCTCAGTTGTGCACCACAGAAGCCAAGAAGGCTCACTGCCATACTTGTGAATATTTCCCATGCCTTACACAGGGTGACTGCCATAACGAAGTACTATTCATCTTCCAGCATCAAGGAATATGATATTCCCACAAAAATATGCTTTTTTAGAACACCATCCTAAATTTACTTTCAAAAGGAATGGTAAAAATTACTGTCTTCCAGCTTAGCTGGATAACCATTTATATATCTTATAGTCTGAGTCCTGCTGGCATTGGTAGCTGAATGTGCTTGCCAGGATCATCATTCCCTGCTGCCGCTAGATGCAGGGTTTAATGGACTCCACCCAGATAAGGCACCTGCAACTACTGTTATCTCAGCAACTTAAATATAAGAATAATTGTAGTTTAGTTGCTTCTCAGAAACTCTGGGAAGTGGGTTTCTGTGCCTTCGAGAAGCTTCATTGGTTACTCTTTGACAAAATGATTTGTTGCTTCTAGGTTTGGTGTCCTTGACATTTCCTTCAGTTCACTCTTTGTCAGAGGTGTAGGTGAAACTCGCAAAGAAGCGTTTTGCACTGTGGATGGTTGGTAAGGGAGTACTTACAGCAATATCTTTTTTCCCTTCGTCTGGCAGCAGCAGCTTCTGCTACCGGGAATTTTTAATTATATGGATGTCCTGATAGCTGGTGTCACCCCCAGGGCAAAGGGTGGTGGTCACAGTGAATTGAGTGCTCTCCCATCCACTTGTTCTGCATTACTGGGAACTTACTGCACTTGTCACATCATTTTGCAAAATCCATGGGCTAAGCTGTATGTAGAGGAACTTCAGTCAGTCATCTTTTCTTGTGCCCATCATTTTTCCCACGGGTAAGGGCTGGAGAGAAGATCCTGTGTGTCACTGCTGCCTGTTTGTGGTCTAGCAGCTGTTTGCTTACTGCAGACTCTTTGTTGGGTATTTTGTGTGCCACAGCTTGTTAGCTTACAGCTGACACTGTTCATCTTCCTACCCTTTACGGAACTGTCTTGCCCTGTACTCTAAGCTTTTCTGGGAGGCGGGATGTGATTTGGCATCAGCTGTGCCCAAGCAGCTGATCCTACCTCCTCTTGACCATGGTGGGCTGAGGGGCGTGTGTGTGTGTGTGTGTGTAGCATCTTCCCTGCCTCTCCACTGAGCCATCCTTCCTCGAGCTAATGGCTCTCAGCTCCAGAGGCCTTAGAAATGTGCATTAAGGGATGGTGTTGTCTTGTTTGTTTGTTTTCCCCTCTTTCTGCATCATCCTGCTTTGCTGTCACTCTCTGGACATATTTGGTAACAGTCATTGGGCTGTATTTATTGCCTTGCTTCTGTGTTTTCATAATCCCTTAATTGTGGTGTGTAGTCCCACACAATTGAATTTGGTTTGAATTTTTAGTTGTTTGGGTTTTTTAAATCTATTAATCAGGCCTCTCTGAAAAAGAGGCCTGTGAGAGCTTTTGGCATAGTTGTGAAATACTGCAACTGTGAGAGAGAATTCATACCCTGGCTTTTTTTAGTGCTTGGCTTTAAGACTGCAGTCTCCTTACTCTAATGTGAATTCCAGAAGACAAAGGATTTATGTTTCCTTTTTTAAGTCTCCTGAAGCCTATATACATTTTAAAGATTTTTATAAATGTGTGGCATTCGTTTTGGTAGAAATAATTAATTAGGGTGACTCACACACGTTATTGCTTCTGTATGCCCTGGGAGCTCCTGGTTGGACTGGCTAGCTGCCATGAACCCTCACTGGCTGGCTAGCCAGCCTTCACATCTGCCTGGTTTCCAGCACAAACAGCGTCCGAATCAACACATTCTCCTAGAATGGTTTAGATTTCAGTAAAGCAACATTTTGCTATGGAAAAACCTTTGCTCAGAAAAATCCCTCCTAGCCCTTGGTCAAGAAGCTTCCCATGCCCAGGGCCCTGTGGCACAATGAAGTTTCCTACTGTTTGTGTCATCAGAGGAAAAACAGTTCATTACTTGCCTTGGAAGGAAGTCAGGTCCCACTTGCCATGAAAAATCACTCGCCGTCCACGGGAAAGGTGGACATTGATAAGAGGTGACTCCTTGTTCCTCAGGGGTTAAACGTGGTCCTTCATCAGTTCTCTGAGCTACAGGTTTTCAGCAGGCTGTGAATACTTCATTTGCTCCCTGTAGTGCTGCGCAGATGCCGCAGTGCCACTGACTGTGCTTTAGAGAGAGGTGGATTGTGCTCTGGATGAATGTGAACTTGTACCCCCAGATCCTGTTTTATGCATTTGCTACAAGTACTGTTGCAGCCTGGATATCCCTTTGGCTGAGGGTATGCTTGAAACAGTAGTATTTTCTGCAAATCAAACCAATGTTTGATTACCTTGACAGGTAACTGTTGGCGTTTGACATGTCTAATTCATAAACTGTATGAATTGTTCTTTCAAGATGTTTATTTGAAATCTCAGCTCTTTGTTGGTCCAGGTCCATCTTCAACCCACCCCTGCAAGTGCCCTGTGCTCATCTGCTTCTGGGAGTTAAGGCAGTCCAAACCTGCGCATAACAAAAATGTATTAGACCTCAAGTTTCTTCACTCTGAGATAAGAGTTCGAACTAATTGCTTCTTTTCTTCTAGTAGCTGGGTAGGGATTTACTAGGAATAAAATATTAGTCAGTGTGTTTAGTTGGTAAATTCGGGGAAAACCTTGGCCAACAATAATGCTTATTGCAAACTAATCTACAGCATGCATTGATTACGAAATAAGATTGTAAACCCACATTTTGCATTTTTATTTTGTCTAAATGCAGAATATGCTGTTACTTCTGTAGGAGAACCAACCACTCTTTTGTAGCTTACAGGCTACACTGAAGAAACCGTTTGTTTGAAAAAAATTCCTAGGATGGACCAAATTTTTTTTGTTATCGATGGTCTTTAGAAGAATGAACTTCTTCAAATGGTTTCCTAATCTGGAACAGGGAGGAAGCAGATTTTGAACACTTTAAAGTGAGAGAGAGTTCAACTCTGTCATTTATCAACTTGAAATATGTTTTAATAATTAATACCCTCTGAGACTTCACATGCCAAAGTTTGGGAACAGGTAGAGAATTTATCCAACACAGATCAGGCATAGCTGAACTTCAGCGAAGCCCTGCAAACGCAGAAGTTGGTTGTTTTGAAAGGCTTGACAGTTGCTGCAGAACATTATTTACATGCTTGAATTCTTCAGCTTCCTTCCCTGGGAAGGCATAGTTAATTTTCTTAGTTCATGTGGGTTTGTGCTGAATCAGATGGAGATTTTTATGAGAGCCTTGGGCCTTTTTTCAAGTTGGAAAATAAGATAAATCGCTATGGCTTTGTTTCTCTAGTGGAGACATTTTGTCTATTCAAATATATATGCTTTTTCCCTCTCCTTTCTTTAGCCCTCTTCCACCCACTTACAGGCATATGACAGCCTGGGAGTGAATTTTTTCTTTGGCTTCATTTCAGAATTATTTTTTTTCTTGGGCTTTTGAAAGGCCTGTAGTTGCCATACTGTGATTTCTGAGTGGCAAATCTGTATAGTATCAAGACTGTGCTATTGTTTTCCATTTGTATCTTGATGTAGCTTAATCTCTGTTCCAGAGATTATCCAGGACTCTGATGCACTGTAAGACTCTGAATCTTACAGGAGCGTGAATGCCCTCAACAGCTCTTGACCTTCATGTGAGTTGAGGAGCTACACTGAAGAGCTGGCACTTACCATAAGGAATGCAAACAATTGGTTGCATTAAGCCCTATAAAGTGGGTGTGTGTATTCAGAGCTGTGCCTCACACACTCCAGCACTTAGAATGTAGACTGACTGACTTCTTTTTGGTCATTTTGCTCGCTCTACCTCTCTCTCTCAACTCCCTTCTTCATTCAGGAGTATTGAAGGCTTTTATTACTCATGTAATTGCTTTGGATCTATTTACGGTCCTTATTTTAATAAGGTGAATTTCTTGTATATTAGCACAAGAGTATCTGCAGAACAATTGTGAAAGCAATGTGTTTCTTACATATGGTATTTTATCAGAACCTCGCTAATTGTTGTCAGTGTAATAGACAACACCTGTTTTGCGTTTCATTACATTTTGTGTAACATTGGTCAGCGCAAGAGGAGACAAAAGTAATTTTGAACAGAAATGGAGTGTTGGGCTTGGTTCACGCTTTGCATCCAAAGAGGAAGGTGGACTACCTTAAAAAGGCAGAGTGCCTTACAGCAGTCCTACTGAAGGATATTTAGTCCCTTACTTTTAAATTGTGCTTGAATTTGAGCGTAGGGCAACTATTTATATATTGATATCATTGTTTCATGTTGCTAATTTTAATAAAAGCTTAGTATATTAGAACACCTATTATTGTTGTCAAGCTGTAGAGGATTTTGAAACCTGTTTCCTGACTACAGGAAAGGCTCCCTGGCAGCCTGTCTCTTCCACCTGTCTTGATAAGGCTGCAAGAAGTCTTTTATATGTTTTTAGTTATTTCCTCCAGGGACGATGGCCTTGAAATAGTTGTTGCACCTGAGCCCTCAGATCCCATCCGTGAACTCCTCTTGCAGGTAGTGCCTCTCGCCAAGGACTGTGCACACAGCGGGAGCAGTGGTGGCACTCCTGCCCTGGGCAGCACTCCCTGCAGATGGCCGTGGGGAGGGTGAGCTGTGCCGTAGTGACAGCGGTCAGTGGCACTGTTAGGAAAAGGACAGGGTTACCTTCTATGTCCAGGACATTCAGTCCTTCCACTGAGAGATGTGGCTGTGGGTGGCTGCTGAAGGGAGGCTTCCTCACAGCTTCCTCTCTTTCTCCAGTTCACTGGCACCACAGGTTGTTGGAGTGGATGCTCCACAGTCTATTGCCCAGCCCTGTGGGGCTGCTCCAAGGCAACAAAGAAAACAAGGTTTAGATGATCATGCCAATGTTCCCTCCTCTTCCCTGTGCCATGCTTGAAATGCTGTTGTCTTCAGCTGCACTTGTCACAGGACAGGTCTCTCAGAGTCCATCGCCTTTGGGCAGCCTCTGCATGAGCAGGAGGCGAAGCAGAAGAGGGACCTGGAGGTGTCCGAGTTCAGAGCAGGGCTCCAGCTCAGGTGGGCATCTGAGGGCCCCCCGTGGCCACCACCATGCCGGGGGCTCACAGGAGCCGCCATGGTCACCGAGCACATGGTGAAGGCCAAGTTCTGTCCGTGCTGGTGCTGGCAGAGAGCGTGTTGAGCCGTGTGTTTGCTGGTGCCATGAGGGGACCTCTGCGTGTACGGGTGTTCCATGGGCAAAGGGCTCCAACGGATCACGGGAACTACCTGGTGTCTGGGCAAGGCTGTCCCAGGCAGATGCACTGGGGCAGTGTGTTGTCACGGCTGAGTGAAAGCCATAAAGCATCTGGGGTTTTAGCAGATGGCTTTGTGAAAGGGTGTGTATTTTGCTGTACTGAGAATTCAGTAAATATTTTTGACGTTGATTTGGGGGTTTTTATTATTTATTCCAAATTCCTTTTTTCTTTGCTCCCCAAGAGAGTGTGGGTGTGTGCATTGCCGAAGAGGTTTTTCCTTGTGAAGAGAATGTGAATCTTGAATCAAATTAATCTATTTTTAACATGAGATTTTAGACCCTTGCTTGAAGGCAAAAGTGCCATGATGTTACATTACCTTTAAAAACAAAATAGAATTCATGCAAACAGTAACTTATAATTGTTTAATGCAAATGTAATTTTCTTTACACTTATTTCTTATTCCCTTTAGCACATCAGGTCCACCCATTTGGCCAGGAAGCACCTTTTTCAAGAGAAATGGAGCCCTTCTACAAGGTAGGTGATAGATTCTACATCTTGGATTAACTATTCTACTTAAGAAATACCTTTTTCAAATTGCACAGCTTTTTTAATATTTCACCTGGCAAGAAATAACCAAATTTTTTTTGTTTCCTTTACCCTGTCTCCTTAATTGCGCATCTGGTGCCTTGAAAATGACGATTTACCACGTACAGTGAGTGTAGTCTGTGAAAGTTGCTGCTTTTTTTCTTTCCTCAGATCATTAAATTGCTTGCTCTTATATATGGTGAAAGGTGGCTTTTTGGTTTTTTCCCTTTGTGTGGATAAAGAGTCACCAGAAGGAAATGTTCCAGGAACACCGCTTTAGCTCTGTGGATGAAGCAAGGTTGTTCTTTGAGAGACATGCTTTCTTTACTCCTTAATTGTGCTGATAGCAAAATGTACCGGAAGGTAGGTAGCAATGCTGTAGTGGGGAAAACAGGGACATAGTAATTGTCTCAAGAAATCTACCATGTTTAATAGTGCTTATATTCATAGAACAGTGTTAAATATCTTATTTCCGTTGGATGGACAATATAAACAGAAGCTATATGACTGCAGTTTTGATAGGTCAAAATTTTCAGTCTATCTCACCAGACTTCTTAAAACCATTACTCACTGCTATGTGTGTTTATATTTCTACCACTGAGTACATAGAATTACCATCACTCATGGATCCATGAAGCATCTCAGTTTTGTGTTCATTTTCACGGTGCCAAAACTTTTCTGGCCTTCTTGCTGGCAGAAGATTCTGTATAATGTTCTTGGGAACATTTATCCAAATCACGTAGCACGGAACTTTACTCAGGACAAGGCACACAAGCAAATACTTAATTGCTCACCTTCCACACACCAAAGTAGTCCAGCATCTGAAGTTTACCTGAGAATAGTTTTCAACTGATTTCCTCACACATATCTAAGAATTTCCATAATTCTATTTATTATCTATGCTGAGATTTGTTCAAACAAGTTCTAAATACATTAAAGTATTCAGATAATTTCTTAACACTGAGAGATGGTATAAATTGTAGAGTTTGACAGCTATTGGCTTTAGTCTTGATCAGATAGATCTGCTACCTTCACAGTCCTTCCTAATGAAAAGGACTAATTTTTTTTTTTTTTTAAGAAAAAGAACTATTGTGAAATAGCTTGATTTGTTTTCAATTTTTCAACAGTTCTGGTTGTAAATGGGTATCCGCACACACAGTCTTCGTAATTTGAGTTCATAAAGTGTGAACTGCTGTGTTAACTCTGTATGGCACAAATGTTGTACCTTTTCTTAAGATGCAAGATACCAGGAATTAATAACAGCTGTTTTTGTAGTCCTTCCTATCTCAGTTGTTGCTTAAAGCCTTCTCCCAGTAAAGAAGAATAGACTGTTCTCTATTCTCTTCTCCTCTGCACGCTTCTGCCTTCCAAATTGTGGGGAAAAAACTAAAAGCCCAAAACTTTTCAACATATTAAAGAAATAGAAAAAAAGAGAGAGATGACTGCCTTTTCAAGCAACTAGCAAAGTCTAACAGACCTTTAACTGAGTTGGCATTCTGCATTGCCATTTCTAGTGGAAAACGCAGCCAGTTTGGACTGTGATGTGCATGACACAACTGAGTTTGGAAGGATGAGAGAGTATGAAGAAAAACCTCATTAACGTAATTTTTTAACACTTCCTGGTTATAATTTTTAAACAAGAAGATAAATCAACCAAACATTCCTTTCTTTCTTTTTGTCTTCCTTTCTGTCTTTCCATTTTTCCCTACAGTGAGTTATTTCATATATAAGCTTCAGGAGGTTGCATGGAAATAGTGCATCCACCTCTTTGCTGCTTCTGACCGTCTTTTTCCAGAAGGCATGTGTAGAGGAGTGGTAGCAGTGCAAAGATGTGTAAGAGGAAGTGCAGATGTTTGTCAGTACCTATGTTACATGACCATCTTAAGTGTCTTTTTCCAGTGTTTATATCCAGTTTAATGCAAACAGGAGAATGAAAAATTGACTCAATTATTGGTTTCAAGTTATGGTATTGTCTTTTGATTAGAGAAAGTTTAGGTAACAAAGGGATTTAAAACTATTCTTACTTGATAAATGTTTTGCTACATTTGAAGAGAATGTTCAGTGTGTTATAGACAATAATATAGAATAATTCTGTAATTTTAGTAAATGTGATATTCATGTGCACTTGTCACACCTCATTTCTTCTCGGTTGTTAAGAAAAATGCTCTTTTTCTGGTCTGGGGAATGAAGAGAAAATAATTCCACAATGTAACTAGTGCTTTTTTTAACCAAGAAAGACTTGTAGATGTTCCTGGTTTCTATTCATTTTATATCAGAACTATTTGGTAAAGCAGTTTTAACCATTGTAAAGAGTTTAACATATCTCTCCTGAGAAAGTGACTGAGAAACCAGTTATCTATGTACCTCAAAGTAGCAAAGGAAGAGAAAAGGAAGCTAAAATTCATTTTACCTATTCTGTGTCCGTAATGTTTTTGACATGAGCAGGATTAATTCTCTGTTCCATTTGGGCTGTCTTTGTATTTTTTGAAGAATATTGAACAAAATATATATATGCCATTCTCTTTTTGCCTATGGTTTCTTTTGTGAGGATCCATGGTACTGTTGCTCTTAGCATTAACTCTCTAATCAGTTACTCTGTGTTAAGTTCCCTGCTGGCATGCTTTTTGAAGTCTTGAACTCCTTCTGCTAGGTGAGGATTGTTCCCTATATCTTTATACTCTTTGGTCTTCTCATGAAGTCCCATGCAGAGCTTAATTTAGGTAGGACCTTCAGTCTTAGCAGACACTGATGTCTTCTTTTAAAACTTGTCTGTGCATCCATGGAAATTGCTGTGTTCTAGTCTTCAGGATTCCCAGATAAAACAAGTTTTTGCTCTTGGTGCTTTCCTTTTTCTCTTTTGTTTGGTTTGGGGGGAGGGGGGAGTTGTAGTTTGTTATACATATTGTGTGTTTGTTTAAAATCATGGGTTAATTTTTTTAAACCTGGTGTATGGAGAGCCTTTGTTCCTGCTGTTTTTTCTGTTATCTATCATAATACATCCATTCATATTTAATAAAATGTATCGCAGGAAAAAGTCCTTATGGTGGAAAAGATTTAGACATGTTCTGAACTCTTCAGGAACTTACACTGGGTAAGTGTAGGGACATAGGTGGGGACATAGTCACATTGACTTCAAGACCTTAAAGCTAATGTGTCATGTTCAGAAAAGGGCAGTTTTGTTGCCTGTGCTCTGATCTTGGGTGTTAAGCTCATGTTATAGACTTGAGGATGCAGTTGCTCACAGATCAGTGGTAATAATAAAACTGTTTTGCTCTCAATATATCTAACATTCTTCTTGAATAAACTGAAAAAAACCTTTGAATTAACTTTTAGCAGAAGTTATGTAAATTCCAGTGGCTGAGTACAGGCTTACACCTGTAAGATGTCACTGGGCTGTGGAGGTGCTTGGTTTCATTTCTTAAAGATACAACTTCCATTTTGAGAGGCAGAAAACCAACAAAGTTACCACTCTCTTATCTTATTTGCCCTCATACTTTAATAAACTAAGTGCAGCATATTATGATGTCTTTTCTTACCAAATTTGGTCTGTCTTGAGTTGCAAGGTGTTTGTGGGTGTAATTACATACATAGAAGGTGTTTGTGGATGTAATTACAGTTGGCACAGAAGCAGTGTGCTGTGCAGTGAAAACAGTGATCTGCATCTGCTGTTGCTGCTACAGTGAGGATTTGAACAAGAGCACAAGAGCTGCGTGAGTTGCCCCGGAAGTTGCAAGAGCCCCATGACTGGGCAGTGGCTGATAGAAAGCAATGCCACATCCCTGGTTTATGGCAAACATGCATCTGCCAGGCTTAACAGTTCTTGAGTAAGTTTCCTGACTTTCTAGTTGAAGTCTGGCAGCGCTAAGCCCTTGTGATACCACAGTTAGCACTTCTTCATCGTCCAGGGAAGGAAAGTGAACCTGGGTCATCTAGACTCTGTTGCTGTTGGAGGCAAAAATGGAAATGGGCTTAATCATTGTAACTAAATGGTCCGTCTTCCTGCTGTTCCTGACCTGCTGGATGTACATCCATGATCCTTTCCATGCTGTCTGCTTTCTTGTGTGAGCAAGGTCCTCCACTTCCTCTTCTGACAAGCAGTACAATTTAAATCTGCTGCCTGTAGATGTTGCATCAAAAATATGCGCTCTTTTTCCAGAGATCCTGCAGAACTGGGCTTACACCTGTGAACTGGATTGCAGCTGTCAGTGAACTAAATTCAGACTCCATGGCTTTCCTTTGAAGCCATGACTCTCTTTGAATGAGGATGGAAAGAAAGATTGGAAAAATACTTTTCCCCCAGAACACAGAAGGAGAGGAGTGAGGATTTGCATGTGGCCTCTAGTCCCTCTTGGCTGAGGGAGCTTGAGAAAGGAGAGACTGCCCTCCTCAGACCTCACAGGGCTGCTTTCTTCTCTCTCTACTATCAGCTGCAGAGCATAAGCATCCTCATGCTCCAGAACAAAGCAAGGGATAGGATGCTTATGTAGGGATGACTTGTCCTCATCTGGGAAAGCACTAAGATATGAGAGAAGACATTTTCTGTGACTGATGCTTCCAGCAGCCCATGTGTGATCTGCCTTGGTCCATCTGCCATGGCTGTAGCTGGCACAACCTGTGAGAAGCTCTGACAGGAAAGAATTGGAAGACACCGTCAGTTATCACTAAAATCAGTGTGAGACAGGGATTCACAGTTTGTTGCAGAGTAGAAATGGAAACTCTATGCGCTGCTGCTTCATCAACCCTCAATCCAGGGTGGTGGCTTTCACTTTTTAGTGTGCTGACATCTGATACCTGACCATAAGGTGAGACTTTGGCACGTGGAAAGTGCCAAAGAACACGGATCACTTTATTCTTGGTTGATTATGTTGATTTATTGCAGCAAGAAAATTGCAACCCCAGTAAGAAAGTTTATTTTGTATGAAATGTGGACAGACCAGACATGAGATATCCTGCATAAAAAGATGAGGAACCAGCTCGTTTTTAACACATGCACATATTTGTACAGAGATCTTCTTCTTATCTTGAGAATAATAAACTTGAAAATCCTTGAAATGACCAAACAGGCCATTAAATCTCTTACCTATTGAGTAGTTTGTAAGAAATGAGAGAGCAGATTTGGGACTTTTAGCTATTAATAGAAGCACTTGCTGAGGTGGAAATAAACCAGCAGGGAGGAGGCAGAACAGGGGCAATTGTTGCTGGTTTCCCTTGAGATGGCTAAATTAGAAACGTTCACTCATAAATGAAGACATCCAGCCTGCTTTTTTATGTTAATAGAGACATTGGGATAAAAATGTAACAACAGCAGGGACCAGTTTCTTTGGACAAGTATTGCTGACACCAACTACTCACTCTTTTCTCTGGAGAAGTTTGGGAGGAGTTGTTCCCACTACCTTCAAGAGGCAAGTTGACAACAAATTCTCTAAGAGAAGATGCCTGTGTGCATGCAGCCACATGCATTTTCTCTGTAATAATGTGAACATTTGGAATGTGTTTGTCAATACCCACCAACAAATACCTAGGGGCCCCTGCTGGCACAGTGGGCTTCTTTCTCCTCGTATCAGTTCAACTCGTCTGCTCTTTGCACTGCACAAGCAGAATGGTCCAAGTCCTGGGCATGCAGGGGAGAGGTACAGCCCATCCTGGAGCACAAGGTATCTGTTCCTGCTGTTGCTAATGGAGTTGAGGAGAAAGAGGAACAAGGGAGAGCTGAAAGACAGGAGGCTTCCGCAAGTCTCACATGCATTTAACTTTCAGAATTGCATGTCACACCTCAAAAGAAAACCAGCCTTGCAGAGAAATGCTCTGTTTTCTTCTACTGCCTAGTGGTGCAAGGAAAAAGAACATGGCAAGGTAGTATATACATTACAGATAATTTAATATTATATAATACTTAAATGTCATGAGGACCATAAGAAAAAGGCCAAAAGCAATGCAAGATAGTTCGGCCTTAGGATTGGTAGACTTAGATGCCATGATCTAAAACACAATCTTGGGCAAGACTCTTATGCCCAAATCCAACTAAACAATAATTTCTTAATGCGTATTAGGATATCTCATGTTCCCAAGAATCTAAATATGTTTTTTGTTCTGGGGTTATAATTCCTTGTGTTTATGCTCTGTGAGATGAGGATAATAATATTGCTTTTCACTGCCCAGAGCTGCCAGTTTACAGAATATTGGCTCTGCATCATATTCTGATCCTCCACTAATGGAAGAACCTTAAACGGGGTTGTAAAAAGCAGAGCTGTTCATTAGCTTTTGTAGGGAAATGTGTTTTGGGTTTTGGTTTGGGGTTTTTTCCCTATTGAACTCCTTATTCTGAGAGATACACTTGGAAAATTACTGTTTTGGGTAGAGATCTGGGGTTTTGAGTGTCTAGTTCCAGTGTAGTTACTTTCATCAGTGGAGCATCAAACCTTTTGACTTCATCTTGTTTTCTTTTCAACTTTTGATACTCTGAGCTCCCTGTCTTTGAAATGATGGTGACAGTCATGCTCTGTTTGCTCATGACTTGGTTATTGAATTAACAGCAAAGCTGCTATCTCCATGTTAAAATAAATCACTTTTCATTCACATGGCATAATTTTTTAAAATTAACTTTTTTCCCCTCCTCTTTTGTTGTTGCTGTTGTTGTTGTTTTGGGATTTTGTTTGTTTGTTTTTTCTGGGTTTGAGGGTTTTTTTTATTTCCCCCCACATGAAGGGTACCTGACAATCTTTGTAGGAGTTTCTTTTCAGGAAGATGATTCACGTGGTGCTTCTGTAGAGACTGAATATTTGAATAATTTATTTATTATTAGCATTCAGTGTGTTTGCAGTGGTATTATTGAAGAAGTAAAATTAAGTCAGAGGGGTTGTGCAATGTGTCCCTAAGGGAGTAATTTGAACAGCAGAGCTCTCCTTTGTTTGGGAAAGTAGGTAAAATCCTAGTGGGGCTGCTGGGGCTTGGAGGGTGCTGGTAAGGACTTGTGTTTGTGAGAGGGTTTTGTAATGGCCTTAACACTGTGCAGTCAAAAAAAAATCCCAGTGAGAGACTGGATTTTGCAGTGATTCATGCAGAAATGGTCACTTTGGGGTGACATTTTTAGCTCTGCATTCTGTACAGGACATAGAGAGAGTTCTATGGATTAGCTGTGCAGTGTGTATGTAGTCTTTTTATTCATCTTCTTCTAGTTGAGTGTGTAAGACAATGGCAAAAGCTGTAATTTGTTAAGTGCCTGAAGTGTGGTCCTGTTAACATTGATGTTAGAGCCATTAGTAAGGAAACGTGACCACTGGCTGTTTATATGCCCTGTGACCAAAATGTCTGAGCTACCTTTGGCCTCTGAAGTTGAGAAGGAAGAAAACTGAACTGCGACAGACAGGTCTGGATAATGGTAGATTCTGTTTCAGAGTACACCAAGATAAGTTAAATTCCTAACGTGTTTAAACTCAGTAACGTTATGTTTTAGATCTGCATAGGTGTCTTTGCTGTCTTTACAGATTAACTCTGCTTATTTTGTAACAGTCCTGCATAGTGACTTCTGAAATCATTACTTCTGAGTGACTGAAGATGAATTTTACTGACTCTGTTTACTTTCCTTGTCAACTGGAGAGTGTGAATGAGTGCTGCAAGGCAAGTCCTACCACAGTGCTAACCTTGGGCAGAGGTTCTGGGCACAGGTGTTTGTGTACCCACCTGTTTTACCTTCGGAATCAACTGTGTGAGCAGTGGCAGTAAAACAGCACTTTGCAACACACACCAGAGAGAGGGGTAACTGCTTCTATTGCAAGTCCTCACAGTGCTGGCCTGGCTGCCTCAGTAACTGTTGGAGTGTAGGAAAGATAAGATCAGGGAGGTTACCCCAAGAATAGAGGAGGTGAGGAGTTGGATGGTCCTTGCCCAGACAGAGCTCAGTGCTGAGGTAACCTACAGGTAGTGTGGCTCCAAGGTTGCTGCTAAATGGCTTCAGTTATGTTCTTAGTTTCTTTTCAGGTTGGTCCTGCAGGTGATGTGGCTGTGACTTTGCAATTTGAACACTGGAATCCATTTCCTTTAAGTTGCCAGTAGCTGATCTCAGCTTTTTTAGGAAAAGTATTTTCTGTAACTGGCCCTTCTGTAGGCATCAGCGCAGGTGCTTTTGTCCAGAGACACGTCCCACATATCCCGCCTACAAACATACATGTGGGACTTACATGTATGGGGCTTACAGATGGGGCTCTTGGGTTTCAGTTGGGTGAAGGAAGATGGAGACAACATAGAGCAAGAGAAATGACAAGTTCCTGTTTAGTGGCTTTCTCCTTTACTAGGACTGCCATACATCTTCCAATGTTTTCCTTTCCTTTCCAGGAGCTGTGGTCTGCTCAGAGAGTGAGGGTTCTTTTTGTGGTTATTTGTGTCCAGGGTTGCTGAATGCCTGGCGGCACAGTGAGAGCATCTCCTAAGGGGCTGTCATGTAGTTGGGAAGTACTGGATGTTATCACTGCAGATACAGAGGCAAGTCTAGCAGCAGTTGGTAAAAAACCTTTTCTGTAGGTGGAATTTGGGACCAGGCCACTTTTGGCTAGACTGAGGCTTAGTGTAGGAAATTTCAGTGGTCTGTGACAGGGACGTAGCATACCACCAGTTAGATCATGTTTTACAAGAGCAGAAGTCAGTTAGAAATCAGTGGTAAAATTTGTATAGTAACTTGGAAAATGGTAGAGTATGGAAAGATTTATTTTCTGTAACTGTGAAATTATTGTGATTATTGCCATCAAAATCTCTGGGCTGATGAGCTGGAGCATATGCTTCATGCTGAGAGCCTGTGAATGTTTGGCATTACTAAAATGTGAAGGTGGCTGGTATTAGAAGCAATCTTGGCTTTCATAAGTCTAGAGTCTTTTTGAGAGCACAGCTACAAGAGAGGCGTAAGCCTGTGCTTTACATGGAGATTACTAAAATAAGAACAATATTGCAGTTGTGTTGCTATGAGCAGTTTTGGTGATGTGCAGATTGCTATGAGCAAGGGAAAGCTGTTGTCAAGTTGGGCTGTTCCTTGACTACATGTCAGGTTTCTTGTGCCAGACCTATATTGAGAGAATTAAAACAGAAGGTTTGGGAATTTTTAAGACACTCTCTTGCTATGACCTGCTTGTGTAATGGGCAGTTACATGTTTTTGGATCCCTGGCAAAGCCAAAGCTTCATAACTAGTAAACAGAAGAAAATTATGGGAAAAACGGTGATGGTGATAAAATCCAAGCAATGTTTGTGGGTTGTGGAGTTTTTTGTATGTTGTTTGTGTTAATGTTGTTCATGGTTAACATTGGCAGTAATTTTCCCTCTTTAACATGCTAAGAATTTCTTCCTGCTGGTCAGAGCAGATCTCTGTGCTGCTGGTTAAAGATTGGTAAGTTCTTGATTATTTAAAAGGCATTTCTTAAACATCTAGAAAAAAATGGCAAATTAATGGAAGTGGAATATTACTAGGAGAGCTTAATTTTATTTGAACTGTTGAAAAAAATACACACTATCTTGAATTGAAAACGTGGTCAGTGGCTTGCACATTTCACTGCTGTGTGTTATTTAAACTAATTGTGAAAATATCCATTAGTTTCAGATATTGGAATAAATCTTGCCTCTAGAAATTCTTCAGTTGTACACTTGAGAGTATACAGAGCTATCGGATGGCCAAGTTTGTTCTTACAACTGTGAATTCATAATTTGGTTTTCCTGAAATTTATAACAGACTAGAAAATTAATTGAGACTGTGAGAGGGAAGGAGGCAGGATTTTATTTTCTTTTTCAGTACAGTCTGTTCAGAAATCCCAAAACCAAAGCTGGGACATCTTTTGGGGTAAGTAGTGCTTTACACTACTGATTTCAAACTATTTGAAGTACACCTGCCGAGACAGTAGACTGTAAACTACTCTATACAGCACTTCTTCCTCGCATCCCTCACCCTTTGTAAAAGAAAGATTAAGTTGCACCTGAATCTTGAAAGATGAATTTTTACAAAACAGTCCTCTCTAATCAGCAGAGTGGAATAAACTCATTTTCTTACAAAGGTAAGAGTCCATAAGACTTTTCAATTAGTAAAAATATTTATCCTCTCTTTGATGTGTTTAATACTGATCCCAAATTAGCAAAGAAAACATGACTTTTCTTTAAATTATTTTAGGACAACCTCTGTCAATTTGAAAATAGAATTATAGGATCCTTGGCTTCATCTTACATGTAATTTCTCTTAGTTTCCTTTCTCTTTATAGGTCAGAGTGTTACAGTGCTTGCAATTGCATACAATAAAGGTAATAAATTCTTTTTCTCTCTGACAATATTTATTTCTGTGCCTAGCCCATCATTCTGCTGTCTAGTACACAAGAAGAATAAGGTGAAATTGAAATTAAAGTTGTTTATACAGTGATGGAAAATTCCAGTCCTGATTTTTATATACATGCATATTTTGAATCAAGGTACTTGATTCAAGATACTCGAACACTTCCTGCATATCTTTCTTTTTCATATTTCTACAGTACATCCTTGCTTTGCATCATTTAAACACAGTTTATTTATTTTGTGTGAATACATACGTCGGTTTTCATCATAAGAAAATAGGAAATACTGCTTTGTGAACTACAAGTTGAGTTTCAGCACTCAGTTTCTGTTATTAATATATTAAATAATTTGTTTCTCCTGAGGAATAAGAACAATACGTGATTTCTCCTGGAGGTGAAAAAATAAAATAGCTAAGGCCACATCCACTTGATCAACTGTGTGTCTACAAATATTTCTGTGCATGTGTGTATATTTAAATAAATGCATTTAAATATAAATATATATGGTTATCTAATATATTGAACATGTACGAAGAAATACACGGTTATGTAGAAAAATTTCCCTTTTTGTGCTAAAAATTCGGTACATCTGCTGCATTCTCATTGTCACAAATGAGCAGTTTGGCCGCTTAAAGAAACACTGTCAAAGGTATTGGCAAAAGCAGGGTTTAATATGAATTTGTGAAAATGAGACTTTACAGAGTTCACTCGATAGAGTGAACCTTATTACACAGGTTAAAGCACACCAAGGAGGATCAGATTAGAAGCAACTTGGAATGATTTACATGGAAGCCAAGAATGCAAAAGGGGCTAAGGGTGCAAAGGATATGGATGCAGAGATAAAGAGGCAAAAGGGTTTAGCACTTCTTAATCATTGAGTACTTGAACATTTACAAAGTGATTCGATAGGGTTCACTACAATTATAACAATGACATAACTATGTGGTTGAGTTAGTAACATTCATATAATCATCAATTCACACACAGGTAAAACAATATGTACACCTGTTTCTATGTGTGTAGAGATACCTATCAAAAATAGGCACCTCTCGGGTTCAGTGGCATATTTGTATCAAATCCCTTTGTGTTTCCTACCAGGTGAGGGTTGTACCTTGAGGAGCATGGATATGGGGGGGGGAATATCAGCAGTGGTCTGCAGTGGTGCTTCAAGTGTCTCAAGCTTAAGGGTTTGCGAGCTCTATAAACATTTTTTTCCTCTTTTATGTTTCTGTCTGTTCTGGTCCTCTAGAGCAAAACTGAAGTTGTTCCCCTAATGATTTTTCCTTCCCATTCCATTTCAAGCAGTTCAAGTTTTGATCGCTGCAGTTGGCATTGCTAATGCTTGAGGCAATTTGGAGTTAAATAAACTAGGTTGATTGTAAAGTTGTTTTGTTGAAAAAAAAATCCTTTAATCTTACACTGCCATGAATTTGTGTTGAAATTGTGTCCGTGTCAATTTACCCTGTTACCAAAGATAGGTTTCTATCTGCGTCTTTGATAGAAGACACCTTATTTGCTGTATGAAGTCTAGAGAGGTCAAGGTGTGTTTCTGGATCTGTCTTTTGCAGATTTTGCTCAAGAGAGGGGAGAGTTATTTTGTTGGGTTTCTTTTAATAATATCACAACTTACCTTGGTCACACTGATAAGCCACAAGAATAGATAGGTCTGCATTTTCAAACTTCTTGTAGAAGTTAGTATGTGATTTGAAAGCGTAGAATAGCAAATGCTGACCCAGATGCATGATCGATTAAGAAATTGGAGAATTTCATTTATTTGTTTTATTGAGTTACTATCAGTCTGGGAGCTGTTCTGGCTATTTGGTTTTGCTTTTTGGCTTTTCTAGATAGTTCCTTTTATTGTGTCTGTAACTTAGCTGCTGCTTTAAATTGATTACAATGTCTTGCACAAATACAGCTCTTTCTACCCTTCCTGAGCAAATGAAGCCAGTGTATTATTTGTAAGAAGATGAAGCCTGAAACATGTCAATTGATGTCTGAGTAAAGGTTTGACATGACTGTCACAGAGTACAGCACTGACACTTTTCTTGGTGATTTTGATGGTATTAATCACTGACAAGGCAACTTGTGTACAACATGAGTGCTCAGCATGTAGTTTCATACAAAAAGGCACTTCTACTCAAATTGATACTCAAAATACCCAGCAAACCCTTAATTTCCTCATAACTTCTGTTGAACAGCTTAATGCTGGAAGGAAGAAATGAGACATGGCAGAACTGGATGGGGACAGAACATAGTAAGCACACGGTACTGCAAGGTCACGACTCCCTGGCTTTTCAGTTCAGTCACGATGGGGCTAGCAGGGCTCCAATTACTTCTGAAGGACAGGATCATAATTTACTGGAAGATTTCTGAAATTAATCCTTCTGAAATTTTGTTCCTAGGATGAGCAGTTACTCTTTTGCCAGACTTGCAAGGGCTTATAGGTCTGTGACATCATGAATTATTTTGTAAACATTCCATGATTTGACTGCTATCTTTAGAGATGCCCCCTCTGTCTACATGGATATGTTTTTCTTGAAGAGTGATATACATTAAACTCTTCCAGCAAAGATGATAAAACAAACATTGCTGAGTTTTTTACTGATACTTCACTTTCTCTGTGATTAACCGCAACAACAATTCTTAAATATGTATTTTAGGAAGAACATTAAATATAAAGGTTCAGAAGGAGATTTGCTAGTACAGAAGACCACTGAACAGCTGTTTAACAATGTAGAGATTGAGTAAAATAGCTCAAGATGATGCTAGTAAATTACTAGTCTAACTAAAGGCATCTTTTTTAGGTTTGATTTGGTTTATGGGTTGGGTTTTTTGTGCATTTTTTTTTAGTGTATCTGAACAAATACAGATGTGCACAGTACAACAGCCCATCACCTGCAGTTTGGGGCACACCCAAGTGTTGTAGTGACTGGCCAAGAGTCCCGAGAGAAGAGCGGAGCTTCAGCAGTTCGTGCTGCCTGTCTGCTGCCTTAGAAAACTTGGGTTTGAAACATCTAGCTGTGGCTTCATTTTGAACTCTGAACTCACGGGGGCAACTGTGTCTGTAAATGTGCAACCCCTCTACCACACTTTCCACATGTTTCAGGTTATTGTACATATATTGCTACACAAATAATTTTATTGAAGGTTGGAATATTCTTATCAAGGCACATGAAGTGCATGAATCACTGTGTGGCAGCAGTAATTGGCATGGTGAGCCTCCACTTGTATGTCTGTGCTAGTTAAAACGGCCACCTGCACTGCCTGATGTGTTCTGGTGCAGCACCCAACAGACTTGAGGCATTGTCTTATTACAGGTCACTTTTTCAACCTCAGCTTTCCTGAATTCTTCATTTATGTTGTTTCTTCGGTATTTATTAACAAAAAATCAGGAAGGAAAATGGACTGCTGACTTTACATAGGAAGACAACAAGCTGAAGCCTGTAGAAGTTCTTCCCTGCAGGCATGACGTTTTGTCATTCAGCAGCAAAAAAAGCCTGTATGATAAGTACCTTCAGGTATGCAAGCTGCATGCAAAATAATAAACAAGAGTTTCCTGTTGTCCTCACTTGTTGGAAAGCAGCAGTTACCTTTGGCCATGAGTCTGGCCGCTTAGGGGAGTCGCTCCTTGGGAAGGGTGGTGATCCTCATCTGCCTGATGCCAGGAGGCCCCTTCGAGGGGCAGGGCAAGGTGGCCTCTGTGAAAGGAAGCAGTCTGTTGGTTTGATCCCATAGTTCCTGTGAGCAGCTACTGTTTTGAAAAGAGGCAATTTGAAAAGCACTCTGAGATCTGTGAAAGGAGAAACCAGCTGATAGGGACTAATTGGAGTAAACTATGGTTAATATTAAAGATGTCTTTAGAAATGCCCCATTGCATCTGTCACCTTTCTGAGAATTTGGATACTTTTTTTCTCTGCTTGGATTCCCTGAGCAGACAAGGAACAGTTTTACATCAAGCACTAAGTTTCCTAAATGACTCAAGATTTTGCTAATTCTCATGAATTTAGAACAAATGCTGAAGTTTGAGAAGATTTTGACATGCTCTTCTTGTTATACCAACACAAAGATTCATCCCAGCTTTCACTGCACTGCTTTGTGGTGGTGGTTTCACAAGTCATATTTCTTCTACACTTGCTGAACTCCGCCAGGCTGCTCTTCTGCCATAATGCATTCTACTGACAAAGCTGACTGTCAGTTACATTAATTAGCTATTGGTAGTGATTTGTCTCCTGCAAGTCAAATACAGGCTGGAAAAAATAAGCTTATATCTTTCCACGCAATTTTAATTCAGCTCTCCTGTTATGTGTACTTTAGGATACCGATCCTCTTATTATAAAATTGCTTAACTTGGTTTTTTTTTTTTTCCATTTGTCTCTTGCTTTATTCGGTGTATTAATTGTGGAAACTGAGATTTGGAGGACTACAGTAAATCTACTGAAAGCTTTTAAGTGCTTCACCTTTTTTGGTGGGTGGAGTTGGATTTGGGTTTTTTTGGTTCTGCTAGCTTCACAACTTTCATTTAGGTTTGTTATTTGTATGTGTAAGAAAATCTGGACTCAATTCTATCACACTTTTGCATTCTGCTTGCCAATTCTATATGAGATTGAATGAATTTGTATATTGTATTATCTGAAGTGTTCAAAAGAATAATAAAAAAAGGAACTCTTGAGCACACATTCTAAAAGTTTTATTCTGCTCAGACAGAGACTGAGGTATCCATTTAAAAAAAAGATTATTCTGTTACTTAGTTGTTTAGTCGGTGGGTTGTTCCCCTTGCCTCTGCCCATTGCAGTTGCTGGTGTCATTACTTATTATTTCATTCACCGAAATTGAAACCCTGGGTCAGTTCTGTTATCAAGGAAATCCATTTGCATTTTTTAAGATTTTATAAGGTTGTCACTCTAATAGAAGTATAGTATATGGTACCTAAGTTTATTCAGGCAGTGCTTTTCTGTAGGTGTGGTATGGCACTTGGCAGAAAATCGAAATGAGAGACCTTGGCCCTGTGGTATCCAGCGTCTAAATGTAACATGTCTAAATAGGACCCCGTAGATCTTTTTTGTTATTCTCAAAAACTATGGAGTCTTTTCAGGAGTGATAAATTACTTGGATCATGATAATAACTGAGCAGTTGCCCCATACAGCACTTGTCACTCTCAAAATACTTCAAAGCATTGTCAAATCACAAAGCACCCCTTTTCATGGGTTTGGGTGAGCACTAGCACCCCTGGCTTAAATGAAGAGTTTGAGCAACTTCTTCAGAGCGAGCTTGGACCTATCAGGTGTGGCAGAAGCCACAAGATCCCTGATTCCTCCTTGATTCCTGCATACTTTTTTAAAATCCACTTTGAGAGAGATTCCCATCATAGTCCAGAAGCGTGCTCCAAGATTATTAAGTATCTGCCTGTACATTTTGGACACAGAGTTTCCAATGAATGAAAAATTGCATGGTCTCTCAGTTTGGTAGGAAATTTGCCACAGGTTTTCTTTATTGGTAATGGACATTTACAGCGAGACTGCTTCACAGAGGGCCAGAAATAGGCAGGTGTTACAGGGGGTGAAAGAACTTCTGCACTTGGACAAAGGAGAAAGTGCGCATCATGACCAAGGAGCGGGGAAAGGAATCGGGGAATAATGCATTATCTGTGAGAAGAGGTTATAAATCCCATTAGCACTTCCATGACTAGAGAAGAGTATCTTTTTATCTCTGGTAGTCTGTATGATTCCTTATTGCAGGCATAGCTGCTGTGTAAGAGCTGGGCTACCTTTCATGTTTCAAACCCCAGTGACACCTTCTGCTGTGGGTTCCTGAACTTTGGCATATGAACTCTGAAATTTCTGTCAGGAGACTAAGCATATCTCAGGTATTGTCCCGTGGGTGTCTGTACTGGCAGTTGAGGCTGCAAATATGTGTGCAGCTCACTGTGTCCATACAGCTGTTGGAGCAGTCTCGTAAGCAAGTATGAGCTCTCATTTCCCGCAGTATTTTCTCTGTTTAAAGCCCTCAAATCACAGAGCACTCAAATTAAGTAGTTCATGCACTTTGGAATTGAAGAGACTGCCTTGGAGAAACTCTCCAACTGCAGCTGAATTAATGCTAACCAGGGCCTGAGGATTGCTAGAAATAAATAACGAGTGGATAAGGGGCTGAGAAACCTGGCAAAGTTTCAGAAAGCAAAGGTGGGGTGGCTGGGGAGCATTATCTTATCTAAATGGTAATTTCTATTCTGTACGTTAATTAAAACACATAGTGTACGAACTAGCATTTAGCAAATCTTTCTGAGGATCTTTTCCTAAGGGGATGTTTTGGAAGTAAATTGTGAGTTGTACATGCCTGCTCAGCCTGTAAGAACTGTACTGAAGCGAACAGTCCAAATTATATACTGTCTTTAAGCAAAGGGGTTTTATATATGTTGATAGTTTTGGAGAATTGTTTTTATTTTGTTCATAATAATGCATTTTGGATATCATTATGTCGAGAAGGAACAAGCAATGTTTGCGAATCAGTAGAGGTGAACAGTTTGAGACGGAGAAGTCTGACTCACGAATACAGAAAGAAATCATCAGTTTTAAAAGAAAATTTTTGATAGGAATTAAGGAGTTTTACTTATTTATTAATGATTTTTCTTCATGAAGACTGCTTGAACAAACTTATCCATGAACCAGTTTGGATGAGTTAAACCTGTCATAGGTGGATCTGGTTGTCTGTTTATTGTAGGTGTAGAAACAAGGTTCCCATTTAGTAATCAGAAAATATTTACATGGCAGGCATGTTTTTCATCATCTTGTCAGTTGTGCTTTCTTTGCATACATGAGTCTGATTTGTAGGCATCCTTGCTTCTTCATACCATCCCAAATTCTGTGTCTTGGGTGGGATGATCTCATGCACTGGAAGAGATGGATACTGCTGATATTTTATTTGCTACTGTGCCTTTTTGTGGAACATAGGCACATAACACCTCAAAAAAAAAAATTCCCCCTGCAAAATACTTCTCACTTGAAAAACAGTAGAATTTCTTGGATTTGTTATAATTGCAATGATTCCAGGCACAGCAAATGAATAATAATGAGAGCCAAAGAGCAGTCTTCTACTAGGTTTAGAAGCTGGGATTTTGATTTTTGTTTTTTAAACTTTTGCAGAGGGCAAATATTTCCTGCCATGGGAAAAAGAAGTTATAAATACCTGTGTGGAATTAAAAGGTATTTGGAAATGAAATGCAACCCTGTGCCCCAAATACAAAATTGCGTGTGGTTTGCCTGGGCATTTCAGGAAAATCCACTGATCCACTGTCCTAATCTAATCCAAATAATTAGATTTTGGATTAAGGTAGGCTATAGTCATCAAAATCAGAACAGGTAGAGATAATTTTTGTCCAGTCTGAACCTTCTCTTATTATGCCTGGGGTTTTTTTCCTATTTATAAACCTCTGTATCTTTCACTTCAATGATTAATCTACAAGCAGAGAGCAAAAGTTATTAAGGCTAGAAACAGACAAAAAGATAAATGCTGACCTTTCTAATTGGCTCTTGAAATCTGAAATATTTACTACTGGGAGGATTTATAATGTTTGTGGAATGATTTGTCATCCAAATTAAGTATTCCTTCCTTCTTCATGAAGCCCTGCAAACCTCAGATGAATACATATCTATTGGTGCCTCCATGTAATGGATTTTTTTACATTACAGTAGAAAGGAATCTTACTTCCAAGCAATTCACAAAAAACTTCAGTAGCCAAGTATACTTTACTATTGGTTCCCTCACTTGCTTTGCTAAGTGCTATCATGGCTGGAAATGAATGGTTCGCTTTTTTATCTGAAGTCTTTGGCACCAGGAATCAAGACTTAATCATTCTCTGCCTTGATGGGTAGCAGAGCATAACGGCTCTCTCAAAGCTGACAGGGTGGTATTTTGTTCTTTGCGTGTGTTCTCTGAGTTAGTGGAAAGAACTATAAAACCTGTGATTCTTTGCTGCACTGTGGATTTGATGTTTTCAAGACTAACTTGGAGGGGTTTTTTTCTCTCCTAGTACTGAAACTGAGGTGTCTGATGGTACCCTAGAAAGCTTGACGATGTCACCACCGAGAACGGGCTTGTTTTAGCTGTGTTCTGCAAACTAGCTAGGATTAACTATTTGCATTGCACTGTATTACAGCAGGTTTTATTCACAGACAGTAGTAACTTCAGCATTTCACTGACAAATCTATAGTCTCTCATCACAATAAGAATTCGGTAAATGTGATGAAATGGATTGCCTTTGTTGCAGTGTTGATCTGTGAAAAGTGGCTGTGAAAAGAATGCTAGAAAGTACTGTACTTTTACAAAGAGAGGGGGGAAAAGGCAAGCATAAAAAGCTCAAAAAGATCTTTCCTGTGGCTTTGTTGCTGTGATAAATGCAGTGCGTTCCAGGGACTTCTGAAAGTGAGTCTTTAAAACAGGCCTGACATACAAAAGTGCAAATGCACTGAACTAATCTTGAAGAGTAAGTAAAATCACATTGTGTTTGACTTTAAAAGGAGTGGTAAGCTATCCTACTGGGTCCCTGATGGATAAATGAATATTGATGTTTCAGAATCAAAGTCTCCCATGTAAATTCACTCTTAAGTGTTATGTAACAGCTGAGGATTTTAGGAGAATTATGATGTAAAAGCCTGATGTTTATTTAATAAACTGATCATTAATTACACTTAAACAATTTACTTCTGGGGTGAAAGGAAGAGTAGCTTTGCAGCTCTTTTTGTTTTAGTTGCAGCATCTGTTACAAGCTTAAGTTTCTCTTCCCTGCTGCATTGATGCTGTATGCATATTTTTGGCAGTGCTTTAGCATAGCTTAGTTGCTTATTTATTTTGGAAGGGGTGATATATGCCCACTCCATGAGACACTGACTGGTTTGCTTGGGACAAAGAGCAGAAGCAAATTGTCGAGCCACTATAACTGGTTTTGATCATGGTTTCCTAGACATGCTTTCTTTTTTTTCCTCCATATCTCTTTTACCACTTCCAATTAAATAATGTAGGGGAAGGCATCTGTCATTTTACCAGTTTTATAAAAAGATTAGTTTGTAGGTAGTTTATGATTAAATTTTCTCAGCCCCTCTGCTGTGGTAAGTGGGAGGGATCCATCAGTATCTAGCAAGATTTTCAAAAGCTTCAAATAATGTGCCAACTACTTAAAGTTTGGGACCACTTACCAGTCGTGTATCTGAATCTGCCGTGTACTGTGGCATCCACTTCAGCTTAGAGCTGGTTGCTCTAAAGTGAGAAGTAGGCTCACACTCAGAATGTTTGAACTTTGGTATTGCCTCAATTTCTGCATTTCTTGATTCTGCTGTCTGAATCAAGAAAGTAGAATGGCCATTTCATAGTTACACTTTATAAGGCATGGATGTCCTGACCTAGAACAGAGATTGTGGAAATAGATGCAAATGTTGTAGAGAAGATAGAGTTAGTACCTGACCTGCTTCCAGGTCAGCAATGACCCAAAGTACTACATGGGAGATCAATTAAAAAGGTAAGAAAGTCAGTATTATCCTGTTGAACTAAAACCAGAACATCTTACAACATCAGTTCTTCCCAAAAAATCTATATTTTTCAAGAATAATTAACCCCAAACTTTGCAATGAAAACATGAGTGTCTTGTTAGCCAGAGGTAAGTATAAAATTTACATTTCCTGAGAGGGTAAACAGTTTCAAGATAATGATGCTCCCGTTTGATGATAATTCCTGCAGTCGTCTTTTCCTGTGGCCATTAGCGGAACAAAAGCAAACATGTTGCTCCTACTTGAGCCTGTGGTATGAGACAGTGTACACAGCAAACACTGCTGGGGGTTGGTAAGAGCTGTTTGGGGGAAATATTGACCAGTTCTTTTTAGGTGAAAAATACTATATTTCCCTCCCCCACACACCTTTAGACAGCATGGATTTGCTTAGTTTCTGGGGAAGTCCTGATTTCACACACATTAATTAAGAAAAAATGTGTGCAAAGTTTTGCACTGTACTATCAGAGAACAGAGGTATAGTGTTGCCTTGTCTAAGCATAGGTTTTATTTGTTTTCCTTCTTTTATAAAGGAGCTTCAGGGAGGCGATACATCAGCTGATAGAGCAGAATACTGAATACTAGTACTAAAGCCACTTCTTTGTTACCCACGTGTTGAGCCCTGGTACCAACCCGCGTGTCTGATACACACAGTGCAGTGCAATCACTGGTGGGCTAATCCATAGGTAGTGAAAACACCAGCAGTGATGTTCAGCCGTGTCACATGAAGAACTAACTGTTCAGCTCCTGGAAGTCTGTGGAGTTACAGAAGCTTTCAGCAAAAGATTGCAGACTGTACATGTTTTCAGTGAAGGAAGTTTCAAGAAAACTTTTCCATAAAGACTGAGAGTTTGCTGTGATAATGCTGACAAGTGCCTTTCATGTAGCTGTAGTTTGAACAGGAGAAAAAAAAGATTCAAAATGCTGGCAAAAACTGGGGGCTTGAAGCTTAATTAGGGCATGTATGTTGTAAAATTAATTGCAGGAGGGGACAAGTTTCCACCTCATATTTAATCATATTTGTACAACTTTTTATACAATAATTATGTGTTTTACTCTGAACATCAAGTGTTATTGGGGAGTAAATGGTATCGGCTGAGTCTGAATGTTAAGTGTGAGCAATGTTTAAAAAGCAATTAACTCAGAGAGGTGTACTGAGAGATAAATGGGGGAGGAGGCAAGCAACTGAAAATGAAATGATCTTGCTGTAACAGTTTAATGTTCGAGAGATGTGATAGGGAAGCAACTCATGCATTGCCTGAATTTCTACTGGGCTTTTGCACATGGCAAATCCCGGGGCAGCACAACGTTTGTTGAACGCAAGGCTTCAGCTGGCAGTTTGCATTCTCCCAGTGGCTTTCCTTTGCCCACAGTATCGATGAGTGTTTAATTACATAAACATCATTTACTGAATATAACATAACTAATTATAAAAAGTTTAGGGTTTATTATGATGTTGGAAGACATTAAAAAAGTGAGATTTTATCAGTCTAACTTTTCCCCCCAGTGACTCATGGACCTGTATGCAGCATGCTGCCGTTGAATGATTTACAGCTGAGGCACGTGTTTGAAACTAAATAGGGTGAAACTCTGAAGAGGTTGCAGCAGGACTATCAGGTTATCTAAGGGGCCTTTTGACTACTAATCAACTTAAATATTTTCTTTGTATGCAGTTCTCTCACCCATGCAGGTGTGTCTGACTGCCAGTCACGTTACTGGGGGCAACACCTGTACAGGAGCTGAACAGCCCCCCTGTGGCTTTTATTTAGTTGGATCTTTCAATCAAGTATTTCTCTTCCCTCCAGAAATGACAGACGACCCTGAAGTAATAGAATTTGTGAAGTAAATTTAGAGAGATGCAACAGGTGATGAGTCACTGCTTCAGTTAAAGTTTCTGTATTTTAAAATGCGTATTTTGTCTGTAACCTAATTGGACTGGTTTTAATCGTTTATGAAGTTCAGGGAGAAAATTATTTACCAAAGTTAGGGAAAGTAAATTATGACACTGATTCAGCTTGGTAAAAGAAAGAAAATTTAGTTTCTGTACTGTATTAAAAACTAATTTCTTTAAAGACTGTCCAGATTTTTGTTTCTAATTCGCACAAGTGCAGTAGAAATTATTTAATATGCAAAGCAGCAATATTTTGAAATATTAGTAACTTTTATAAGCATCACTGCAATTACTGTATTTAAAAGTACTTATTTGGAAATAATTCATAGCACTTGTGTTTGGGGTTTTTTTGGGTTTTATAGGTTATGCAGAACTGTAGCTGTAC
The DNA here is from genome assembly GCF_003984885.1 of Neopelma chrysocephalum. Taxonomy (NCBI): domain Eukaryota; kingdom Metazoa; phylum Chordata; class Aves; order Passeriformes; family Pipridae; genus Neopelma; species Neopelma chrysocephalum. The sequence continues at coordinate 39,953,989 of NW_020897693.1, read as the reverse complement.
CTCCTAAGCACTTAGCTTGGGCAAATTTTGTGTTGGTGAGTGTTTGTTAATGCAGTTTTACAAGTAAATTCTCTTTGCAGATACACTGTGTACCACCAAAAAACATTTTTGCTGGCACAGCTGAATTTATTAAGTAGAGTAACTTACTGCAGAGGCATCATCAAATACCACCAGTTGGCACATGGTGACTCTGTGTTGTTCTGTCGCTCACCAAGCTTGGGTACCTGCTGAGAACTGGCTGTGAGCTGGTTCCTCAGCAGTGTGAGACCATGCATGCCAGGATCATACCCCAGCCCTGCTACACTCTACTTGCTTCTGGCTTCATCCAAAGGTGACATGGATATGTCCCTCGCTGGCTGTAGGGCAGGATCTTGCTGCACTGGGGATCTCATCAGCAATATGCCAACTGTAACTGGGGAAATTGGAATTGGCAAGTATGTTAGTGTATTCTTTATCCTTATTAAAAATGTAAAATATTTTAGTTGTTACTGATGAACGGTTTCTTGGTTGTGCAGATAAGACTGCCTTTTGTTGAGGACTTGCAACTGTTAAAGCATTTGAGAGCACAGTGATAAGTATCAACAATAAGCAAAACTCCATAGGTATAGATTAGATCATAACTGTTAGGAAAAGATATTACCAGAAAGGACTGTGTCTTCTGGCACAGTGCTGCACACCTTGCCTGTGTTTGGGTGGTTCGTTGGCTCTTTGCTGTCTTGCAACAAAAGCTGCTCCGGCTACACTGTTGCTATTCCTGAAAATGGAGCACAAGTTTGAATCCAAAAGGCTTCCTGAACTTGGAGTTCAGCAGTCACCAAGAAGGGCAGAAAATCAGTGCTGCCTGTGACAATGTACCAAGAAATGGGAGAACAATTCAGACTCAGAGGCTCAGTAGAGGAGGTTACAAGGATTGCCTATGCCATTAGTTATGGTAGGGGGTTTTTTAGGAACAAAGACTCCATATACATTTGTGGTCCATTGCTTATATTTTTGGCCACTTCTATTTTCAGTAATACTTAGAAGTACATTGTATGTTGGCATGTCTTTGCAATAATTAGTTTGAAATACAGGTATACAGGAATAGGACTTGGATGTTTTTTTCCAAGTCTTTGTTTCTTAATCTGTTTTTAAATGTTTTGTTTTATATTGCCAGTCTGAAGTGCAGATCAAGCCAGCATTGCAGTAGCCACCATGTATAGATGTATGAAGAGCATCATTTTGTAAATATCAGTTGATGCATCTTTGAGTGTTTTATGGAACATAACATAAAAGGCACATTCCTTGCCAAAACTTCTTTTGTGCTGGGCTTCTCTCTAATGTAATTTCCATCAGTAAAAGAATAAAGAGAGCATGGTTTTGGGCCCATTTTACTTGGCAGTGCACAAAGGAAAAGAAGGTTGGGGGCTGGGGGGTGTTGAGAGTATTATTTCTCATCTACTTCACACAAAGAAATACTGTACTGCTTTCAGAAATCTCTGCGTACAAATGCCTCCTGTCACAGGCGATCAGCGTTACACAGCTGTACGGAATACTGCAGTATGTTATAAAATTGTTGCCCTGGACTCAGTACAGGAAGACTGGAACTGGGCAAGAGACATAGGTCTGATTTTCCATACTCAGGTGGTTGCTAATTGTGGAGCAAGAATCGTTTCAGTGAGCAGCTCTTTGGAAACGGCGTTGTCTAACATGGTGCACTTAAAGGACGAGGCTCACCTAGTGCAGTTCTTCTTGGAGAGAGACTGACTTGGAAGGGCTGAGGGTGTCTGTCTGTCTGCCTTTGGGCCATGTGCAGTCATGTGTACTGTTGTACAGGAAGGGGTTAGAGACAACCTCCAAGGCTTGCACAGCACTCATGTTGACTTGGCCTTCTAATTTTGTCAGTATATTTCTATCACAGCCCTGACAGTTTAAAATTCAGTTGGTTGGTCTTTCCTTGATTTGACTTCAACACAAGAACTTGGTTGGATGCTCCATCTTAAAAGGGGTCCAAACAGTGTGGGAGGGATGGATGTTTGGGGGACTTGTTATTTCAGGCCTTTACATCTATAGTGGTAGATGTCCTACCAAGGTTATCCCAACCTGATAAGTTTGACTGTAGAACACAGAGTGCATGGCTCTGTGTGGTACTGGCAGAAGTGTTTTTTGCCAGTTCTCTTAGCAGGAACCAAGACTTTATTTCAGAGGGGTGGGGAGGGAATAAGCCAGTGAGCCACTAGACCAGACAGTCCTACTTCCAAAGAGAGAACAGCTATGACCACCAGCAGTTATCCTGGTTCAGGAGCTGCCTAAAGAGGTCGGAAGGAGAGACTGTGTGCTTGGCATGCACTGAAGTCGTTCTTCTTTCGTAGCCCCAAACAGTGAAAAGGCAGAAGGTAAACAGCTGAAGTTCCTCATGGTTGTTGGCATAAACATATGCACACGGACACTCTTCATGCTTGGTAAACTTATGTCCCTATTGCCCTCTTTCAAATGATCTGTGTAATACTGAAAATGAGACAACAGTAAATAAAATGCTCAGCCTGCTTTGAAACTGTCAATAAACAAATCTCCCCATTTTATGTTATGTGCACACGTTTAGTTATCAGTGTGCACTGCACACTGCAGTCCTGCTGCTTATATGGTCTTCGTGCATCTCTCCTTTTGGTATGAGCATATGAATTTTCTCTCCTAATTATAAACTTACACTGCTTAAACTAGTTTAGTAATGATGAGAGTGGTCATTATTCATTAATGTGTGAAAAGAAAGAAAGATTCAACTCACTTGATTTCTGTTGGTCACAAGTACTTTGAAAGCAGATGACTTTATTCTCACACTTAAAATTTGAATATACTGTCTTTTTTTATGCTTGAAACATGAAACTTCCTCATTAGTTGACTTACTGTGAGAACAACCCCTAATCTGGCTCTTTGACATAAAACAGAAACTGAAAATTTTATCTGACTTATTTGTGTTATATTGAACTCCATCAGATTTTCTTGGCGTCCTTTCATTTTTCAGTTTTCATGAAAGTGCTTCATTTAAAATTTAATTTTAAGATATGGTTTCTTGATGTTGGTTCAGTATTGCAAACTGTTCTATTTGTAGTGTGTCTCTGGTACATGACCCAGTACAGCAAACTGTCATACTGAGACAGGGGGAGGATGTTTGGAGATTTGAGAGGAGACACAGGCCTGTCTGTACTTTCTCATGTTTGTTTAGGCTTTTATTCTTATCAGGCATTCAATCTCCAGTGCCATTTTTGGGTTTTTTTGGTTCTTGAAGTTGAAGAAACACATCAATGTTTGTGATTCTAACACATTTTGAAGCAGAATTGGCGTATTTGTTTGCTAGTATGTTCTAGCAAAATTGTATAGGCATTGCATGATGATAATAACTGATTCTGCCTCTGGGTATCCCATTTTATTCACAGCAAGAAGGGGAATTGTGATGTGCAAATGACGGGCACTCTGTATTTGTGTTAACTGTTTCCTTTTTTAGTCTTTCAGTCTGGTCTTTCCCCAGTATTTTGTTTCTCTCAGGCATTTATGTATGGTCAGTTTAACATTTTCCTTCAATAGTTTCTGAGATTTTGCAGGTTCTTTTGAGTGCTTACTCTTGTGTTTCCCTTCAAAAGAAGCTTCTGTCCCTCTGTAGATAGTTATGCAGCTTTGCTCAAACTGCCAGGTCACAAATGCTGTACCTTCAAATGAACTGTAACTTTGTGTTTAACATGGGTCAGGTTTTAACTTTGTTTGCTTTTAAACATGGTTTCATGGTTTGCTTTCATAGTAAAGGCTCGCTGGCTGTTTCTCTGCAAGCACACGGTGTTCCTTAATATTTGCTGTTGGTGTGGATGTAGGCTACAACTAACACTGTAAGAAGAAAGGTTTTCATCAATATTTATATAAGGTGTATGGTTTATTTTTCCACACTGGATGGATGTGTTGTTAAATAATAACAGCCATAGCTCAGTATTATTTCTAGGTAAGTTTATAAAAGAGCACACATTACTTGAAGGACTAGGTATTTGGTTTTTTCTCCTGAACTGTTGCATGGAGAGTACTGTTCCGTATATAATGTACTAGACTGCAGCATGTTCTCTAGGTGGAAGGAAAGATATATATGATACTCTGGTGACATGTATATAATTAGTTCTGGGCAAACAAGGGTGAGTTTGTGATAATCTCTGTATTAAAATAGGTTTATGTTATTTTCTTAAGCAGATAGAGAATGCTTTAACCAAATTGAAGTAGTTCTAGTAGTGCATTTTTCCTTCCCTTGGGTAGAACATCCTACACTCCAAGGGCAGAAGGGGATGGGTGCAAGTTACCTTAGCATGGCACAAGAAACATTAATTACTCCTGCGTATCATTTATAGCTTTGGTTTTGTTCTGCCTCAAACTTGGCTTGATGTGGCGGGCTTTGGGGCCACCTTCTTTCTGAGGTGTCCAGCTCCTCTGTACATCTGGCTTTGCCACTGGCTGGCACCTCTGTGAGGAGGAGGAGGGACATGCATTTCCGAATTGGTTGGTGACTGGTTAAAAGGGGAGGTAAATGCTGAAAAAAACCAAGGCTGCCTCCTGCCTGGCTGACCAAAATAAGGCCAGGTGGGTATTTCAGCCAAACAGAATTCCTCCCTCGGAATGATTTAAAGCACAGTCTGAAGCTGTGTTAGGGAGAGGTTTGTGATGAGCAGATTATTTCATCCAGCATCTGCAAGAATCAGGGTCTCTTGATCTCTTCTGTGTTGTTTTGTTTTGTCTTTAAGGAAGGTGACTTTTAAGTATGACACTGCATTTCCTGTCCTGCCAGGGTGATGACTGCGGTCCTCTATGGTGGTGGACTGCAGCCGGTTGCCATGGCAATAAAAAGCCTCCCCAGCCGAGGAACTGCTCCATCACTATGTCTTCCCTGGGAATTGGCTACAGCGGCAGAGACATCTTTCCCTGCTAGGGAGCCGAGCTGGCTTTGAGTATCTCATGGGTGATTGAAATGTACTGACCCTACCTGATGTGGTTTGGGATCACAGGGAAGAGGGTGTTTATTTTTAGCCTGAAAGGGTATCCTGGCATATTGAAATACATCTCTGTTCTCGTGTGGAATACATACATTTTTGGAGTACTGTGTTTCTTCTGCCTAGCAGGGTTGCCTTGCCCTCACCTGCTCCCATGCGAGAGCATGAGTACCACATCGGACTTCCTTAGCTACATCAATCAAATCCTCTATTTAGTCGTTGTTCTCTTGCTTTGTAAATTACATTTCAGTATGCTATGAGCAAGAATAAAGACAATTCTTACATAAACCACTTTAATTGAGTTTGTAGACTTTAATATTCCATTCTGAACTTGTTTGCTGCCCTTCAACTTCAGTGACTTCAGCAGCATTTCTGATGTACCAGATGGTGAGAGAGGTTCACATCTGAGATGTCCAAGTACTGCAGTGAGAGGAGGCAGTCAGGAGTGCTCCCTTGTATGTTGCCATTTTCCTGATGTGGCCTTTCCATCAGAGGATAATCCTGATCCTCACGTGATCTAAATATCCATTGGTTAGAACGGAAAGTGGTAGCTGTTTCTGTCTACAGACAAAACGTGTCCTGAGTTTCAAAGCTGTTGTATTCCCTCACTCTCTGCACACATAGGTATTTCATATAATCAAGCTTGTAAACCATGGACTGTACTTTCGTTAACTTTTTTACCTCATTTCACCTGCTGTGGGTGCTGCCACATAAAGCAAGCAATGAAGGGAATCCTCAGTAGGGTTTGTTGGAAAAGTTTTCATAATAGCTTATTTTACAACCTGGCCTCTGTGTGGGTAAAATATAATTAAAGCAAGAGATATGTTGTTAATGATGCTAATTCAGAAAATACATTAAGTATGTATCATCAAAGTTTTTATCTCTGAAAGTTCTAATTTTGTAAAAATACTGGAAAGCAATGGAAATAGAAGCCTGGTTGCATTGTAAATAGTGCTGAAGTATTCTAGTAACTCTAATACTAATGAACAGAACATTTTTTTTCTTTTAATTTTTTTCAAATGGCATTAGTATTCCAAACAGCAAAATCCCTGGCTGGAGAATTGTAGAAATGATGATTGCTCATTAGCAAATAGAATACAGATGTTCTGTTCAGTTTGCCTGAGTGCTTCACATAAACACCTTGGGGAGTGACTGGCACAGAGTACAAAACTTGATAGCATAAGAGTGTGCTAAACACTTTGGGGCTGGCAACGGGAGCAGAAGCATACCATGTAATTTTGTAAAATTTCATGTAGTTTTTAATCATTTGTAGTGTTCGTGTAATGGGACAACCATTGTGTGGGAAGTACGGGGCGGCGATGCAGGGCGGGTGTCTCTACAGGGCTGTCATCAACACCAGAAAGTAGAGTTGAGTCAACTTTGTGGAAGTCTGTTCATTTCTTTTGATTGACTTTCTACCTTCAGCTTACAAGGGAGCAAATTTCTATCCCCCCTCAAGGTCTCTATCCATTTTATGTTTTTGTATTTCTATATTCAGTTACCCAGAATTTCTTGGGCCTCTGAGCCAGCCTCTTTTTGTTTCTTTTCTCCTGTGTCTTCAGGTAAGAAATCTGTTGATTCTCCTCTCCCTTTCTTTCATTCCTCCGTCCTCCCCTACCCAACAGTAATCACAATAACAATAATCTCAACAATTTAACATTTTTTTAAAGAATTTATTTTTAATCATATATGTGCAGTGACTGTTTTTGAGGATATATTAAGTAAGGACTGAATTAATAAGGCACCATTAGGAACTTCCTGATAGTTATGTGTTAGTGGCTGTGGGTTTTTACATCCCAGCATGATGTCGCTAAATTCACAGTTTTCTGCCAATGCCAGTAGTGCTTAGGGAGCAGCTGAAAGGGGAGATGCCCTGTCTCTGCTGAAGGAGCCAAGAGAATCAAGCCTCTCCGTGTTCCTCGCTCTTGGACTCTGCTCCTTGCAGGATTTTGTGACATTTCCCTTTCAGTGAAGATGCAGGAATTGTTTGGGTTTTGAGACCTGTTTAACAAATGATGAATCTTATTTGTGCAATTGGGTGGACTTCAGAAGGAAAAGGATTCCTAGCTGTAATATTACTCTGGCTTCTTGCCATTATGTGTGTTTGTGTTACACTTGTTTAGTTGCCAGGGCCAGGTTGGGAGGAAGCTGAATGAACTTGGAAAGTTTCAAAATGCACTTATTTTATTAAAGAATATGTTGATTCCAGTGGGCTCTTTTGGGTTGTATTGGTTGGTTGGTTTGGGGTTGGGGTTTTTATACTGTTTTGTTAGGAGTTTTTTGTTTGTGTTAGTTTTGTTTGATTTTTTTACATTGGGTAAGAAGTCTTCAAATTGCTGCCATAAAGGCATGGAGCAGTAAAATTGTGCTTCAAAGCAGTACCTGTTTCATACTGCAGCTGAACTACTGTATTCCAGACCTGATTGCCTGCTGTAGCTACTCTGCAAAATTATTATGCAATTCTTAGCAAGCAGTTATTAAAAATGGTTTTGTGGGGGCTTATTAGACTATTTAAAGTAGCTTTTTCTTTTCCACCTTAGTGGAAAAGTCTTAAAAGTATTGATGTCAGCACTGGGAATTGGTCAGCTGATACAAATGAGAAGACGGCATTGGGCACCCAGACAGCTGGTTACAGCCTTGTGGTTTGTTGCTTGTAAGTTCCCAGCCCCGTGTTAAGCAAGTATTCAAAACTAAATGGAACTTATTAACATTAGTTTGCCCTGCTGAGTTGAAAACAGTCTGTCTAAATGTAAAAAAAATAGTAGATATCAAAGTTAAACCACTTCTAGATGTGAAATCAAATTAACATGAATTGAAACAAGTTGGATCAGCATGAAGTGACTCTGTTTGTAAAGAGTACTTTGCATTTCTAAATCTTTTCACAGCCATAATTGAGAGAAGAGTAACGGGCAACTTCACTTACAAAGCTGCTGTTTGCTTCCTCCTCTTGCCCTAAAGCAGACAAAATAGGCAGTCTCCCAATCTGGAATCTATTGAATGAACTCAAATCACTTATGTGCTGTTTAGTTGTTGTGGCAGCAAGGCAAATAGATGTGAAAAGATTAGCCAAACAAAAAGGCAAAAACCTTAGCCCTGTTGTAAGGATTTGGAAACCCAGTAGTTCATCAATTGTTGGGGCTGCAAGATAAAGGCGTGTAGGTAGAAGCAAGCTGAAAGTGGAACGGCTCATCTATGAGATGTTTAGGAATACTTGTGTTAAAGATTTAAGTTTCAGGATCATCTCTTCCTTTCTGTTTCATTGCACCTTCAATAGGTATTGGAAATCACATTAACAAATAGCAAGGGTGTGAAGGAAAGCATGTTAAAGAAGAAAATTAAGGAATATGTTAGCTTAATGACACTGTCCTCTGTTGCAAAGAAGATAGATCCAAGACAGGTGTTAGTGAGGAAATAAGGTTTCTTTCAATCACATTTTAAAACATCTGAGAAATTGTAGACTTCAGGACAACTACAGCAATTATTGTCAGCCAAGACACATGTAGTAGGAGGCAGTCTTTACCTCAAAAAGCTTGCAGAGTGAATATGCCAGCCAGGCAGCCCATGCAAGGGAGAAAAATTAAACTTCGTCCATTTGGAAGGGATGAAACACATAACCTGAAACCACAGTGTCTGCTTGGAAATAGAATGTGAATTTGAAGCCATGCTACTCCCAAGGTTTTGCTGGCACAGGTTTGCTAGACCTGAGTATAGCTGAAGTAGAATTGTTCCCGTATATCTTACTATAGGGTCCATCCTTGAATAGGGCCCCAGTATTTAACAGACAGTGTCTAGATGGATTGAGCCTTCCCATCACTGCCTAGAGGTCTGATTTACTTTTCTTTGAAATTGATAAATGGAGTGGTAGAGAATTGCTGCTGTGATATGAATTATTCTCACTGTTATTAAATAATAAACATGACCACAGCGACCTACTCACTCTCTGAACTGGATTCCTTCTGTGGCTTAATCTTGGTAATGGCTTCATATTTGAACTACAAAATGTCATGGGTGAGCTGTGAGCTTCTGAAGAAAGGGGCAGCAGAAGGAAGTTGGTAGATTGATACCATATCATGTGTATCATAAAGTAAGGTAGTAAAAGCCCCAGGAAATTATATTTCTTAAGTAATGCAATCAGAATTGCACTTAGACAGAGAAGATTGCTTTGTATTTACTAGCTGTGTTTACTGCTTTTTCTAATGTGCCTAAGGAAACTTCAAGAAGTGGAAAATGGAGTTCTAGACCTGAATCTGTATCGTTACTTTTGGGAATAACACAGCAAAATGAGTGAGCTTGATTTGCTACACAGCAGATGCCAGGATTATATGATGTGGAAGGAATTTTTTACTTTTAAACCCTTTCAGTGTGATGACATGCAGGGGAGAGAGGAAGGAGGGGCTGACATAAGTGCCCTCATGTTTTTTTAACCTCTTCAGTGCTCTGAATCCAGAAATACCAGTTGATTCATGTAAGCACAGCCTGTCTGTGTAGGTGGATGCTACCAAAACAGTAATTAAATGTAGTGTATGTTTCTGGACTAGAGCTAAAAGGGAACAGAAAATAATACTACTTATTCTGTGGTTTGTACTGTGCTGCTATAAACAGAAAATGCAGCAAACAGAGAGAACTGAGTTCACATGAAAATTGATGAAGAGTACAGCGTGTCTTTTTTGGTATTTATGCATTATTTAAAATGAGTTTAGCAGACTATAAAGCTTTTGATTATAGTCAGCTTATAAGTGTGCTCTGCTACATTGTGCAACATCTCAAAATAAAATGGACCGGCAGTTGTTTACACAAGCTAAAGACTTTCAAGACCAGCTCATGGGAGGAGCAGGTGGTATTTGGGCATTGTGTTGTGGTCCTGCAGTCCACGCAGTGCCATGTTGGGCTGATTCATGAAGCTCCCTTTGCAGAGGCATCATAGTGAGGTCCTTCACTGAGAGGAGAAGAAACATTTGAATGAACTTTCTTGTCTTTTGTGCTGTCTTTAGTAAATGCCATTGACTGCTGCTATATTTAAAGAAAGTGACAAGAGTATATCAGAACCTTTATTAAAATAAATTGGTGTCCTTTGCAAGCGATGATCCTTCCTTTCAGGAGAGCTGTCTGTGTTGGCTATGGTAAGGGTAAGAAGCCATGCAGGTAAGGTTCAGCCCCAGGTGTTTGGAGTGAGATCACACAGTGGTGCCTGCTGAGCTGGCAGCCCAGGTGTGCTCCTGTGGCACGAAGGGCCAGCACACTGCCTTGGCGCCACGTTTCACTCCCATATCTGCTTCGTTGTGCAACTGAAAACTCCTGGAAACTGAGGAGCGCTCCCGCTGCCCTGCAGGCAGGGTGCTTCCCCCCACCACCTCCCCTTCCCACACAGTGTGTTGGGGTGCTTGCATGTGTTAGTTGGACAGGGAGGAATGTTTTCTTCATTAATTTAAGGAGGGTGAAAATACTTCTTTGCCAAAGGGAGAGAAAGGGGAGGAGGGGAGTGGGCTGCTCTATAGCAGGGACAGTGTGAAACCTCAGCTGCCAAGGTCTTGTGGTGTTTCCCTTTTAAGCACTAATAAAGCTCAGGGTGACTTAATATTCAAAACCTGTTGAACCTGTTGGCAAGAACAGAGCCCTAGATCCTCATTGCAGAGGGTTTGTTTGTTGCTACCAACTGCATTTCAATTGCCTAGTGATAGTGTTTGTTTTCTTGGAATTTGCTTTCTGATGCAATGTTCCAGCAGTCCTGACTGCAATCGTGCAGAGGTGGAGTTACTGTGGGCCAAAGTACGGCAGGGCTGCGGGCACCCCACAAGTCCAGTCCTGCTGCTGGGAGGGTGACAGCAGGCGAGGAGTGTAGTGGCTTCAAAGGGGCCGAATGTGGGAAATGGAGGAAAACTGCAGTCTCTTCCTACTTCCACTGTCAGGCACGGTCAGCGTTAAACCTGTTGCTTTTATAGGAACAGGCTGACCTACTTATTAAGGCATTGTATTTCAGTGTTGAGCTATGGCTGTCTGCCCCAGAGGGGTTGTGTTTCCAGCCCTGCTAAAACTCAGGCCCCAGCCGTGTCCCAGCCTTCTGGGGAGTCTTGGGCAGGGCATGTGGGTACGTCTGTCTGGTGTGAGGAGCTCTGGTACCACAGCAATGGGCACCGTACACTTATCCCTGTGGAAAAAGGGGAAAAAGCCTGCTGAAAGAACTGATACATGCCCAAGAGGAACAGGAAAATAGAAAGAAAATTGGAGAGGAGTGATGTTTAAATGGTATGAAAGGTTTTGACCAGAAACGTGGTTTTGATTGCATTCTGTAGGGGAGAAGGGCAACCCACTAATGGCTCTGGGTACACTTTGGGTATCTGAAAGGAACACTGTTTTGCCAGCTTGTGAAATGCAGAGGTGGTTGTAGTCAGCTGCCTTTCCCTAGCCGCATTCCTGAGGCACAGGAAAGGGTTGGTTTGAGAAGAACACATGCAAATGAGCAATTTAGGAGAGGACCAAACATCTGTGTGGGGATCAGGGAGGAGTGTCCTCTGGATTTGGTCAGCTGGTGGCTCAGTATTGATGTCAGATTTGTGCATCTTGTGTCCATGGAAACGATGGCATCAGCCATTATGGGAGGCAATCCTGCAGCTCTTCCAAACCAGGGCTTTGGACTATTATAGCAAATCGAGATATCTGTGAGCAGGTGTCAAATGTGGGATGGTGGGTAAGATGGGAGAGCACTAGGAAATGTCCTTTCTGTGACAGACCATTGCTTCTGCCTCTGCTCTGGAGGCCTTTCAGTTTTTCAGAGCTGTTGGATGTCATTCTGTTACACCAGTGAGAAGTATCTGCTCCATCAATCTATGACGGTGAACTTAGACTCTCTGCTGCTGTGACTGAAATATATGCACCTACGTGACTTTATGGTAAAAATGGATTTGCCACCCTGACATGACACCCCATCTGATTTAAAAGAAAATTTTCTGCTCTGTTTTATAGAGACTTTTACAAATATATCTATTCAGTTTCCATCCTGGAAAGCCAACATAATTGTCAAAGTTTTCCAGGAGATTTCCTGCGGTTTTGCCCCCTGAAAAGTTGTGACGTCCTTTGGTAATTGCTGTGTAGCCTTGGCTTTATGAACCATGGAAGGAGGAGTTCAGGTAGACAGGCTCAGACGGAATGTTATCACAGGTTTTGCAGAATTCACTTTTTTACATTTTGCACTTTTTCTTTGGTACCTTGTACTCGCATGTCTCTTTTTCTTTGATATACACATATACCCTTGCCAAACTACTTACTATAAAAGTTTTGAAAGAAAAGAGAGAGTTTCTGTGTTTAAATTCTTGAGAGGCAGTCTGCTATCATAATGATAGAGCTATAGGATTATTAATCCAGAGATACAAAATGACAGACATCATAGGTAATGCTCATCAGCATCCTTTCTAACAGTCTCAAAGCAGTCCTATCAGTAAAAAGCCTAAGCAAGCTGTGCTGCATTATCATGATTGAGGTCCAGATCAGATTTGATGTTGCTGGCTGACATGAGTAGCAAACGAAGTTTTCCCACTTCTAAAACTAAATTTATCAATAAGCTCTTTGTTACACTGCAAATACATCCTCACATTTCTGTTACAATACCCAGTAGTGACATGAAAACCAACCTCAAACATATTTCCATATATTTTGCCTTGAAACTAAAAGGAAGGAAGCTGCTTACATTCATCTCTGATAAACGAAGATGTTCCTCAGTGCATACCCAGCACTAAATGTTTAGGGGTTAATGAATTCCAGCCCCTTTCCAGCCAGTATCAGGTCTAGCAACATTGATTTTTAATCAGGCATAATTACTGCTGTTAGTCTCCTGAAACAAGTGAGACAACTCCTCCCCAGCCATTTTAAGGCTTTACATTGTTTGCCATAACTGTATTATAGTTGTACAACGTAGCACTTATTTTCTACTCTAAGGAGTCCTGTAACTATCAGGTCTCTAACTTTGCTGGAATGTCATTGACAATTTTGCATAAAATAGAAACATTTTTGTTGATGTATTCTTTAAGGAAGAATATTACTGGCTTTTATAAAAAAAGCCTTACAATTCTATAGTACATGCTTATTAGCATGTGTGTTGTACTGGATGAAATGTTGCACCAGATTTATGAATAATTGTTTCTAAATGGGGGCGTCAGGTATTTTTTAGGGGAGGGGAAAGGATCCCTTATAAGGTTTTCAGTTCTGTTCCTGACTGTGTGTGCAAGGCAGCTGTTTGCCTATAAATGATGGCATTAAAATGAAAAATAAATACAAGCTTTTCTTCTTTTCACATTTGCTTTTCTGGAGGTTCACCACCATTATCCTTTGAGATTTCCCTACCTCCTGCTGGAGACAGGAATGAGAGAAGCAGAGAGATGCGAAGTGCAACAGTCACACTGGGGAGCTTAGAAACTCTTCTCCTTCTGGCTGTGCAGAGTGGTGAGATGCACCGTGAGGGCCTCTGTACGGAGGGGGCAGCAGGGTAGTGGGTCTGTTCGGTGCTGCCATGAGAGGGCAGGTGCTCATTGAAGATGAGTGCACAGAGATGGGGAGGGGGGCAAGGCAAATGTGTTCTCTCTGGTTTGTTTTGGTGTAATCGATTTGATTACGCAACATCACTAAGATTCATTTCCCCAGATAGCCTGTGCCTTACTCTCACAGACACTCAGATCTGATGATGATCATGTTAGTAAACTGAATTTGCACTGGCAGAGTTCGTATGAACTATATGCTGTGTGGACATGAAGCAGAACTCTCTGAAAGGCCAGAGAGGTGCCTGTGTGCTGCACTGATAAGGACTGCAAAAACTGCTATTTAAAATCAATAAACCAGCTCTTGCTAGAGTTTGTTGAAATTTTGGAGTACAAAAAGCAGTGTGAGGCTTTTTCTCTGTTTGGTTGTAAACACAAAGTTGATAAGATGACTAAATACTTATTAAAAGCAAGCTCACTCTTTCTTCAGGGCAGCTTTTGCCATGCCATCCACTTGGTGGGAGCAATGTCTGTTCCTCCCAAGCAGAGACACAGCCACCTGGCATCAGGAGCTGCATTTGGGGGGCTGCAGGGAGATGAGATCTAGCACCATGTAAAAGATGGTTTCCTCTCTGGCCTTCCTGTATGCCCATGAGAATTGTGCAGAATGTTCTTATGATTCTTGTTAATGAAAGCGCTAGTTTTTTACAAAACTGTCCTGAGCTATAGTTAAGCCACCCAGCTGTTCCAGTCCGGGGCTGAGCCCTGCTGGATGCTGGTACTCTGATCCTCTTCCACAGATGCTACTCATTCTCTGGCTTGTATACACATACAAGTGTTTTCCTGGATTACAGAGACAGCTCTCACTACTTCCTGGATAAAGTTTTATTTCTTCTCACTTTCTTTTTAATGTCCAACAACTTATTTTAGGCCTGTGCACATGGTCGGTTGAGTCCCTGTTCAGTGCACAAAGAGAAGGGGATGAGAGCCCCTTAGCTTGCCCACTCTGTTTTGTGAAGTACATACACTTTACACATTTCAGGTGAGGAGCTGAAAGAGTCTGCAAAGGAATTCTGGTCGCGTTCTGCCCATTCCTTACTCCTTTGCTAACCTAACCTGTCAGCTAGTGGCCATTCAGAGTCCAAAGAGCTTGAATAGGATCATTCATAGCAAATTGGAGGTTGGCACAAGTGGAATCCTGTATCTCCCCTTCTTCATTTTAATTAAAATATAACAAATAATAATAAGTAAAAAGTTACTTCAACCGTTTTGGCCAGAAAGGAGCCATATGATAACCGTTTGGCAAGTTAGAAGCATCCAAGGGGCCTGTAAATGTGACTTGGCAGCAAAGTCTCACCTTAGTGCTTGCTCTTTAGACACTCAAGTGAATTACTCTTTTGCCACATTTCAGATCATGACATTTCATATTTCCTCTGCTTTTGAAATGTTCAAGTAAAAATTCCAGCAATGACAATATTGAACTTACACATTTGCTACTATATAGCATAGATGGTACTAAATTAATGTTTGTGAAGTGTTTACTGGAAGATCTGAGATGCATATGCAACTGAATTCAAGAAAAAAGTAAGTGAAAAACAAGTTTGGTAGGTTTTTTCAGGTTTGGAACATATCTTCTACAAAATCTCTTCTATGAAGAATGTAAGTGAGAAACAAAACACACCTGATAATTAGGATGCAGTGTTTAGTCTCAACAAATGGCGTTGCAGTTGTTTTGAATAAATCCTGTTCTTATGTATGCTTTTTAAACTAAGTTAAAGCCCCACCCTAAGGCTGACTAATTTCACTCTTAAAGTCTCTTCAGTGTTCAGGGAGCCTACCTTCACTGTGTTGCTTTCAGCAGAAGCTTTCACTAAAAAAGGCCAGTGTGGTCTCAGAATATTGACTTGTAATTTGAAAGTAATCTTCTACTCCATGGGTTATCTTGTAGACATCTGCAGTGGGAATGTCAAGATCTTCAAAGCCTGTCTAAGCCTAGGCTTGCTGTCATGGCTGTATGGCATGGAGTTGACCTCTACCAGACTGCATGCCTGCCTGGCTGTGTACCTGCTAGTTGCTCATGCTTATACTGGCTTTTTTAACATACTTCTGGTGACAATTCTAGCTGTCCTGCCTACATCCACACCTTGAAACCCAGGATTGCCCAGTGTACACCAGTGGGAACTGTTGGGCTTGCTGCTAATTCTTGCAACCTTTCCTAGGTTCACGAAGAAGCCCCTGTGCACAGACCTCCCTAAGCTGTGGGCCAGCATCCTTTCCCTCTGATTCTCCCAGTCCCCCATGTACAAGGCGCTGCCTGCTGGCACCTCTCTGCACCTTCCTGCCTGGACCTGCTCTGCTGTTCTGCAGAGAAAGCAGAAGAGGGAATGTGAGAGTTTGAACTGGAGTTTATGAGCAGGCATGGAAGTGCAGTCAGAGGGGTGAGAGGACTTGCAAGCCGGGTCTCATGTAGATTGCCCACTGACTTTTCTTCATAAGTGCCATGACTCCAGTGCTACTGGAATATGTTCTGGCCAACTCTTCTTTGTTGCACCTGGAGTCTTACTTACATGCTCAAGGCTGTTGCCATAGGGCTCAGGCCAGCTACGGGTGACAGCTGTGGGCTCACATCACTGCTCCGCTCTGAGCTGGTATGAGGCTCCAGCTCTGCAATTGTCTCCTCCAAGTGCAGACACCACTGATCTGCAGGCATCCTGCCCAAGTTTAGCAGCTCAGGGCACAGAACGTGCTGGAAGCTGATAGACATAGTCCTGTGTGTCCATAACACAGCCCCTAAGCTTATTGCAAGTCACCTTTGACATGAAGTGGCATGAGTCTGGTCCTGGAGTGTCAAACATCATCCTGGTGCTTCTGCACATTTATGTAGATAAGCCATTTTGCAAATAGGCCTTCACTGGCATAGTTTCTTCATGACTGTGTTTTTGTGCTCTTTCCCACTCTGTCATAGAGTTTTGCAGAGAGCTTACCTGCCCTAGAGAAGCAGTTTCGAAGGAAGCTTCTGGAGAGCCCCTCCCCCAGGACACATTGTGGGCAGCAACACTCTGTAAATACTTCTGAAAACTGACATTCAAACTTTTTGCTTTGTTTCAGCTCCAGTTAGAAGAGTTTTACCAAAATACCACTGCCCTGCTCTTATAAGTGTTCCGATTACCAGTCGTGTCTTCAGCCAGTGTTGCTTTACTGAAATTGTCTTTGAAGTTAATAGTTCTTCTACCTTGCTTTTCACCCCTGCATCCCATGGATACCTCATCATGATAGTTTTACTTCTTCTCTGCCTCTGTTTAGCTTAACTTTGCAAGCCAAGCTCTCTACTTTCTGTCCAGCTTGGGTTTTTAAGCTTTTGTGTTCTTATTTTCAGAGTGCATCTTTCCTGCTTTTCTCCAGATAAAAGTTTTAGTTAGGTCTTGGTGCAGTGACTTGCAGAAACTGCAGCCTCCCCCAGGCTGAGATCTAGAGTTCCTCAGCCCAGTCTGTTTCCCAGAGGTTCCACAGGAACCATTTAGTTCATCAGAACTTACTCTTTGGAAATAATAGATCTTAAACGAAATTAGGCTTGCTGTTATCTTTCCCACTTAATCTAAACTGCATCACTTCATGGTCCTCTGTTCCAAAGTCATCCTCGTTATTTAAGATAAAGAGCAGAATAGAATCTATTCTTGTTCATTCAGCAACATGGATAAAGAAACTTTTCAGCTGTCACATCCAGGAATAACTGGTCTTACTGTGGTTAATAGCATTTGTTCTCCAATCTGTACTGCGAAGTTAGGTCTCCCTTGTTGATACAATTCCCATTTCAATAATGATGTAGAGCTCTATCCAGATCCATATCTGCTGTAAGAAGTCAAGAGCAGACCCAGTGTCTCTCTCTTAGTAGCATTGTTTGACCATCTGTCCACAGCATTTCCAAACATTCATTTTATGCTGTTTCCTAAGTCTGCTGCTTCATTATTGCATGACAGTATCCTACCATATAAAACCCATATTTCTTTTCTTTGAAAAACACAGACCTTTTGACACTTGTTTCAATAATAATTGGTGTTCCACCCTGTTTGTGAATTTTCCTGTAATAACACTAATGCCTTGAGTTCCCCTTCCATTATGTCAGTCTGCTTGTGTTAATAGCACACAGCTATTTTAGCTGCTGGATTTTTTGTTCACCTTTTCTGCTCTTATTTTGGTTTTAGACTGCATTTGGCTCCATAGTTATACTATATACAGTGCACTGGCAGTGTCACATGCCTGACCCTTTTCTCATCATTAGTAGCATTTTCTTTTTCTTCAAATCCCCAAAATACCCTTCTCACTGTTATTTTAATGTTTATCTGACATTTTCCCCCCTTGCTTTCTGGATCCTGAAACCAGTGAGGAATTTATGTTCACCTCCCCAGGCCTTTCCTTGCTGTGTTCATGATGTGGATTGTGCCATGGTGGTTCTAGCAGTTGGAATATTTGGGTGAAACCCTCCTGAAGACTCATCTTGCAGTGAAAGTACCCAGAAGCCACCATTTTATGCAGAACTAGCAGCTGAGAGAGGCAGGAGGACTGTAAACATTTCCTCAAGGGTCATTCGGGCTGTGTGAAATGTGTCAGTTCTTTTCCTGCTGGCATGTTCTGCACTTGCTGGACTGAAAGACATACTCAGTTTTCAAGGTCTGGGGTACATGAGTGTATTTTGAAATGGCAATGAGAAGGAAATGAGTGCTTACAACAAACACTGGTATGGGACAGTAAGGTGTGGTTTATTTGGTCTCAAGTGGTCAGAATTTTGTAGAGGACTTCCTCCTGCCAGCCATCCTCCCATTTTGCTGGAAGGAAAACCTATTGTTAGCAGCAGGGACATTATGAAAGCTTGAGCAATGATGACCTCAATGTCCCAGAGGTAGCACACATCTGCATAACTGGGTACAAAAAACGTGTTTGTGTGTATGTGTATTCTTCAGTCAAAAAAAATATGTGTGCAACCTGTAAGGCTGCAAGGAGTTACAGCCCTCATAATCCCATCTTCCACTGTAGAAGCGGAGGCTGCAGCAATCAGTTAAGAAGATGGTTGAAATTCCTGATCACAGATTAGGTAAGTACATGATGGAACAGCGAATTGTTTCTTCTGTGCTAGCTCATTGGCTAGTGTTTTCTCTCAGTGATGTTTTCTGTTCAGTACTACAAGCTCCACAGGCTGAATGGAGTCAAAAAAGACTGTTGCCTTTGTAATGGGTAAATTTTATTTTCGCATCCTTCTGCACTGAAAATTAAGTTTGCCAGTAATATGCATCAAAATGGAAAAATACTTTTAAAATAAAGGAACAAAACCACGGCAGACATCTCCACCCTGTTTTTAAGAAGAATATGTATTATAATATGTCATCTTTATGTGCAAGATGTATATCTCATCTCTCTTTAGTCAGCTGTCTCTTAAAATATTTTTATCTTGCACTGGTGAAAAACATATCAGTGTTGTGAGTCTGTCTTCTAACAATTACATGATCTTAATCTTTATTCCTGAGATGTAAAGTTAAGATGCTTCGGTTTTCTACAGCTTTCTGAATGATAGATGAACATCTTTGAGTTTGTGCATGTGCAAGACCATCTGTAACTCTTTCTACTACCATTCTTTTTATTAAAGCTAGTATTTTTAACAAGAATATGTTGTAACTATTTGTTTCAGTTTTTCAGCTGATAAAATGGTATTGTTAGAGAATGGAAATCATATGTGTAGCTTCATAACAATACAAATGTAACAAAATAGAGGAGCAGGAAGAAGGTTTCTATTGCAAATGTTCTGTATTTTTTAAAATTAGACCTCTCAGGATAATTTGTGCCATAGCTTACTTGGCAGTGCCAGAAATGAACTTAAATAGGAAAAATTATTAGTTCATTTAGACCCATACCTTTCTTCTTCTGTGTCTCATACTAGATCCTTTCTAAGGAGTGGGAGAACCACTGTGACTGCCAAACCAGTTTTGTATTGTTAGTGGAATTGCTTCCTCCTGGCCTCTATTATATAGCTTCCAAAATTCTCATTCTTGGTCTTTCATGCACTGTTGTTGAGATATGAATATAATTTCTTGTTTCTTCCCAAAATCTTGGTTCTGAATCCTACTGGTTTACCTTACACTTCAACAAGTATTCTGTTTATTTTAAGAGATTTTCTCAATCTTATTTGAGTGTTTCAGAGTGGACTCAATGGCATCCTACACCAAGGCGTTTGACAGAGTTACAGTACTTACAATTCTCTTCAGGTATTTCTTTCTATATTGCACATTGCAATTTTATTTTAACAGTTATGTTCTTATTCTGTCATTAGGGAAAATAAATTAAAAAGGGAAAAGAAAAGAGAAAAAAACAAATGGGAAAAAAGCCTCCACTCTGTTCATTATTCTCTGTATCTTTGACCTAACCTGACTCATACCAAGGTTAACTATCATGATGTGGGAAGAGAAAGGACACGTCTGTTAACAGACAAGTTAAATAGGGGCAAGCTGCTATTTGCTCTGTTGCAGTTTAATAAGCCTAAAGGTAAAGGTGGAAGACAGAGTGTTGCTTTTGCAACATTTTCTAGCTGCCGAAAATTTAAAATATTGAAGAATCAAATCACCATAAAATATGTAGGAGTGGTCTGTGCTAGAAAGTGAGGCGGGGGTAAAAAGACTGATCTTGTAGACAAGGAATAAACTGAACTTCTGCCTTCTGAGTACAGTGGCAGTGAGTTTTAGGCATTCCATCTAGAGTAGAGCATTTAAATGGAAAAAAGCAGTGGAGGATGCTGAGACAGAAGTAGAATGGACCAAAAACTAGCACACTGAATAGTGAAGTTCTTTACAAAAATAGTTCTATTTTAGATGTAGTAACTTAAAATAAGATCTTATAAATTCCTTCCTGATGAGATAACATAACCATGGCTGTAGTGTACAGATGGTGCAGTTTATTTACTAACTACATTTTTTACGTCAGTTGGCAGTAACATTTTAGTAATACCTAAATATGCATCTTAAGTGCCTCTCTCTAGGCATCTCTACTGGAAAATTCAGGCCATGGTTGCTTTGAACTGCTTCAGCTGCTGTTTTCTTTAAAAACTTATAGTATGGCTGTAAAGATAAATACCCTTTAGCAAAATCAAGAGGGGACTGTGTTATCCTAATTTTTATTTAGTTGGAAGGGGATGGATTTGAAGCAATTGATGAAACCAGATCAAAGTTTGAACTAATATCAAAATACTATGAATTATTATAAACCACTTTCTCTCTCTATGAAATGAACTCAGATCAGAGATCACAACATAATAAAACAACAGCTGTAACATCCAGCTTTCTCAGGTATCTGTTTGGTTTTAATTATTTTTTGACAAGTCCAGAATAAACAGTCTGCTACCTTAGCATTATCCTCTGCATTACTTGTATGAAATCATATGCCAGAATATTTCATGCCTACCATTTTGCCACTTCACATGTCTGTGCAAGGCAGATTCCGATCCTATACAGTTAACATGCAAAGTGAGTTTCATTCAAAGCATATCTTGACAATATGCAGATATAATTCCACAGAGTGATAAATTGTAGGTTAATTCCTCAGTGAAAGAACTAGGTGCTGTTTAGAGATTTGGTGTTCATTTCTGAACACTCTGCTGACAAGGGGCATGAATCTAAAATGCAGCAAACAGCCCTGCCTTGAGGTTTCTGCCATTGTTGGTATCGACTTCGTGAAAAGAAGTTTTGTCTTTGAAAGCAGTGCTGGCAAAAACACCAGTAGGCTCACACTACAACAGGAGGTACTGCAGCTGTGATGGAATTCCTGCTCCTTGGTGACTTTCATGCCCTATGAGTTTGTGTAAGTGCTTAAGGTCCAGATCCTTTCTGGTACCTTGTGAAGGTCCCTTGGTGTATGAGGAACCAAGCACTGAAACTTCAGAATGTAGCATGAGGTACCAAGTTCAACAAGACAGCAGTTGTTTGTTAGGAAAAACTATGGCTGCTGGAAATTCTTGTCATTATTTTTTTGTCCCTCTCCCATGTTGCCTACTGGAGGCCTTGACATACTCTTACTTCTTTGTACAATACCCACAATTCTTCCTTTTCTTTGTTGTTTCTTACTTCCCTCTTTCACAGGGAAGGCCAAGCATCTTCTACTTTCCACTGGCAAAAAATTAACTGTTTGTGTATGCAGTCAGTTCACCACTTACTTGAATTAGCAAAAAAAGAAACCAGAATGCATTCATTTAAATACTTAATTTTCTATATTCCAAAGCATTGTATGGAGTTATTTTTAACCTGGTTTCCTAGGGAAAGATGTTCCTGCAATCATTTTTCACTAACCACCCACTGTTAATAACTTCAGGAGCTTTTGTGTTGATCACAGACTTCAGGTGGGACGGAGATCTCAGTTCTGAAATCCACAGCTTCACAAATGCAGACAGGCAGGTAGAAGGGAGAGGATCCGGTTACCAGGCTGGTGGGGCTGTCACACAAGGTCAGCCCTTACTGCTTGAAGTAAGAGAATCCGCATGGAGGAGACTTCACAAAGATGGCCACTGTGGAGAAAGGGCCATCGGCGTGGGGCACTGGTGGGTACCAGGAGCCAAAGCAGGAAGGGCCAGTCCCAGCAAAGGTGCCCTTCCTTCACCTGCCTTCGGTGCTGCTCCTCATGATTGCTTTGTGGCTGTTCTTGACATGCTGCTCAGGAGAACGCCTCCAAACCGTGAACGTAAATGCTGCACAAGAATGTACTGGCTTTTCAGTTTGCCCTTGGACATTTCTTCTGTACCTCTTTTTGTAGTCTCAGACTGCTGGCCCTTGGCCCTTGTGTCCTTTGTGCACTAGTCTCTTTTTCTTGTTTCCTTCCAGTAGGACAACTCAAAGTATGTTGTCCTGGATCCTACTGACAGCATCCTTTGTGCTTGTCCGCAGGCCCTCTTACCTCTGCCAAGGCATTATGAAATAGCTGTCTGATTTCTTCAGGAATATACCAATAGAAAGAGAGCTAGGCATGATAGCAGGTGTGGATGAGCTTGAAACATGGCTATACTTTAGGAAACAGCCACTATGGATGCAGACCTGTGTTGAGAACAGCTCATGGTAGTGTCCTGACATCATTACAGAAACAGGGTGGTTCCGTTAGTGGTCCACAGGCTAAGAATGCACCTTTCAAGATAAACTCATGGCATCAATTTTATCTCAAATCACGGAGTTTGTTACACAAACAAAACCCAAAGTCACCAGTGTTTTTTCTGGTAATGTCCTTTTATTCTTTCAACAGCAAGATTAACATTATACTGCAACGTTACCCAGGGGAGGGGCCATATTTGAAGTAAAACAATAAAACAAAATTTAGGAACAGCCAATAAGCAAATGCTAAAGTTGGCTATATGAATCATGATACAGTAAATTCAACTTCTAACAGTCTTCTGATTTTATGGTGTGAAAGAGATGGAAGAATTCTGGTTTGGTTTGTCTTTATTTCTCCAGTTTCTTTGCTTCTTTTGTCTTGCTTTGTAACATTGGATAGATTATCCCTCTTCAGTTTGATACCACACACTCACTGTGTGGTACATGGACCCATTCCTGCAACCTGGCACGTGTTTGGGAGTGAAACTGTTTGGAAATGGCACTTTCAGCATAGATAATTGCAGCAGGAATGCTGCTTTTGAGGTATCTTCAGACTTGAAGATGAACATGAGTTGGTAAAGCTGCTTTTCTCAGTAGTCTGCTGGTGACTATTGGAAAAGAGTATGATGACCTGTCCAGGAGGCACAGGCATTTGCTTTCCATTATGTGGGCACCTTTTATACTAAGTCTGCTGCTGCTTCAACTTCACTTTTACACCTGCTACACTGGTTCTCTGTTTACTGTTTCAGCAATTAAATAATATAGTAGCCTTTAGAAGTGTGTTTGTAGCGATTCACAGAAAAGTAGTACATTCTTAAACTAATTAAAAAATCCCTTTTTTTAATTCACCAGTCAAGTGAATTTCTGTTTGGCTTAAGCAGATTTTGAAATCCTCTCTACGTCATCTGTCTTGTTAATAAATTACAGGGCTTTATACCACATCACTTCACTGGGAATAGATTTGAAGTATATAAAGATCAAAAACACACATATTTTTAACAATTTTCTGACATAATAGCCAAAATAAAGTGCCATGAAGCTGTTAGCAGTAAATTAAATTTTTGGGTATGTAATTTGGTATAAATACTGACAAGCTAAAAAAAAAAACCAACCCCAAACAACAAATGCATACTCATTAGTCATTCAGTTTAGCTGTACAGAGGCAGCAGTCGGCCAGGGTGTGCGTTTTTATGTCTGCTTCAATTGCACACTTCATTTATTTGGACATGGCATAGGCGGCTTTCTCTGTCACACGGCATCACTGCACGATTAGCAAGTTGCGCCCCAGGGCAGCTGGGACGCTTTGCTGGGGCAGATGTTCTTTTCAGCTTATTCAGTGGCCGTTGTGGGGTTGTTTACTGTTGTCATAGCTACCTGCATTTCCATAGCAGCCGAGCTGTTGTGTGCGAAGCAAGTGAATATAGTTATAAAAGGATCATATTTTGTTCTGTCTCTATAACTTACCATCTGCCAGCTGACTGTTCATGATGGATGCAGAAACCAATTTAAGAATAACAGCAGCCAGCTGATGATTTTTGCTTATATTAAAGTGACAATGGATGAGCATGCAAATGCTTCAATGAAATGCTAGTTTCTTTTTTTTTCCTTAATTGTAGCAGTTTGTCTTCCAACACCTTCTCAAACTTCACTGAAATCTTTCTTGACAAATCAAAATGACTGAGTGTCATCTTCTGTACTTGCTCAGGTGTAGGTATTCCTTACACTTTCCCACTCTACTGTTGGCTCATCCTCTCTGTTGCTTCCAAATTGTGATGTTGCACCTGCTTTCACAGATCCTTTGTAATGAAATTTAATACTCTCCGCAGAATTAAACAGTGAATTGATGAGGCTGACAACAAAGGTTTCATGCACGTACGAGCACGAGTATGGTTTGGTGACACAGGTCGCTGTGCTCTACTTCATAGTAGCAGTGGGATCACATGCAAGTTTGTGGGTAAATTCAGTGTGCGATCAACAAGCCCTCTGAATAATAAACTCTCATACCTTTTCACTGCAGAGATTTGGTTGAACCTATAGTTTAGCAACGGGGGCAAGAAGATTAGCCCAGTTGTAAATAATGTATTTATTGGTTGATTTTTCCAGATCCTGACATTGATGCTGCCACTGCCATGATGCTTTTGAATACTCCCCCTGAGATACAAGCAGGTTGTGAGTAGATATTTCTATAGCATATAGCAACATAGACATGTAAAGTTAATATTCTCTTTTGTAAGTATACAGCTTTCCAGATAAAAAGGATTTAATAAAGAAATATAGCATCCCTTATAGAACCTTACACTTCTTTGACCCTTACACGAGTATAATTTTGTGGTTCATATTACATTCTTTGTTACATGAATAATATTAATCCACGATCTCTAATGTAAAAGAGGGGTTTTTGTTATTCATGACATACACTTAAATGAGTAACATACTATTATCCATACTGATAGAAAGACCTGGGGCAACAGCCAGGAGAAAGGCAGGGAGAGAGAGCAATAGAGTGAAGGGTACATGGCATATGGTTTTGTTTTCATTTTGTTTTGATTTGACTCCCATCGTGTGAGTTACCACAGCCATCTGGATACTTTCCATTCACTTGGGCACTGTTTCAGCTCCTTCCTTGCACACATCCTGCCGTTTTGCTTTTTTTCTGCTCTGACTGATGCAAGGCAGTAGCAGCTACAGGGAGCAAAGAGAGGTCTCATTTCCTGCCAATACTGTCCTCCCTCTTCTATGACCAGACCTAAGGGTTTGATGCTGCATATTAACAGAGCACTGAAGGGGCCTTGGCCCCTGCTGTACTGAGCTGTGCAAATACTGCAGGAATCGTCCTGCCCCACAGAGTTTGCAGTGAAGGTATTAAAGGAATCCATAGTGGAATACAGCGCACAGAAACAGGCAATACAAGAAAACAAACACATCGCTGGTCAGCAAGCACGGTGGTAATGCCAAGTGACAGGCAGCTGTAAAAAATAAAGGCAGAAGTTAAAATAGAAGCTATTATCAAGCCTGTCTAGCATCACTGCTATTGTTCTAGCCTGGGCAACCAAATCCAAATTCCAGGGGAAGCTGTGATTCGCACTTCGATACTCTGCCTGGGGAAGAGAGTCAATTACCATCAAAGCATTTCCCATGCAGCCGAGGAAAGATACAGTCAGCCTGCCTAGTGACCCTGCCAGAGGAATGCCTTTTGAGAAGCTTCTCTCAGTAGTGCATGATGTACCAAGTTAACTCTCTGTTCTGGAAGGAAAAGAATGGTCCTTGTCCTCTCCTAAGCAGCCTTCAGGGACTATGCGTGGTAAAAGGGCGACCAATCCCCTCTTTGTGTAGGTAGGAAAAAGGAAAGATTTTATTGGGAAGAGGGGGTTGCCCTTGGACTTAGTTGGAAGAATAAAATGAGACATCTTCCAAAGGATCCCAGATTTAAAGAAGCCAGATTTGTGGGGCAGAGAAAAGAGGGAAAGGAGTTGGTGTAGAATGAAAGTGCAGGGGTAAAAGGGCATGTGAGAGAGGGAAGGGGACATAAAGCAGTATGTGCATAGAAAAGGATGAGGAAAACACTGAGTAACATGAACTCCTGGAGGAACTGGAGAATGGGAGAAGATTGCAGACAAGAAAAGGAGGAGATCCGTAGTACTAAACATGTACTAAGCACACTGCAGATTTTTGTCACATGCACGTGTTTGCCAGCATTGCAGTGGAAGTGATTTGGAGACTTCTACACTTCGATAAAAGTTCCTTTTTCTCTGGTTGAGTTACAACAATGGAAGGCCGCAGTTGGGGAATATAGAGAGAACCCAGAAAAGATGGCAGAGGTGGAGCAGAAGAAAAGAACCTTCCATAAATTTACCTACCATGGGGTTGACCTGGATCAGCTCCTCGACATGGACCCGCTCTTTTTATCTTATCTTATACACTAAATTGGCCTGGAGTCTTTTTCTCTGCGGTCTCTTTAGGCACCAGTTTGGCCTAAATCTGCAGTGTGTTTAGTACATGTTTCATAAACTTCATAGTTTGAAGGTTGGCAAATCTCTATCCCCTTGTCACCTTCCCAGTGGGCTCTTGTGTCAGATGTCAGAAGTGAGAGGGAGATGAAAGCAAAAAGATGGCTCGTCATTCACATTTCTCCTTTCTTGATGTCCACAAGTAACGAGGCCCTCCTCTGTGCCTTTAAACTCAAACGCAGGCTCTGCTCAGAAGTTCACAAATCCTTCCAGATGTTGGTAGACTTGCCAGGAGGAAAGGGCAGAAGTTTTTATTGTAACCTCAGAGGTCTTCTAAATTACAAAGGAGAAATATTTTGGGCGGGTGTGAGTGGATACCTTGAGGAAGTAAATCAGCCTGTCCTATGAATTCCAGTTGGGTCTCACTTAAGTACTATGTTAGGAAAATCTTAGATAACCTAATTAACTGTTACTGCACATTAGGAAAAAATTGCATGAAAAAAATCGCACATCAAATTAGTTTTCAAATAAAAGGCAGATAGTTTATAAAAGTTTCACCACAATGTTGAACATCATCTAGAAGCTCACAGTTCATTCTCTGCTCTGTCAGTGGCTGCAGTGGTCTGTAAATCAAACTCTGAACGATCAGGGCAGTTAAGTGTGTGGATACTGTTTGATTCCTTGAATACCGAGAGTTCTGTTGCTGGTATCAGACTGTGGTGTCAGGTATGTGCATAAAGGCTACAAAATGCCCCATCCTCTGAAGACAAGATTTGAAAAGGGAAGGACCTAGTTTGCTGTTTGGCCACAGGTGTTAATAATAATAATAATGGCCAGTCTTCGCAAATGAAGATTTTGGGAAAGGTCTTTTACCTTTCCAGCCTGCACAATGGATTTTTTAGGTGAGACACAGCCTGCGCTGAACTGAGCCCACCCTTTAATCCTAAGGTTCATCTGCCGGGGCCAAGCAAGCTTGGACAATGGCAGTGAGGTCCTCAGGACGTAGGTTTGTTTAGAGTGACCTTCTCATAGATGGATGGCCTCACAGGGCTAACGGGCTCCATCTGCCCTGGAGACCGAGGAATCGAACCCGGGTCGCAGCAGTGAGAGTCCTGCATGCTAACCACTAGGCCACCAGGGGTCTCGGGTGTTAATACCTGACTGCAAATATGCCACTTACTGGCACAGGAAAGAGTCGGAGGCAGAACCTGAGGTCATTTCACTTTATAACAACTCTGTGACTCAAGAAGTTTAAAACTGGTCAATTAAGACCTTTGCCTATTCTACCAACATTTAACCATTGTTGTAACAAGTGGATACCTCCAAAGCAGATTGTGAGAGTCTGGATTCATTTTCTGTGGATGGTTACATGTATTGGCTTTTATCTTTGAAGACATCTTGCTTTTCAAGTGGCATAAAAATCAATGTTCATCTAAGCAATGTGAGTCCTAAAAGCATCTTTAGGTTGAAGTTAGCTACAGCAAATTATTCAAAGTCTTATTGAAATTTATTCTTTTAATATAGTCTGTCAGAAAGGAATCTCATCTCAGTGGCATGAGAAAATCCAGAGTAAACTATTCCTGCTTTGTAACAGATTGATTAATTAGCTTTACTTTTTCTTTTATATGAAATCTTGAAATGTTGTCTGACAAACCTTGCTTACCATTTACCCCAGTTCCATCATGCTTTAGTTTTCATTCAAAAAACCAAAAAGGCAGAATAAAAGAGTAAAACACTGTTATTAGGATTATTTTGTGTTTGTGTGGGTTTTACTTTATAGACTCATGAAATTGATTGTTCACTTTGCTGCTAAAGGATAGGAATTATACAATTATAGTTAAAGTGTTAACATCAGAAATCAATTTCTAAATTATTAGCACTTCGCAGTATATTCACAGACCAAATGCAGAAGCATTTGTAACTAAAGGCGGAAGTTCAAAGTAGCCAGCTGTGTACAAGTTTGTACTGAAACATGCAATCCAGCTGGCACCAGGAGCTAAAGCATGAAACATACTGTGATATGCTAAGGAAGGGCATGTAAGAACATAGATTTAATACTTCTTTTGCCTCAGTTTATTGAAGTCCTTGTGTTTGATCAGGTTTTGTATAGTTAAATTATGTTTAAAAAGAAACAGCAGCTGGAACATCTACTTTCTTCAGTAGCAGCTATCATAAGTTACAAATAGTTTGGATTTTTCTTAGTAGCCTGTTCATGAATATTAATTCCAAAATATGTGATTTGCATTAAAAACTGTATCTTGACCTGCAGGGGACTGGGTACTGTCTGCGCCATCTTGGGCAAGTTGCATCACGTTTCTGGGCCTGTTTCCCTGATGGGAATCTAATTCACAGAGAGGACAAAAGAAAAAGGGATGGGGAACAAATGGTAGGGCTCAATTTAGAAATCATGGATATTAAGTTAGTGAAGTCCATAGGTTAGTTTTGTACAGTTGTTTTTTTTGTACAAAAGATTTTTCAACACTTCAGTTCTTATCAATGTCTTGAAAGTAAATATTACCAGCTGTCACTCCAGCATAGCATTCTCTACTCTAGAGAGTGTAGCATTCTGGGCACATCATTCAGTCTTGCCAAACCATTGTGTTTTGCCATGATTAAAATGAAGATTGGTTTTGGTGATTTTGCAGTGTGTTTAAATTCCTGAGATTCAAGTCACAGGAAGCATGTAAGTAGCAACACCTTCTTAATTGGTGAGCTCATTCTGAACTTGGAGCCACTTGCTCTTCAGGAAGGACCAGTGAAGAAGCGAGGACGAGTAGTGTATTGCTGCTACTGCTGGTGAACAGTCCTGTGGTCATAGGGATTATCCTGGAAATACTGATTTAATTCAAGAGGCTTCTTACTCAGTGCTATTACACATAGCTTCAAATTCACGTGTAGTCCTTTGCCCATTGCTGTATAATTGGTGAATTGCACATAAATGTAAGTATATTTCTCAAGCTAAAGTTTAATACTGCAAACAGCTCTAAAACTGCTCGCAGAAAAAGTTTGGGTAGAAACCAGGAACCTGAGAGTCCTGAACATCCATCTTCTGGTTTCAGTACTGCTCATCACTACTCATTCAGGGTGGCTAAAGAGGGGTGGCCTTCAGAAGACTTTGCAACACTGGTTTTGTGGGTCGTTCCTTGCAGGAGACTGAAGTGCTGTGGTGGAGATGTTTGGGAAGATATAAGCATGGAGTTTTGCTTGGTGCTTCTAAAAAAGCAGGTTTTCCAAGGGTGAAACTAGTTCTCTCTATGGTTTGGAAATCTTTAATAATCTTTGTCTGAAAGCCTTTAAAACCCAGACTAGATACATATATTTTAAATTTGGTAGGAGGAGAAGTAATTCCCTAAAGAGATCTACTAACTTTTCCACTATACTGCTAAAATTTTACCCCAATGAAATTTGCTGTTTAAGCTAATGCAAGTGGATTGTATATGTGGAAGGTACATATACAGAAATCAAGACCAAGATAAAATTGCCTTAATGACAGTCAGAAATTCTTCAAATAGGATAAAATAGATCATGCTGTTTTCTTGGGACGTTTTTATTGTATATGAAACTTCATAACTCTAATGTTGTTTATACTGCTTGTGAACAAGTCACTTATTATAACTTAGTAGACAGCTTCCAATCTAACTTTTAATATCAGAAAATGATAAATCATTGTCAGTAAAATGTCTCATAAAGCTATTTTTGTTGACAATTTCATTTTAAAACAAAAACTAGGAAAAGACATTTTCATAAGGTTCAAACTTTCCCGTTCCAGTTGCTGGATTTTAGTTGGTGGGTTTTTGTTGTTTTTTTCTTACTTTGGTGTTAATGTATTAAGTCATTGAAGTGATGGAATAGAATTGGAAAGAAAACTTTTATTAAATACTTTGTACTTCTTTCTCCCTAGTCCTCGTAATACTCTTGGACAAGATAAGAGTGTGACAGGATTATCAGAATACAATCCTCTCCCCCACCTCAAATTTTTGTTTAGAATAAATGGCTTTTTGGATGTATCCTAGATTGACAGTTTTTAAGGACTACAGACTATGAAATTTAAGAGCTTTAAAATTGTTCTTGAGCAGTATAATAGAAGTTAGGCAGATGGCATCAAATTTATGCCTGGGATAAGATAGTTGAAGTGAATAAAGTTACTCATTTGGCAGATAACATTTGCTTTTGGCAACTTCTGATGTCCCATCAATTATACATCATCAGCAATTTCCGATTTTCAGTTCTTGTAGCCTGAGACAGAGTACTCTGCTAAACTCTGTACTGGAAGGAAGCTTGGCAGAAAAGAGCTGAAGCTGACAGATTTTAGCAGAAATTCAGTACCTCTTGTCTGTAATAATTTCATCTGTGCTACAAAAGATGGGTCAGGGAAGGGAGCCCTGAGATAAATGCATGTGCCACATGATGACAAAAGAAGCAAAGAACCAGTCTATCCCTACAAGATACTTTCACACTCCAATATTCCACTTTTTTAAAGTTCATTTTCAATAAATACTATTCAGTCTTCCTTACTAAGTATCGCCTGCCTTGAGCTAGACATTTTAATGAAGTGTATGCTTGTTTCCCAGATGACACAAAGAACATGTTATGTTTGTTACCCCTTTCTTCTTCATTTCCTTGACAGCAAATCTCACTCAGTGCTGATATTTAACTTCCATGTGCCAACATTTAACCAAGAAGTTAGTTTCCTTTTTTATTGAGCTGTTGAGGTGTCAATGTGTCTGGTGACTCTATCCATTGAGTATTTCCTCCTTTTTTTCCATTTCAGTTTTGGCAAATTGCTACATTTTATGTTTAACAATCAAATCTTCAGGGAAGGACACAGTCTGACATGGTTTTGATTGTTGTGAAGGTCCTGGATGAGGTGGTTGTCTCAGCTGGAGCGGGGAAGCTTGCTTCACCTGCACACACACTTGCAAATAAGAGATTATGGATGCAGTCTGTTGAGGGATGTGATGAAAGAAGTCCATAGTTTGGGATATTCTACTCTACTAATGTGCACTCAAGACCATGCTCTGGATTAAGACAGTCCTGCTCTGACTATGGAGTGATCATATGGCCATCTACTTATTTTCCACCTACAGAGCCTGAGTAATGGCCCATCTTCGTGAACGAAGATTTGGGGAAAGGTCTTTTTACCTTTCCAGCCTGCGCAATGGATTTTTTAGGTGAGACACAGCCTGCGCTGAACTGAGCCCACCCTTTAATCCTAAGGTTCATCTGCCGGGGCCAAGCAAGCTTGGACAATGGCAGTGAGGTCCTCAGGACGTAGGTTTGTTTAGAGTGACCTTCTCATAGATGGATGGCCTCACAGGCCTAACGGACTCCATCTGCCCGGGGGACTGGCTGGATTTGAACCTGGGTCGCAGAGGTGAGAGTCCTGCATGCTAACCACTAGGCCACCACAGAGCCTGAGTACAGGCTACAAAACAACATTGGATTTTTGAAGGGCTTTTGTTGGATCCTTTTAACACTGGCTAAACAGAGTGTCTTCATGGATTCAGATTATGATATGTTCTCTTGGACGTCATTCACTTTATTTTCTCTTAAACTATTCGCTACAAAAGACAGATTTTTCCCCTTGGAGAATTTCAGAGATGCGGTCTTGATATTTGACATAAGCAGCATAAGATCCAAAAATCATCTCCCCATTCATGCAGCATATTCTCTGTACACAGTTTAACTCTAGTCCAGTGGAAGTGTTTCCTGGGTTTAAGTTTCCTGAGAGCAGAATGAGAACATAGCAGTGATGAGAGTTGAAAGGTGAATAATGATTTTGTTGTTTCAGACTCTTTATATTTCACTAGGAACATTTTGTCAAAGAGGAAACCTTCATCAAAGAGAGGCACAGGTCTTTTTGCATTGTTTTCTTGAGCTGAGTATCTCAGACATAAACGGCTCTCATCACTTGCACAGAAAAGGTGTAAATTACATTTCACACTTCTGCCTAAGCATTAGGAACCATGTAACCTGTCTGTACTGTTGGTTAAAGAAGCATTAGAAGAGAGGGGTCTGGAATGTAAGGTGTTAGTCCAGGATGGCAGTGATTGATGAAATGGCTTGGAGTAAATTATCTTGCCTCTACACTTTGAATCTTCAATCTAAAATATAAATACCTCACCTCGAAGTATGCATTTGAAACGTAATTAAAGCTTGTAAGGCGTAAATATATCTTTGGAATAAAAGCACCAGGTAATTTCCAGTAAATAATCCACGACCCTTCAAAAGCACCAAGATGTAGAAATAATTACTTGGATATAAGTAGCCATCTTCATACAGCCTGCACAAAGGCAGGAAAAATGTGTGGGTGTTAGGGAAAATGTATTAGTAGTTTACAATTCAGTAATTGTTATTTTTGAGAAGGATGAGTATTGAAGCTTTAAATGTTGTAAGTAGAGATGCATGAGCAAGAAAGATCAGTCTTACAGTGGCACATTGGTTATGTGGATAACTAGAAATTCATACCTTTTACCATTGAATTATTTTGGTTCTGCTTTTCATTTTAGGTTTAAAATGCTATGGAAACTAATGTACTAGCAAGTTGGGATGTTTGGGGCTGTTTTCTTTATGGTTCTAGATACTTACTGAAAGGATACACTGCATTGTCCAGTGTCCTCCTTCAGTGATCCATTGCATACCACCTTTCTGTTTGTCTGAGTGATGTAGTGGTATTGCTGTATCATAATTCAGAGAGTTTGGGGAAACAAAACCAAAAATCAGTAGCAATAACAATGCTATTGTAAGCTGAAATAGTTGCTGAATTCTGAGTGATGATTTCAGCACACAGAGCTGCAGTGTACTTCGAAGAAAAGTTAGAATTCCAGAATCATAGTTAAGGCCTCTTCTGCCTTGAATAGTCCTATTGAAGCCTTTCAGTGAGTGGTGGCATGTGGCACAGATCAGACATCACCGAAGGGAATTTCATAGGCAGGAGAAAATACCAAGTTGTCTCTTTGGGGATATTTTCAGAGGACAGCAAATTTCCATGTTTTCTCTATTTTCAAACATTTGTTAATACTTGAAGGGAATATGTGGAGTGTGCATGTGTGTTGAGGTGGGAATGCTTTAAATGTGAAGCCTTTGAAGAGAGTGTTTCCTGGGTAGCACACTGTGACTTAGAAACCTGCAAAGAGTTGAGGAACGTGGAGTATGGGTTCCAGTGAGGATGTCAGTGTATAAAGGGTCTAAGTTGTGAGACTTGGAAGTGTATTACATATATATATATGTATATAAAAAAATATATATACACATATATATATATAGGAGTGCAGGAAAAAAGGAAACTCAGGGAAGGTAAAGAAGGAAAGACAGGAGACTATAGAACTGATGAGGAAGCAAACAGGATTTTTTGAAGAAGCAATGGGATTTGTCAATAAGGCAGAAGGAGAGGATAGGAGAAGAAAAAGAATAAAATAAGCATCAGCTAACTCTGCCAGCAGACCAGGATAATTACATGGTAACCATGGAAAGAAGAGCTTGGGCATCAAGGAGCCTGTTGCTCTCTTTTTGCAGTAGAGCTTACAGTATGTTTGCTTTGAAGTTTTAGAGTGTGTATATTTAAACAATATCCATAGCTAACTGACACGTGGTTCTGTGCGTTTGCATAAATATTTCATTTCAATATAAAACTTTGTGGTTTGTATCATAGTAAAGAGAAAAGTCCCAGATCTTTCTTGGTCAAAATCTTTGTCAAAACTCTTGGTTCATTTCTTTTAACAGGACTTTGTAAATGTAGAGAAACCATACTGTGTAGTGCAGTATAAAATCTGTCCCTCTTAAAAGCGTGTTGGAAAAACCTGCCCATTGGAAATTATGTCTTTTTATTGATCTTTTGGTATTTAGCATGTTTATCTGTTGCTTTGAATTTACCTGTTATCTGTGCATTTTAGGTTAGCCACATCCTTGAGCAGGCTGCTTTTCTTTCATGACACTGGTGTTTCGACCATCTCAAGGTTGTGCTGTTGAAACCAATAATAATACATTCAGATTTTGGAGTTTTTAGCAATATAATATTGCTCTACAGTATCTACAAATACAAACATCAGAGCATTGAAAGCATCATAGTGTCAATTTCTCATGAACTAGTGCTGGAGGAAAAAGTGTACAAGATAGTGAAGTATAAATAGCAAAATGCAATTTTAAAATTATTTTGGTCATTGAAAGCTGACCCAAGTTGTTATAAAGTAGGTTCTGTAATTTTAGCCATTTGAGACTGTACTTAAGCACTTAAATATAAATGAACTGTTCTTCAGAGGTGCTTAAAAGAAAGAGTGGGATAGGATTTGTTTAGGGAAGTGATGTACTCTCACAAGCAGGAGAAAGAAAATTATTTTCCCAGAACTAATCTGTGTGGCCTGGAGTAAAGCAAGGTGAGCATCAGGATAGCAGGAAGGGAGTTGTGGATCTGGCTTGGTGTTAATACGAAGTTGAAGTCTGCCTCAGCAGCTTAGAACTAATATACTTCTGAGCCAATATTCCTCTGCCTCAGAATACACTAATATTTTGGGGTGTGAGTATTTGAAGATGGGCGTGTAAAGTGTATGTGTTGATTCTTAGGCTGAATAATTTTTCTAGTCTCCTTGTAATTTGTTTAAAAATAAATTCTGTGGATGTATATAGTGATAAGGTTTACATTTATCTTGTATGTGTTTATATAATATCTGTATGTTTAAAAATAATATACCCAGAGTAATGATCATCATTTTCTTTTTGGACATTCCCCATTACGGGAAGTTATGGTATGAATGATGACTTACAGTAAACAGAAAGTGACCAAACTGGCTAGCTACGGATGTTAAAGAGGGAAGTTGGGGTACAGGCTGTTGGAGGTTACTGCTCCAGCCTGAAGGGACATAACATCTGTGCAAACAAATGCCATTGTATCTAAGTAAGTCCCTGGTAAGTGCCTAGGCTAAGAACTGTATTCAGTAGTCCTGCATCTCACAGTAGAGGATGAAAATACTGAGACCTGCTAAGGTAACTCTTCCTTTGATGGTGCCTTGGTAATGCTTCTCTGCTATTCATTGAGCTGCAGGGCTGGCTGACCTGGCCCGAGCAGTGCACAGAAACATGCCTGCATAGCGTAGAAAACAAGTACTGCATTGTAGGTTAAAATCATCTTGGCCAGAGCTGCAGTTTTTGATACACAGCCAAGTTAAAAGGCCCCAGTGAAATCTCTCATCTGTAGTGGCCAGTACCTGCACAGTTCAGTGTCAGTGGCATCAGCATGCCCTGTTGGATGGGAGAGGCTGGGCTGTGACCCCTCCCTGTACTGCCAGGCTGGGTGACAGAGGTTATTGATGGCCAGAGAGAGGGGCTAATTAGTGGCATGGACATAATGTCTTTTTAGCCTCTTCTCTCTCCCTTCCTGTTAAAAACATATTTGTAGTTAATATTTTATTTTGCAGGAGGCAGAGGCAAAGAGATTGCTGCTCAGAAAGTAAACTGGGATGATAAAAAGCTATGAACTGTGTTCTTGCAATGAAGTACTTATGTTCTGTTTATCTGTAAAGGGTCATTGTTTCTTTTTGTAGACAAAATAGTTTTATCTGTTCTCCTAGATGATTTTGACTCTAAGCACATGCATTCCCAGCAGAATAGCAATTACAAAACAAAAGTGATTCAATTGTACAAGGAATGATCTGCAGCAATTAGGTCAGGCAGTGGCTTTCACAAGTCATGTTATCATTGGTTGCTGTGAAAGTAGCATTGGAAGTAGCATGGCACTCAGAAGAGTTGAGGCTGAGATGTCCAAGGTAAGCAGTGTATTGCACAAGCCTCTCTAATGATTTTTCAGTACATTGAAAAGCTTAAGTTCCATGTTGTGCTCCCATAATTTTCTAACATTTCTTTTCAAAGAAAAAATGTTTTATGTTTTGTTTTTAGTTCCTTCGGGAGTGATACAAAATGGAGCTCGAGTGCTGAGTAGAGGAATATTTCCTGGAGCCAGGCCATTGCCAATCAACCCTATAGGAAGCATGGCTGTCGCAGTAAGGTAAGAGTGACTCATTGTGGGATCTATATGAAATAAATTAGTATTTTGCAGAAAGTGTAAAAGTATATGTGAGCTCTGGTCAACAGATACTTTGCTGCTTGCTAATACTTCTGAAGTTCTAAATGAAATAAAATTCTGCTACCTAAAATTCTTGGGTTATCATTCTTTGCAACATAGTCATGGCATATCTGTGTTGCACACTGGTTTGTAAAAATCAGTTTTATTTTCACTAGCAAATTACACTGTTTATAGTGAGAACCTCCTACTGTGGCCTGTTTTTCTAAGTGCAGATGCTTTTTCCTGCTGCTCCCACACCCCTTTTTCTTAAAGACCTTTTCCTGGATTAAATACCAGAGAGAAGAATATCAATAATATTAAAGCAAACCCTGAAAGATATCAGAACACATAGCTGTCATGTTGTTATTAACTTGGGTCTTTGTGAGGCTGTTTCTTTCACTAAAGTTCTATTTCAAGGTTATACCGAAACATTCAAGGGTAAAATGTTGTTTAAGATACTCCACTATCTCAGGAAGCAGGGCAGTAAGAGACATCTAGTGATGGCAGTAAGAACTGTGGATCCGTGGTTTGCTTTGCTTAAAGCAGTACTGGTTTATTGGTGGAAGAACAATTTGCCTCAGGTGTAGCTCCATTTTCAGTCAGTCACAACAGAGATTAATTTGGTCAAGTGTTCTGCCAGTGCCCTTCTCTTTCAGAACTCTCAGTATCTGCAAAAGCTATTTCAGCTCAGACAGTGGGGTATTCTGGGTTGGGTTTCATAATTAGTGCTGACCCCGCTTTGCTGGGCTGTTCCAATTACATCCTCTTTTCTCAGGAAACGGCTGCAAGGCAGTGAAATAAAGTATCTTGAAAGCTCTTATTTCATTATTATTTACTTGGGGTTTTATACCCAGTTACTCTTTAATTTTCTATCCCTTTTCAGAATCAGTGTCTAGCCCTTTGGGTGCAGTATTTCAATAAATGGAAAGAGAGACACAGAGAGCCTGTGACATTCATGTACTCTTGATGCTTAAAATGCACAGAGGGGAAGACACTAATAAAATCCGTATTTTTTGATGGGCAACTTTTTCAGCTGTTTTTCACATTTGCTACGCTGAAGGGATGCAACCCCAAGGGTCATCCTCCAGAATTCTGTGGAGTTCCCTCCATCTGGCTTTACCGCAGCCAGGCCTTGCTGGCAGCAGAGGTCAGCCTCTGCATCAGCTTTGCCGCTGGGTTTACCCAGGACTTGTATTCTGCTCCAGTGGGGATTGCAGAGCTGTGGGACTTCTGGGTCATTAATTATATATCATTTTTATGAGGTGTCCAAGCTAAATGGAGGACATAGTGGTCTAAATATTCTCTGTAGAGTTTATCTGCATTTCCTGCTTAGTCTCTGTTTCATAATCAGGGTTGACTCAAGGAGGAGATAGAACTGTTTTACTTCCAGGCCACTTGAAAACTTAATTCTGTATAGGCATCCTCAAATTGCTGTGCTGTAAATCTATATATAGTTAAATTTTATGTATTTTCAGAGGACTATTTCTTATGTTTTTTCCCAGCAGGTAGAGAACAGGATCTTTACCAGCTACCTGTTAATATAGAGTTGGGAAATTAGGGATTTTACCCCTCCCTTGCTTATGTTCTTTTTGCTCTGTCTCAAAGAAAATCATTTATACTTAGTTAATGCAGACATTTCTAATTCTTTTTGTTCTCCAGCCTTAGGCAGTATTAGAAATAGCTTGCTATGAATATATTCCTAGTGTGCATGATGTCTGCTCATATTTAAAGGCTCCTGCAATATCCCCTCTTTTAATTCTTGAAAGGCAGGGTTTGGCACAGACAAGAGGCTTGAAAGCTTTTGAGAAGTTAGGGGACTCTACAACAGAGTTGTACAGGCAGTTTTGCCTTGCTTCCCTCAGGGATAATAATATTCAGAATTTCTTTAGGAAGAAGATCAATCTGGATTCACAATGCCTCTTTTAGAACATCATCTGATCCTCTCAAAACTGGATATTTTTGTTATCAGTTACTGTAAAAATGACATAGTTTCTTGGTGCCTGTCCCTCTCCTCAGATACACAGGGCTAAATAGGACCTGTCATGTTGAGTTTTCATGGCATCTCATGAGAATAACTTCTGCTTATAATGTGCAACAGGGGGAATTTACCACAGCATCCATGCAGTTAAGAGTGGGAGTACTGCTCAGATTGAGCTGTCATTCCTGCATAGAGGATGATGCTCCAGTCAGGCTAGCTGAGGATGTTTTCAGACCTGTTTAGGTGCAGGAAGGTTGATTTCCTCTTCTAGCTTTCACCAGGAGGGAGGTCTGGGCAGGCATGGGTGGTGGTACAGTCTCCTGTTACATTTCTGCAGAAATTGTGTGCCTCTGGCTATATATTGAGAAGCCAGACAGCTTCTTTCTAAGTTCTTACTCAAGTGTGTATTTTCTTGAGAAGAGTTCATTTGGTGTTGTAAATGAAAAGCCTAAAGCCACTTAAAGAAGGTAGTTGTCATCATTCATATAGGGCACCTGTAGCATTTTCTTGGTAGAGGATTGTTGCATAATAAATTAAACCTCTTAACTGTTTTTCTTTAGTTACTGTATGTAGAAGTTACAGGTTCTTTTTTGAGGTGCTGGTCTTCTGTTGGCACTTCCTTGCTGTCTGATCTGTCTATTTAATTTTGTGTTTATTTTCTCAATATCTTAATGTTCTTTGGTTTTGTTGTCCCCCAAACTGGAGCAAATAACTTGCAGTATGTTGTCCTGTTGTGCAGTGTCATTAATGCCAAAACAGAATAACAGAAAGTTTGGTCTTGGATTAAGTTCACAGTTGTAATGAGATGGAGTGTTTTGACTCATATGTTATTCAGAAAGGAGACCAAAGCCATAGCACTGGACTAAAATGCTGAAATCTGTGATTTTTGATGTGTTAGCTCCCATCAGTTGGAAGGTTTACTGTGCTATTCATCTTTGACAGTGTGACTGAATGCATTGGCATGTTTTGATCCTGCACGAGGTATCAGTGTGTTGCTGTTCCCTTGTAATTACATGTAATTACTTTATATTTTTATATATAAAATAAAGTACAATGGAGTTAAGTACTTTGGGTTAAAAACCCTACTGAAATGTGTTTAACAAACATGACTTTCCATGAATAAAGAATAGCAATTGAAGAGAGCTTCATTATTTTGTAGTGCATTTGCCTTAAATTGCACAAATAGGCCTTTCATTCCAAACTAATCTACAAATGGAAAAGGCATCCCACACTATTTTTACTTTGACAATCATCCTCTGGTTTTAAATCTCCACAGCAGAGCATAATTGGATGTGTTTTGACAGTAGCTTTTTATTTACTTTATTCACACCGCTTTTAGCTTGTTTACCATCCATATTTTCCATGTTGTGGCTGACAAGTCTAGGACCCACCCAAAGACAGCAGGGAAAAATAACGCTTCAAAGCTGCACAGCGTGTAACATGTCTCTAACATGAGATCCATCATATATATTTTTGGCAGACCATATCCCCATACAGTTCCCTGAGAGAATCTAAAAGCAAATGCAGTGATAATCTGAATATGTAGAAAAGAAAATATTGACTTACAAAGGTATTCAATGAAAGCAGGCAAAGCCAGTATTTCTTTACATGCAGCAAGAAGTTGGTTGTGCTTTGAAGGTGAGCTCTTCCTATCATCATCCACTGAAAAATATTTTTTAACTGTTTTCCTAGGAGAACTTCTGTGTTCACTTTAGTAGGCACAGTCTGTCAAAGTGGCAAGTTCATCTGCCATCACATGTCTTGGCAAGGTGCAAGAAGTTCTATCATAAATAATCACCTTCCATTGAGTCAGATATCACCTGTTACATCAGCCCTTGGGAAGAGCACAAGCTTGGAAAGTGATCCAACATTAGAACTGTTGGAACTACAATTTCAGTACATTCAGCAGACAGCCTCCACCATGATGTTTGTGATTTTCTCTGGTTATCCAAAGTGTGAGAGTGATTTGTGACTATGTCAAAGTCCTGCTGCAGTGCAGTAGAACTGCTGAGCCTAAGCCACATCTGCCTGATGTGGACAGGTCCACTCTGAGAGGAGGTTGAGGGAAATTCACCCCACAGAGAATCTCACCAGCTGTTTAGGACAGGCCTTGTAATTTGGTTCAGGTTATTCTGCAGAAGATGTTTTACAAAATATCTGTGGTAATTTTTAAAAAAAAATTCTTTATATTCTACGTATGCCTAGGTAATAGGTTAGATTACTTTTGGTAGTGTTTGTTAGAAATACCTTGGGTTTTAAATTATTGCAGGTTAAAAATAAAAATTAATGGGATATTACATGGGGGTTTTCCCTTTTTTTGCAATTTTTCTTTCTCACCAAGCATTTGTAGTTTCTCTGCCTGGTTCTGGATGGGATAAAGTTCATTTTCTTCCTACTAGCTGGTACAGAGCTGTGTGTTGGATTTAGTGCAAGAATAATGGTTTTGTTGCTGAATAGAGCTTACCAGCTTACTGAAAAGTCAGGGACTTTTCAGTTTCCCGTGCTCTGCCAGTGAGCAGGTGGACAAGAAGCTGAGAGGGAGCATAACCAGGACAACTTGACCCAAACTGGCCAAAGGGGTATTCCTTACGATAGAGCATCATGCCCAGTATATAAACCAGGAGAGTTAGCTGGGAGGGGCTGGTTGCTCCTGGGGGATGCGGTGAGTGGTGAGCAACTGTATTGTGCATCCCTTGTCTTTCTTGTGTTTTATTCCTCTCTTTGTTCCTCCCTTTTAATTGTCATAGTTGTAACAACATCATTGTTACTGTTGTTGTTATTATTTACTTTATTTCAATTATTAAAGTGTTCTTATCTCAAATTCTCCTCCCCGTGCCACATGGACCGGGGAAGAGCAAGCAGCTGCACTGTACTAGTTGCTGGCTGGGGTTAAACACCAACATTGTCGAGGAATTTCACAATGATCTGTAAATTGCAAACAAGCTTCCTAGGGAATTTCCCTCAGTAAACAAAACAAAAAAAACCAAACCACACACACACACACAAAAAACACTCTATTGAGGTTTCCAAGATAAAATGTTCCCTCTTCCTAGGGAAAGCAAATGCATCCACACTGGCAGAGCTACTGCTCTTCCTTGATTTTGAGGGAGGGGAAGGAAAAAAATTAAAAAAAAAAATCAACAAAACGCCCAGAAATGCAATAGTAACAAACCTTACCTATAAGTAAATCATGAGTAGATTTTAAAATACCTGTTCTTCTTCTGCTGTTAATGCCACAGTTCCTTATGCAGCTTCTGGTCATTGGGGTGTGACAAGAATTTTGTGCCTAACTTTATTTGAAGATGAAAGATTGTTATTTAGGATTATTTTCACTTTAAATTTATAGGGCAATTACTAGATTATTCCTTGGGTGTAATTTTAATTATTGTGATTTTATTTTTCATGCTGGCTTTATTTTTGCTTATTTTTTCCTCCCTTGAAGCAGCCATTCAAGCAGGGATAAAGTACACCAAACCTAAGTAACATGTGCACAATAGATGCCAAATCATAAGTACAATTATTGTCATTCACTTATATTATCTGTGAATGATTATTTTTACTTAGATAAAGAAATTGGTAGGTATTTTCTTTTATAAATTCTTAATTGCATCTTCTTAATGCTCTTGCTTATTACTGTCATGATCAGCTTAACAAACCCCAAGTCATCCTTGTTGCATTGCATTCCCCTTTACACCTGTAAGAGGCAGGATGAGTTATCCTTGGAAGCCAAAGGAATCCTTTAGTAACTAAAGGACAATAACAATGACTGACTTCATTAAATTCTTTCTTTGCAAAATGC
Source organism: Neopelma chrysocephalum (assembly GCF_003984885.1). Lineage (NCBI taxonomy): Eukaryota > Metazoa > Chordata > Aves > Passeriformes > Pipridae > Neopelma > Neopelma chrysocephalum. Next base: position 39,911,639 of record NW_020897693.1, on the reverse strand, counting down.
AGGAGGCTGTATTTGGCTTAACCTCAGATCTGCTGTTGATACTGCTGGCAGTTCATGACTCACATTTACTGTGGTCCTTTGTATACAATTATACTCTGAAGTACCTTTGTAAGAGCTGCTGTCACTAGTGTGAGCAACTTGTTGACTTTCAATAACCCCTGACAGAATCTCATCATACAGCAAGTGAGCAGCACTTACTTTTCCATATGCTTGCTCATCCTCCTGTGTGTAGTGGTGTGTAGTGGTTTTAAGAAGCAGTTCAACTAACTGTAGCCAAAAGTTCTGACTGTCCTGAATTTCCCTTTGAAATAAAAGAAGAGTGCTATTTTTTATTTTTTTTTAACAAACCTGGAACTTGTCAAAATCTGCAAACCCAACTTACCTGTACTGCATTCTTTGTATCTTCTAACTGGGTATTTCCAGTTACATACCAAAACTGTCATCTATGGGTACACAGTAGCTGTCATCCAAAAGGATCAGAGGTAGATTAAGGTGATATTTAAAATCCACATAGGTTTTCTGTGTTCGTCAAAGGAATACACCTGTCTCAAGGGTGGAATACAGTAAGTATTTTTCAGGAAAACTTTTTGCCATTTTGCAGACAGAATGTGATTGCCTTTTTTTTTTTTAAAGCTAGCAGAGAAATTGAAGTAAGATATATCTGTCCTTGATAAAATGACAGAGGCTTACCTTTGTCTGATCCTGAGGAAGACCTCTTTGAAAGGCAGAGGCACTAACACTGTGTGAGAGACATTATTTCCTTACAGTTTAAGATCCAGCTGCTGTGAGTCCCATCTGACTTCTGATTATATTAGTAGCAGAATTCTTATCCATCGACAATGGGAATGAAGTTGGACTTTCAAAAGTCCAAACTTACCTCTGCACTGCTTGAGGATTGTGTCACTGTGCCACACTCAAATGGAAATATTCTAAAAAGAATCTGTGCACAGTGCTTTAGGTTCAGATCTCAAGCAAATAAAATGTCCACGTCAGCAGGATGAAAAGATCTAGAGATTGTCCTGTGGAGGTTCCTGAAAGGGCAAGCCACTGCTTTAAAACATGAAAATATGTCAGTTTCTGGGAATTTTGACATAAAGTTCTGAACAAAAATGGGGGGAAAATAAGGTATTACTCAAAATAAATTTCCTCTCATTGTTACAGTAAGCACAGAATTCTTAAATACCTTTTCTTCCCTTCTGTAATTTAAAAATAATCCAAACATCAGAGCAGGCACCTGTTTTAAAAATCTTTTAATGTTTAAGTAACAAACTTAGAGGTACAACTAGAACTGTGAGCAAAAATAGATTCAGCTAGCCAAAATCTATCTCCTGAAACCCAGGGGAGTTCTGTCCACTGATCTAGAGTGAACTAAGTAGACCACAGATTCATTTCCTAGTGAACATGTGATTGTATAAGAGCAATGTAAAGCTTTAGAATGTTTCAGAAGCATGTATGGAATTTGAATGGTTTAGATATTAGTTTATTCAACTCTTAATAATCTACTAATATCAGTTGTAAGTAATTCATCTTGTGTTTGAGCTGTTGCATATCAAGATACAGATTAGATTAATTTCCTTTCAGGCTACATGACTTCTGATGTGAATATCCTAAAACACTCTGCCTGTGTAACTTTTTTATTTCTACAAATATTCCTTGCTAATTCTCTCCTTGACAACTTTCTCTTCCTTTTTTATTTCCTCAAGCAGAACTGGTTGGAAATCTTTCAAAATGTAAGTGAAACCTAAAGATTTTTCTGAGATGCAAATGCTGCTCATTCCTGACCAGTTCCACTATAGAAGCCTTTCTTCTGAAGTGTATTGGTATTTCCTTTCCTCCCTTTTTTTTTAAAGTGATTCCTTTTTTGCACCTTTCTGTGAACTTCTGTTTTTCTTTATCAGCATCCCTGTTTGCAGTCACTCCCTGTGGGAGGCTAACCCTATAGTAGTACACCTTCCCCTGGGGCATTGCCTCTGTACTCCCCAGGCATTTCATTCTGTTTTTATGCTGATTTGAAAGAAATGGGATCCAGAGTAAGTCCCATGGGCAGAGTTTCTGAATCCAAATTATAGCCCTTTTATGTAAAAGCAACACTAGAGACTCAGGACTAGGGCAAATCAGGGATGTCTTATTGGCACATGGTTGCGCTGCTCCACGGAACTGTAGCTTTCCTTTTATTGACAGTCTCTCAGTACAAACTAACAAGTAGATTTAATAACATAAAAATGGGCATCTTGGTTTAAATCCCATCCATTAGAAGCCTTGTTCGCTAAGTCAGTAGGAATCCCATATGAGTTCCCACCCATTCTGTCCTCTATTTGTTTCCTTGGAGCACGAATAGATTATTTTTTAATGGAAAATTAGTAGCATGTGACTTCTAGTGAACTACATTGCTCTGACTTTAAGCTGCCTAGTAAAATCAAGTAACTTTAATTTTATGCTAATTTATGATAATTTTTAACATCTTTAAATGTAAATTTACCCTAAAAATGAAGAATCTGTCACTTAAAATGCATCACATGCTTCCTTGTAATGGCTGATCTTAAGGAGTTGGTTATAAATTCACCTTAAAACTAGTTTAGTATGGATGATTTCTTCTTTTAAGCATTTGGCAACCTCTAATGACATCCCCTGCAGTGGCAAGCCATCACAGAGTAAATGCAGCTGGCTTGCTACACAATCATGAATGACATTGCATTTAGTTATTAATAATTGAAGTCCCTTTGGATTCTATATAGAATTTATGGATCATGCATCTACTAAGAAATCAAGGGAAGGTAATTTTGTTGAGCAAAAGAGGTTGACAAGAGGCTTTCTTTGCTAATAACTAGGCCTTCTATTCTAAACATTTCTTTGAAAAATACTGTAAATAAGAACATTTGGAATGACCGATGGATTTGCTACCTTCTAGCATTTTTCTGGCACTGGTTCTTAAAAGCAAGTAGGTTTCTTATCTCAGTGAGGTCTATAGACAAGAGCATTTAGATGAATAGGAGCTGTGGAATTAGATATCACTCATATATTTCCCACCTTTCAACCTTACCTTTCAAAAATGGATAATACTCTGCTGCTTATTTTATTAAAAAAAACATACATGAGGTCCATTCCTTGAAACCTAAAGCACTTCCCCATTTTTTAAGAAGAGCAGTAATACTCTGGACTTGCCCCTGTGCCATTCCTCTTAAATATCTACGTTCAGTGCATGCATTTAAGAAAAGGTATTAATCCAACGCTGCCATGGGCATGCAAAAGCACTCTAGTGGTAGCACAAAGATGGCAAGAGGAGATTTTAAATCAGTTTATTTAAACAGCCTTACTTTTTTGTTGATTTTTTTTAACTGATAGAGAGATTCAAGGCTAGTGAACTGGCAGGTAGCAATGATGATGGCTTTACTTTTTCAGCAGGAATTAAGGATTAAGAATTAAGGGTCAGTCCCTTCTTTAATAGTCTTGCAGGCATTGTATTCCATACTGTAACATCAGTGGCAATGCTCTAATACTTTTCAGTCCAGAAAGGAACACTCTTAGTTTTTAAATGTATCATGTTGCAGTAGTTCCCACAGCACAGGGTGCCATAAAACCAAAGGAGGACACAACAGCTTCTAGAGCAAATCCGGATTTATTTATTTTTTCTACTGCTTGTTTTTGAGCACATTGTAATATTTTCTTGGCAGCTAGTGGCTTAAAATTGTATTACTTTTAAGATTATTCATTAACTGATCAGAATCAGAAATATGACTGGACCTGGGTTTTATACTTAGTTGCTCCTTTTGTTGGAAAGAGTCCTAAATGGAAGCTGTGCTATTTCCACGGGAAACATCTCCTGCACTTGGAGTGCTGGAGCTGGAAAGTGTCTTTCAGAGGTGGCAAAGAATTACTGCAGAAAGCTAGTGTCTCTTCCCCCCATTTTATATGAAAAAGAGGAGGGCATATTTATGCAACTCACCAGAGTTTATTTATCCAGGAGATAAAATTATGTTGGGGGGTTTTCTTTTTAATTTCTGGAAGTGTAAGCTATTAGTCAAAATGTAAATCGGGACTGTTTAGATATCATTTATTTGTAACCATCCCTTACTTGCTCCTGCCTCTTGTGCTGTTTTCCTTCTTTTGGCTTGTTTTATATGTCAAGTCCAATCCACGAGCAATTAGGCTTTGAAACCACCTTGCATGGACATTATTTTAAAACTCATAATTGCAGATGATAATTTCAATTTACCTGTCAGTACCTGTCAATTGGCTTTATCATCTTTTGCTTTGAAGCATGATCACATCTTTGTGGCTTCTAAGACTGCTTCGATTTGTTTTTACAGGAACGGGATAACAAACTGCCGGATGCGGACAGAAAGCGAACAGTCCTGCGGCTCTCCAGTTGTTAGCGGTGACCCAAAGGAGGATCACAACTACAGCAGTGCCAAATCTTCCAACCACAGGAGCACATCACCTGCTAGTGACTCCGTTTCCTCTTCCTCTGCTGATGACCAGTATGAATTTGCAACTAAAGGTAGCCAAGACAGCAGTGAAGGAAGTGAAGTTAGCTTCCAGAGCCACGAGAGCCATAGTGAAACAGAAGAGGAGGACAAAAAGCAAAGTCGGAAGGAGACCAAGGATTCTTTAGCTGACAGTGGGTATGCATCCCAGCACAAGAAAAGGCAACATTTAATGAAGGCGAAAAAAGTACCAAGTGACACACTGCCTCTTAAAAAGAGACGTACAGAAAAGCCCCCTGAGAGTGACGATGAGGAGATGAAAGAAGCAGCAGGATCTCTCCTGCATTTAGCAGGAATTCGATCCTGTTTGAACAACATCACGAATCGGACGGCAAAGGGGCAGAAAGAGCAAAAGGAAACCACAAAAAATTAGAACAAATCAATGATTTGTTTGAACTTACAAAGTTTTGTTTCAGCACGTCAGGTGAATTCTAATGATTTGTGGCAATATCAGCAATTTTTTCCTTTTTTGTTTTTCTTCTATTTGTTTTTGTTTTGTTTCTTTCTTTTTTCTTTTTATTTTTTTGAACCCTTAAGATTTTTATTTTTAAAGGAGATTAAAGCCATAGAACTCATACTGACACTCAGCTAATTTACGAAAAGCTTTTCATTACCTGAAGACAAAAAATTATCAAAAAAAAAAAGCCAAAATCGCCATTGCTTTCTCCAGCTTGTCAAAAATGCGTGGTTGAATACGCAGTGACATCAACATTAATGTGATGGGAGTAAAATTGGGTACTTGGAAATCCCTCTTATAGTAGAAGAGCTGTGCATAATTTAGTATTCATTCAGGCCTGGCCCTTAAGAATTTTTTTAATGGCCTTACAATTGGGTTAGAAGTGAATGTGAATAAAGAGATTTGTGGGAAAGAGGAGGCATGTACTTCTCCACCAAGAACCGTCTAGTGGCACTTGGATACATTGTGCCATACAAGTCTTTGGACAGCCACTGGTGGCAACTGTGCAAGCTGTAATGCACTTTCAGTGCTTCGTGTATCCCATGTGGCTCATAATGTGAAGACTGATAACTATAAGTTTGAGGAAATTTGAACTATGTATGCAATGGATTTCAGTGAAATAACAAGAAATGGGAGGGAGGTCACTGTTAGTAGCATTGTTAACCATTGAATTCTGTCTTCTATATTAAATTGAAAGAATGTTCAAAAAGCCATAAGCCTGAAGATTGGCACTGCGTGCAAAAAATCATAGTAATAGGGAAAAACAAGCTATGTCTTCTAAACTGCCTGAGTGAAAAGCAATCAAGTCTAAGAAATTACAGTAGATACAATGTACATCAGAATCTTTTTCTGTGGATCACATCCTTGATCTAACTGGGGAAACAAAGCTACCAAACCTGCCATTAGTAGTATTCTGTATTTAAAAGTAAAAGGAAAGCATACTGGTGAACAGTAAAATTCAGAAGTTTAACAAAAGAGCTCCTACACTGCCCTCAGAAATGAGTGTGCAGTGGCCGTCAGTCAAGATTCATCTGTGCAAAAATGACAACAAATTTCCAGATTGAACCAGCGTAGCCAGCAGAAAAAATTTGATCCACATTGCATGGATTCCTTAGGGAGGGGGGGGGAAACAAAAAGCAAACAATTTTTTTTATTCAAAGATGACAAAGTTCTTGTAAGGTAAATAATGTATTTAGCATGAAGCATGAATTATTTTCATATAAATATAGAAAATAGAGAAAAAGGCTATGCCTCTAATTTTTAAGCCCTTAGGCTTAGAGTTTGGTTTTTTGGGGTTTTATTTTTGTTTTGTTTTGTTTTGTTTTTGTTTTGGTTCTTTTTTGTTGTTGTTGGGGTTTTTTTGAAGCAGGTGTTTAAGGTTTAACCTTCTTCAGGGACAAACACTGACTGTTGGGGAACTTACTCTGCAATATTAAAAAATAAAATCTTCATGCTCTGGTAGGGCTTGGATGGTTGAATTATACTGCCTTGTCTGCACATTCAGCCCCCCTCTCCCTACTTCTGTTTAAAAAAAGAAAAAAAAAGTAAAAATGTGTCCTTTCTTCGTCTGTACATGTGTAACATGACGCAATAATCTGAGGGCAAATTTAGTAGTGAGTGTGTATGACAGAATCAAGAGAATAATGGGAGGTTAATTGAGGAAGACTCTCTGATTTGATTCAGGAATAAGTAGACAAGAAAATAGCTTTGCTCATTTGCCATGAAAAAATGAAGTTAATTAAGAGCCTTACGGAGGTGTCCGGAGAAAAACCAGTGTTACAGAGAGTGTGATTCAGGTACAGTGCTACTCTCCTGGTAATGATGACTGTGAGACTGGAGATCACTACAGCAGAGAGAAACTGTGAAATAAATAAAACAGTCTCTCTCACCTGGATTCTTGCATTTGGCATGAAAAATTCAACACTTAGAATATCCTAGAGGCAAAAAGAAAATCCCAAGAACCAACCACTTAGTAGAACAGAATGGTCGGTTTCTTAAAGAGTATAGGTTTAGATTTATCCCTAACAACTGTTTCAGGGAGCAGTTTCACCAAGATGGATCTAGTTTATGAAGAGTGAGTTAGAAAAGGGTTTGACTTCCCACTCTGTGCAGTGAGCTAAAAGTTGCATTTGGAGATGCTTGTGGTGTGTTCAGTTAGGAAGTGGAAGGACTGAAGGGCTGGTCTGGACCTGGTCCTGTGCTCCACAAGCATTTTGTCAGTAAAGAACAGGGCCACGCTGGCAGCAGCACAGCAAAAGGGTGCCTCTATTTCCATCTCAGCCAGCGTGTCCTGGGATCCTGAAGCTGCCTGACAGCTGCGTAGCTCAGCACAACTGCCAGCTATGGAGATAAAGAAGGAGAGAGCCACGGATAGTGCAAAAAACAGCCTATATTCCTCTCCGTTTGCTGGGGCTGATGCATGCAGGGTTGATTCCCTGCATTAGTTAAGTCAGGAGTACATAGATACTAAGTTTTCTTGACTACCTGCAGCCCTCGAGATAATAATGGGGGAAACAGAAAGGGCCAGTCCCTTGGCCAGGTAGCACAGAGATGAATGAGCCATAGTTTTCCCTTGTCTGTTTGGACCTGGATAATCAGCTTCTTTCCAGATCCATGCTTGCTACGGCCAAAGTCCACAGGCAGTGAACCACACAACCCCATGCAAGAAAACTTGGTCTTCATCTTTTACAGACTTTGGGGAGAGTCATTTGGATAAAAAATACTACAGTATCACTTTGCCACCGCCTTTGCTTATTAATGCATAGTTGTACCATCTCAGGAGTAGTTTAATATTTATCAAAAAGCAGCACTGAAAAGTTAAATCTAGTAGCAGAAGATACACTTAAACCATGGCTCAGCTATCTCTGTCCTCCAGGGGAAGCAATGTGTTTGTGTGTCAGTGGCCAGATTCTGTCCACAACACTAATTCCAGGGCAACTTCTCTGATTGCAGTGTGTCAGTGCAAATGAGATCAGTATCTGTTGAACAACAAGTACCATTCATTAATGTGGACTCTTGGTGGCTAAATATATAATTACCACTAGTATTACTCATCTTAGAAAACAGTCATTTTGCATAAATATCTAATTAGGCAAGTTATCTTTATGCAGATATATATATAGATATATATATATAAAACTTATCTAAGACTTCAACAACTCCTCTATATATTTGCTGGTAAACCTAAAATGTTGGCAAGCATATATTTTCATGTCAAATTTGTTTCTCCTAGTCTGATCTGCTAAGGACGTGCTTATGTTCAGGAACCAGCAGTTTGGCTGAGGGCTAATGCCATCAGCAGATTATTTCTGGTGTTTAAAAACAACTTGTCCTTATTGACGCTTACTCTGACTGTTGATGAGAAGTACATAATTTGGATTGTATAAAATATTTAGGAGTCACCTTTTAAACCATTTTTGTGCCTGGCTGACAATGGCAACTTTTTCAGAACTGGTTCTACTCCATCAGAGAAGTTCTCTTTTTCTTGTAAGAACTGAAATTGATTTGTTTTCCAGGAAATACAATGTCAGCTTTTCAATGGAGTTGTCTCTACCTTGACTGAATGATGTCAAAACAGAGTAGTAATTGCACTGTATTACAAACTCTCTCACTTGCCAGATATGAGGTAGTGTGGTTTTGCTTGTTTGCTTTCCTTACTAAGCCATTTTGGAGTGAGAAGTTGTCAAATCTCTAACTTTCCATTCTTCTCACCCTATCAGTATTGCCAAATTAGCATTTCTCCAAGATAGGTGGGGTTTGGGGGAATCCCAGGAGGTCAGCAAGCATTCAGTGGCGAGTTTCACATAGGCATGAATTGTAAGGGTTGCTGGACTTCATGGCGGGTTCCTTTGGAATATGCCTTTTGCAGCAAGAAGCTCTTGCAGGCCAGAGCTAATGCCATAAGCAGATTTCACCGGCGTCTGCACGGAGGTGAAATCTGCTGGTCGTGCTTGCATTCTGCAAGCAGTTGGATGTCCTACTGCATTTTGATGCAGATTCTGCTTGCATTTAAAAATTCAGGCACAGGTCTTGAACAGCTTAAATGTATCACCCTGTAGCTGTTTCTGAAAGCAGTCTGCTTCTGTTCTTCTCCTGGCAAAACTGGCAGTAGTTCTACCAAGATCACAGGGTTTCACAGCTGAAAAGCCGAACATGGAAGTGAGGAGGTGTGCTGTGTAGGACTAGAGAACTGTCCTGAGACTTGTGTTCTCTTCTCAATGGCAATTCAGTTGAGGTTCATATTCTTGTTCCTTTCTTACATTAATGGGAGAAGGGAATCCCGAAGGAAATGCATTGGCTTCCAGTGTTCAACTGAATTACTGTCTACCTTTGGAAAAGATACAGAAAAAAGCTGGAGGCTGCATTCTTCACTGTAGTGAGGTAGAGTTACATCAACATACTTTAGCAGTGAATGAAATCCTAAATTCTACACCAAATAGCACCAAGGATAAAATTACCAAAACAACACTTTGTCCTGGTTTCTTGGTGGCAGTGATTGATTTTCACTGAGATTTTGGCTCCCAATCCATCTAAAGATGTAGATAGATCATAGAGTTATGGAATCATAGAATATGCTGATTTGGAAGGGACTCATCAGGATTGAGGCCAACTCCTGGCCCTGTGCAGGACACCTCAAGAATCACACCATGTGCCTGAGAGTGCACAGTCTGATGTTTTCTGGAACTTGAAGGTGTCTGATCTCCTTTGCAGTCCGTGGAGCTACAGACACCCAAGTGCTCCTGGAAGCCTTTACCATTTCACTACTATTACCATTTTTCCTTGAATCTGATGCTAGGCATTCTTGAAAACATTACTCTCCTGTGCTCCGGGATCAGAATAAAACTATTGAGAGAATGCATTTCCAATGCAATTTACTTCACTTGATGGAGAATGCAAACCCAGCTCCTCTGGGCACATCACTCCTGCCTGAATAGCTCATTGGCATATTTTGTAGGAAATATTTTGAAACATTTTCTTGACTTTGCCACCAAAAGAGCATTTGAACCATACATCTTCCTGATTGTAACGGAATATCAGTGTTGACCGTCTGACCAGTTAAGTTTTAGTAGTGTTCTTCACAGCCCTCCAGTAATATATCAAACACTGTTATGCACATAATGCAGCACTGTGATCTAATTTAAATAATACTTTTTTATTATTTATACTACTCTATGTAATATACATCAACACTTTGCTATATAACCTAAGTGATAACCCTCTTCTTAGTTACCTGCCAAACTCTGAATTTCTGTTTGGTTTGTATTGCAATTAGCACAGTTACCAAGTTGTAATGATGTCTCTTTTCCTTTGAAATGGGATGTGTAAGTCAAACTATACATTTTGTGTGTTTCTGTTTTGAGATGCAGTTTATAAGGATTTACACACAACATTCAGTGTTCTGTATAAATCTGCATACATTTGTGAATTCATCTGTTAATCCCCTTTTATTTAGAAAGTATTAATAGATGGTGGGTTTTTAGGGTTTTTTATTTTTGCGTTTGTTTTTTTTTTTTTTAGTACTGGTTATTCTTGAATTAAGCAGAGACTTGTCAGCTGGGTTGCTTTATCTTTGATCATGTACATGACCTTATAATTCTTCCACAGTTCAGCAAACAAGTACTAGTTTCACTGACCAAAAAAAAAGTGTCAACCTAATGTGTCTATGGTGCTGTATTTTGCTGGTATACATTTAAAGCCAGAAATGATTTAAAGGTCACTTTCGAGTTCTTCTAATAAGTAGCCTTTCCTGGTTTGGGGAGTTTGGGTTTTGTTTTAGCATTGAAACAAGGTATATTTATCTGAAGCTATGAAATGGTTTTTCTACTGTATCACATTTCCTTTTGCAAAGAGGGGAATATTGACCTGATGTAACATCCTTTCACAGTCAGTGGAAGGGGGTTTTGTTTCACATTTGTATTTTCAGTGGATTTTGTTGAGCTTTGGATCAGGCCAGCAGTTACAGGAGCTCATCATCTGAGGGTTTAAGGGATAAATGACAACTTGTGCTGGCCCTCAGTGCTAGAAGGGATTTTATCGAATGCCAAAATAACATGCTGGATGCTGGAATGGCTGTTCATCTAGAAATGGGAATCTTTTTCATTTGTTTACTCTGGCCTGAAATCCCAAGACTTTCTTTTTTGTTCAGATGACATTGAACTTGAGTACATTTTTAAGTTACTAGAGCATTGTACATTTTCTGAGTATGTGTGGGACAGCAATTGAAAGTCATACCTGTATCTGATAACCGGTTCCATGCCTGCATCATTCACACTCACTACTTAAAACTGCCATTATGTAAAATGTTGGGGGGAATGATTTGTGTGTGTATGAAAAGCATTATGAACTTGTACATTTTTTTATACTCTGATCTGTAATTTCTGAAATATTTTGTTTTACAGAAAAAGTGATAAAGCAATCAAAAGACCAAGAGATTTAGTATCAATGCTTAAGGGTCACAGGACCTTAACTGGCCAATAAGTTAATTTAGTACAGTGATAAGCCAATTTTTTTTCCTGTACTTGGCGTCTGAAACTGCCAATTTCAACAATATTAAAATACGAACTGTGATGGGGAATGAACAGTGATGTTAAGTTGTATTTGTGTTTACCTAAATGAGCAGTCCGAAGGCAAGTGCAATCAGCTGATCTTTAGGAAATATGAAATTGTTGATTTAGAGGCATACTTGCATTTTACATTTTCTTGATGTGTAATCATATTGCCAAAGACAAACTATTTCATCAATTATTATTGTAAATAACACTTTCCCAAAATCTACCATAAAGTTTCTGTGATGTATTGTCTTCCAGTTGCAATAAAAATTACTGAGTTGCATCAATTGAACAATTGTATTTGTGTGAATATTGGCTTCAAAATATGCCCAGATATTAAGAAAGAACAACAGGGATTTTTAATTTTTTTTTTTTACAAATTAATTCCTTCATTATTAAATAGTTCTTCCGCTCATGGGATGTTGCGTGTATCTTCACTGATATCAGCTCATGTTAATTTGCTGTCATGTGCAAATGGCTAGACATACCAAAATTGGTGTTAACTTAGGACCTGATCTTCATTTCTCATCAGTTTTGCAGCCCAGAAACGAAGCTAATTTCACTGGGAATTGTATCTCTTCTTTTAATTAGCAACAATCAGAAGAGATCCAGTAATAAAACATGTCTAATGGTATATATGTATATATAACATCCCAAAAAACATTGCTTTGTAATTGTTGCATCAACCCTCCACAGGTTTTATTCAGGTTTCTGCAGCACCAGGGCTCATAATTATTTTGCCACGTTACTCCTTTACCTCGCTGCATGAATGGATTGTTTGCAGGAGGAAATCCTGTAGAGTCAAGAGCTTCAAAGCTAGTTGCCTCAGCTGGCTCAATCTGTAACCACCTAGGAGGTATCCTGAACTTCAGATACTTGGAGCCTCCCTGGTCACCTTGGGCTGCAGCAGGAATAGTAATGCTCTTTGTTCACTGGTGCTAAAAACTGGTCCTCTATAGATTCAGCAATCCAACCTAAGTCTAGAGTTGAAGAAAACAGTGCAGAAGGATTCTCTTCAGAGAGTAAATAATAGGGTGTATAAAAAAATTGTAGTTGCCTCATAGCATTCTCCAATTAAAGTTAAACTGAATAGTAAAATCTTACAAATCATCATTCCCCAAACTCTGTGCTTTCTGTTAACAGCCCTAGGTATTTATACGTTAACTTTCCAAAGGATTGAGAAGAAAAAAAAAACCCAGTTCTTCTGTCAAACTTTGTCACACCTGGTTTGAAACTCTGCTGAAGCAGAGGAGGATGGTTTCTCGGCCGTGTAAGGAGAATGTATAGCTGCTGAAGCTGGAACTCTGCTGACCTGGAGCTGAAAAAGTGTCCCCCTCACTTGTCTCGATGCCATCCAGAGTGGTTGGTATGGGACACACCACAGTAGGCATCTGAGGGACAAGATGGATGTAAACAGGTCCTGGGGGGAGTGAGGCAGAAGAAGCAAATGTCCAAGATACGTATGAAAGAGCATAGAAGTGCCTAGCCTTGGTATCTGTCCAGGCAATTACTACTTCAGTGTATTGCCTGGAAAAGTTTCTCTTTGTAATCTACCCTTGGTACCCCCTGCCACTGCAATGGAACAAGGAAGAGAGAAAACAGACTTGGCCAAGGAGACAAAATAGGAGGAGACTGGTGAGAAGGCAAAAGCACTTAACTGTGTTCTGAATCATCTTCCTCTAATGGATCCCCCCTCCCATCTGCCGCCAGTTAAGCAAGTATCACGCAGCACCATCTGTGGATGTATCTGTAGCGACGTGTGTAGAGGAGCAGGGAGACCTGCAGTCTCCACAGAACATGTTTTAGCCTTTATATACAAGGCAGCAAGCTTGCCAAGAGGCTGGTTGTGGGCTCTTTTCAGCATAGGGCGTTATGAGAGGGCCTTAAGCCATTCAGCTCAGGGGCACTGTTGGAGATGTGCTGAATGCCAGTTGTGCTACAGACTTTTGTGCAGCGGTGCCATTTGCCTGTTATGGGCAAAACAGGGTCAAGTTGTGAGTTTTACTTCATTGCAATTAACACAGACTTCTGATCACTCATTTGGGTGTTTAGAAAGGACATAAACAACCAAACACTATATAAACATCTGTCCTACCTCCTCTCCAGGCTCAACACCCTTATTTGTGCTGTGGGTTGTGCTCAATTTGTCAAAATGCCTCTGGCAAGCCCTTGGGCATCATGGGCAGGTGAGGTGATTTATGTACGGTCTCTGCTGCTCTTTCTTCAGGGATGTCCCTGCTCCAGCACACATTGCCTGCAATGACTCCAGGAATTCCTGCCCTGGCAGGGTGTTCCACGGGCTGCAGTCCCTCAGGGGTGCACAGAATCCTTCTGACCTCAAGTGGGTCTCCAGCAGCCCCCCGTGTGCTGGTTCCTTTGTAAAACACATCTGAGGAGGAGCATCCCCTGCCCCTCTGACTGCCCGCAGCGGTGCCACCCAGTGGGTTGGTCTCCCCTTGTTGTTGACCTCAGCCCTCAGTGGGCTGAAACTGGCTGTGACCGTTCCTGGCTGACTGCCACATCAGTGATGCTGCCACGCCTGTGCTTAAATCTTGTCTCTCCTGGTCGCTGCAGCCCCTCAGTCCCTCAGCATCTCAGCTGTGGTGGCAGTGGTGTTTGACCTGCTCAGGTTCCTCTGATGAGGAACCCACCAGGGCAGGTGCCGAGGCTGCACTCTGGGAGAGAGCCCTTGGGGGCTGCGTGGGGCAGATGAGGAGCACCAGCCCACCCTCGTGGCCAAGGTACCCAACCCTGGTACAGGCACCCGCCTTGGGGCAGCTGCCTCTGTCCTCCCAGCCCCTTGCATATCTTCTGTTTAGTAGTCCCTAGGCAGAGGGCTCCTGCCCCTTCTCACCAAGTAGAAATAGAAGTGGTTGTGTAAGTGTGTAACACAGGGCATATGAGGCATATGAGCTTTTACACTGCAAACTTTGGCTACAGAAGTCCAAACAGCCCAGGCAGGCTGCTTCCCCTGAGTGTGAAGGTACTGCACAGCCCCATCCAGACATCCCTGCATTCTCGCTGAAGTTCAGCAGCTGCATGGCCAGAGGTGTGAGTCTCTGGGTACCCAAATGAGCAAGGAAGACAGACCTCACCTGCTCACGGCACTTGAGGGAAAAAACGTGGGCCCCCAGGCTCACCCATCTTGCTTGCAAGGGCAGGTACCTAATGTGTGTCTTGCACAAAATAGGTAGCTGCACACAAAATGGCCAAGTTCATATGGCCTCCGTGTTAAATTCCTGTCTTCACACAACAGCATCTGGTACTACAGACTCCCCTGTGAAGAGGTGGCATTTGACTCTTCTGTTGGCATAATGCACCTTGGCTGAGGAAGTTGCTTCAAAGAAATAAGTAAATAACAAAAAAAGACTTTGTTCTGTGTGCTCCAGATCCTGTCTTATGCCAGGAAATGAAGTAACAATGGTTCCTGTGACATCTCCTTCTTAAAGAAATATTATAAAGGAATAAATCTCAGCTTTAACACAGTGTGGTGCTTTGAATGGACACATTCAATCCACATAAGATAATTAAAGAGTTTTTAAACTTCATCATAAAATACAGATGATTAATAATGGTGAGTAACTTCATGAAAAACACTCTACGGCAAACATCTGTCAGAGTGAACAACAAGCACACACTCTGCTTTTCATTTTACACTGTTTGACATAATTTTTATTGGCTATAAATCTGCAGGGTTTGTTTATATTTCTATTTGCATTAGGATTGGTTGCCACTTTATATTTGATCAGCAGAGCTGCTATTCACTGTGGTGTAAGAAATCAAATAATGATTGTGTATATATAGCAATCTGAGCATTAGAGTGCAGGAGGCTGTAAACACGAAATTTTAAAATCTCTGCTTATCATCATAAGCAATGTTCTCTCCATGTCTTTAATGACAATCAATTTCTAGAGGCTTTTCCCAAATAACTGTCATTGAAAACAACAGCATCCTTTTTGGTAGCTTGGTACTGAAACACAGCATCTTCCTACTGCTGAGATACAACTCCTCCTTATCTGTCTGTTTTCAATCAGTTAGACAATACACAAAGGTAGCCCCTACGTTTTACTTCTGCTTTTTTAAATGAATGGTAATACATCAGCAAATGGGAGGAAAACGTTCTTGGTAGATGCACCTTAGGAGGCAGAAGCTGTGCATTAGGGACACCCTGTAACACGGCTGCGTATTGTGGGATGACGCAGCAGATCCCTCCTGAGCTGACATTTCCATATGTACAAGCCCAGCCTTAAAAAATAAATGGCTTATTGGCAAAATATGATAGAAGGTAGGATGGGTTAGAATGACAATGAAGAGGTTGATGACATGGCTGCTTTGCCCTTAATTAGGGCATTCTAAAATAATAGTCTCCTCTCATTCCTTTGCAGCTTTGTTTTCTCATCTCTAAAACACAGATCACTCTGTGATGCAGGGACCTTGTTTTAATCATCGTCTTACATAATCTCTGCAATCATAGTAAAGAGCAGTGCTGTTCAGTGATTTTAAAAATAGCTTTATTCAGCTATCGGCATTCTAATTATTCCAACCTGGTTCATTCACCATCTCAGTTACAGAAGCCACACTATCTGGGGTGTAATCAAATACAGCTGGCTTTGCCTATCACAGTACTGTAAGAAGCAGATCATCAGTCAGGAGAAGAGTCCCAACTCCTGCTCCTGGTGGCCACTCGCTGCTGTCTGCTCCTGGCATGGCAGTGGGGAGGAGGTGTGCTGCAGTGAGATCTAATGGGTGATCCACCATCCAAAAAAAAAATGGATTTGGGGAATATTGTCTTAAAGGCTGCAAACAGCATTCAGTCAGCAATTTTGAGCTTTGCAAGGAAGGTAGGGAGGAAGGGAAAAGAAGGCAAAGGAAAGGAAAGTGCCTGCAAGGAAAGGAAAGGAAAACTCTTGCTGTCGTGCTTAAAAGGAAGAGGTAACAGCATGGGAAGTTTCCAGTGCTACCTGAAGCAACCAGGAGACGTATGTAGGGAAAGGACTGGGGAGAATCCCTGTGAGAAGCAAATGCTCAGCATCTGACTTAGGAAGCCAATGTGGCTTTGTCTCTATTAGCCCTTACCTTTCTAAGGAACTTCTCCCGCACCACCTTTTAAAGCATTAGGCCCACTCCAGAGCATCATGGCTGCCTGTTCTGTGCCACGGCTCTCACTGTCCCAGCACCGTGTCTGCTCCTCACCATCTGGGGCCTAGCTGCCCTGTGTGACCTCCTCACCCAGTGTGACCTCCTGAACCTCAGTTAGGCTAAACACCATTACCTCTGTGGGCTGGATGGAGGACTTCAATGGTGTGGAAGAGAATTATCAAAAAATTCCCGTTTCCATGTCAGGATGTATCTCTGCTTCTGAAAAGTCACGTCTCTATCCTCCTATCTTGTTTCTCACTATCCTGCTTTGCTTCATTTTGGGCAACTGAACCATATCCTAAGTGCTGGCAGACTGGCTGTCCCAAACATAAATTCTGGGTACTAAGGACCTTTCACCATTTTTCTTATCTCTGTTTTTACAGCTATTTGCAAACAGACCCCTCCAACTTAACCCAGAGGCATCTGAACTCTGAGACAGCTCTGACCTTACGCAGGCATTGTTTGCTTTAGTAAAATGGAGTGTAAACAAAAATGGAATCGGGACTGCTGAAATTCGGTGAACTAGAAGCCTAATTGCTTGGGCATTTAATGTTCCCACGCAGACAGGAGCTGTTTGCTTGCCCTGCTGCTTTACCACTCCTTTCCAATGAGGCTGCAGTAAAATTAATAGTCTGTGACAATGTATCTTACTGGAAGCAAATCAGTCACCTCCATTGCACGGATAATATCATCTCCACCGACAGGGGTGTTCACGGCAGCCGGAGGGACCACATGGGGACCCTGCTCTGGAGGACGAGTTACCGCTGAGAACACGCTGGCTGGGCATGGCCAGGGAACCACAATCAGCCCAGTGCTGAAGCTTGCTTTGGATGACTTGTATGAGGGTTAAGTACCAGTGGCAGAAAAAAAAAAAGGATTCATTATTTCCAAAAGTTGGGAGACATGGGTTTTTTTTAAAAATTCATCTTGAAACAGCCAAGTAATAACTTGTGCCTGACTG
Organism: Neopelma chrysocephalum; assembly: GCF_003984885.1. NCBI lineage: Eukaryota > Metazoa > Chordata > Aves > Passeriformes > Pipridae > Neopelma > Neopelma chrysocephalum. Next base: position 39,894,050 of record NW_020897693.1, on the reverse strand, counting down.
TGTTTGCAAAGTAGAATTATAATAATTTCTGGTTCAGGGTTCAGGGACAGAAGAAAAGATTATTTGGCAGACAAAGGCAGACAGAGCTTGCATCCCTTCAAGTGCCTCCAGTTGTTTATTCATGCAGACTGTAAATGCCACTAAAATACATGAGAGCTCACTATGAGGACAACTGTCTGATGGGTATAAAAATAAAAAGACAACCATATTTAATTTTAGACAGAAGACATGTTACTTGTACATATAGATTTTGACACAAAATGAGAAGCTTGAAAGTGGCTGCCAAAGGAAAGGGTGGGCTGCCCGAAGGATTAGCCCCTCAGAAGTTTTGCTCACTAGGGCATGGCCAGGGTTTGCCGGATGAGACCTAGCCCACTCCTAATGTTAATATTAGGGTTAGGAGGGAGAAAAAGCCTGGAGCCCTGGCATGACTCAGACTGCAAAGGGCTGCCAAAGGGAAGGGGTGTGTCCCCAAGACAGAAATTTTTCATGGGAGCAAGGGCTGGAATTCTAGGTGAAGGCTCAGTCCACACCTGTGTAGGGAGTTGGACAGAGCCTGAAGCTGCGGCATGAGCAGGGATGCAAAGGGGCTCCCAAGGGACAGGATAATAAGCTTTGAGGGTCCTGCCCTGACAACTTTTTCATCTGGGCCAGGGTGTTTTGTTTGCATCTCCTTTCCAGTGGGTCTTACCAGATTGCTGGGTTTTCTCTTCTCAGTCTGCCACTGATGTATGAACTCATGGAAAAGACCCCATTCCCATTCCCTACATTATCCAAGGCATCTCACTGCCTGTCTATCTTTCAATTTGAACTTTCAAACTGCAGATTTTTGTCTCAATCCCTGGCTGTCACAGAGGCAAATACAGTGTGGATTTATTGCTTTGAAATACACAGCACTTCTGGCTGGGGTTTAGTCACTTCTGGCAATAGAGGCTTGTATTTTCTCTTGTACTGTAAGTCTGTAACCCAGAATCTAAATGTGGAAGTTAATTACACATCAGAGAAGTGTGGGGACATGGTGCAACATGCAAAGTGTTTTCCACTGATAAGTGGTGAGGAAACCTTCAGTCTGTCAGAGCTAATGCCACTCAAGCCGCGGAAAGGACAGGAGACTGCCTTGCGTACCCCTGGCTGTGGGTACACAAGGTGGTTGGTGCCAAATGAACTACAAGGGGGACAAGTCAGCACATCCCAGCTGTGCTGTGCTCTGAGCAGTGGAGCTCTGCTATCTCCAGAACGGCATAGCAGGAAGATACTTTCCAGACTAGAGCAGCTACCTCTATATGGCACTGCTTTGTGGACATCAGCAGGACTGTCTGCTTAGAGCATTTGTTGTCTTACACTGGCAGTAGAGCTAACTGCTGTCTGTGACACTTGAGATACCTTCCCTCACCATGGGGACCTTGAGTGCTGTGCTAGGGGGCCAGTCAGCAGCTGTGCTGGCCAAGGGAATCCTGTGTAAATGCACAGAAATGCTTCCTGCCCAGATCTTTAACAGCACAAAAGAGGGTTGTACTGCCTCTCCTAAGCAGACACTTGTACTTCCCTAAGATAACCACCCTGTGCTATACTCAAAGTTTTCAGTGCAGGGGTGGATGCTCTCTTTTTCAGACATAAAAGTCTCGTGGCATGCTCGTTTCATTCTTTTTGTGAGCTTTTCCTGCGTGTGAAGTGTTTATTAGCATGACATGAGGAAACACCAGCTCCAAGCTGAGGTTCTTGCTGAAATGGAAATGTAAAGGTTTGTCTTGCACAATCAGATTTAATGTCAGGGCACTAATAGACCTTAATGGCCCTAACCAGCCTCATCTGAGTTCTCCACATGCATGTCTGCCTGTGGACCCAGGAGCCCCATTTCAACTCATCCCTGGGCTGTCAGTCTGGGCTATGCTATTGGAGTATCAGTCTCTGCCTCAGGCAGAGCTGTTCCTGTGCATGGCCATGGACCCTTGTTGATCCAGACCCTGACCATCAGACTGATTTCCCATCTTGATTGCAGACCTGCCTTGTCACTGGGGACCTGCCCAGCAATCACTGTGTTGTACCCAGCCCTGGTTACCATCACTCGACTCTGATAACTGATTGATTTCCCAGTGAGATTTTGGAGCTGCCTTATAGACACAGTGTTGCCTGATAAGATCTGGATTCTTGGTAGAACCTGGCTACTGTCTGCAGGTCTTCCCCACTCACCTTGCTCAGGTACTGTGGGGCTGGGCCCTGGCTGGAGGGGTCCCTGACTCTTGGGGAGCAGCTTCACTGCACCAAGGTGGGGTCAGGCCTCCTGAGGGAGCTACAGGACTTGGGCATTGTACTTGGTGCACACTGTGTCGTGAAGGTAGCACATGATTTGTTTGTCTGCTCTGTTCAATAGGCTGGAAAATATAACAAATTCATTTAAATTGCTTCTGCAAAAAAGTTATCTAAATGTCTAATTAAGACCAATTAGAAATCTAAATGGATTATGTTCTCCATTGGGATACAAGGGACAGCCTGTTTCTGATCACAGGCGCTGGTGTGGAAGCTGTGGAGTGGTCCCCCCATAGCCCTGAGGGTGTACTCAGGCACGTACAGCATTTGTCCCACTGAAGCACCACACACTTGGAGGTCACCTCCTGCCAGCTCTGCAGCTGTGCAGGGCCAAGCTCCATGCCTGCTGCACCTCAGACCTCGTGCACTGCTCGCTGAACTGGTCCCCACGTAACAAGCAACAATATGGGCTTCCAAAGCCCTTAACTACAGGGCTGCCGACAGCTCTGCCATCAGCACTGCCAACTTCAGCTGTACTCTACCGACATAAAAAAATTACTCCCTTTGCTGAAGAAAGCAAAGCACTTATATGGATGTTCTCTGATGTGGCTTGACCCCCTACTTTGCTTTGCCCTGCCCCTCACTCACAAGAAATTTTGTACGTGAAAAACCAAACAGGTATAACTAACTCGGGAGGTAAAGCAAGGAAGCAAGAGGAGCAAAACTGAACCTGTGCTCTCCCCCGTTACCTATTGTACCTGTTGCATATTCATATTTCCAGATGAGAAAAAAATTCATGAGCTGATTGTATTTTTGGCATTTCTCAACTATGATCTAATGGTCAGGCTTAAGTTTTCTTAATTTTAGCACAAATAATTGTCATTTTGTCAATATTGGGCCACAGGTATCATGTCGGTAATCTTGGCAGAGATGCTGCCATCCACGTAACCAGACCATCAGTCCTTGTCCTACTGGACATTGCAGCACTAATTAAAGTGGCCAAAGAGCAGGGCTGTCCCTTTAATAATGCATGGCTATAAGTACATCTATTTACATTTGGTCATTTTTTACAATTTTAAACTAATAGAAGATTCAGTTACTTCTTTTCCAAGCCTATAATTTTCTTGTCATTTCCTTGCTCCCTTTTTCTTTACACAGGCTATTCTGTCCCACAGCTGCAAGTAATCTACTCAGGCACTCACAAGCACATGGCAATGATTTTGCCCCTCTTCCCCCATGCACGTTACCTTATTTTGCTCTAACAGAGCATCTTCTGGGTGGGTACTGCAGATCCCATTAAATATGCTTCTGTATCAACACCACTCCTAAGCAAAATATATTGATTCGTGAAGCTTTGGACTGGCTTTAATCAAGTAATCTAAACAGGGCTAAGCTTCAAAAGCCTGGTGATGCTCCTAGCTTCAAAGCTTTTACTTACACTGAATTAATTTATCCTGGATGTTCTAATGCTCTCAGCAACCCTATAGATTATAATGTTAGAGGTTGCAATCATAGCTCTGATAATATTCCCTAAGCTTGAACTGTATTGATCATAAGGTAAAGTCAGAAGAGGGAGTGTGTAACACAAGGAGAAAACAAAAGGATTTGATTTGAAGCAGGCATGAATGTGTTCACCCCTCTAGCAGGCTGCTGGGAAGGAGTATCAGGTGCTAACACTTGGGGGTTTTTTGACTGAAGATACATTCTGATATGGACTGAGTGTCAAGCCCTCATTTCCAGGCTTTCTTGCATAATATTGTAGGTGCATTGTGTCATAAATATAATTCTTTGTCAAAGGGAAGGTTGGTTTCGATTTCATATGCATAGCATGTTGAACATCAGTACAAGTTACACTATTAGTCTCTGCTGCACCATGGGAAAAGGGAATAATATTTTTCCCAGTTCCAGCAAGAGCTAGAAACCATTGTGTACAGCTACCTGATGCTGAATTATGTGCACTAATGGCACAATGGATGCGTGCTCAAGACCTGACACTGTTAGGTTAATAGTTGCCTCGATGATCTTAAAGGTCTTTTCCAATCTAAATGATCCTGTGATGCTAAGAACCTTCTCATCTTTATGAACCAACATGTTCATATTTCTAAGAACCAGCAGGGCTCTTCCATGCATCCTAGTTGATGCACTGAACACCTGTGCAAACACAGGAAGTGTCTAATCCGGTGTGCTGTGGTCTAAAGATGCCATTAAATCAGAATTGGTTTGATTGTCATTAGTGAGAAGTGAAACGTGCTTAAACAAACATAACTGCACCTACTCCAGTATTGATGCAGGGTTGCTCTGAGTTGCAGGCATAGAAGCCAGTGACAACCAGCAGTTTTATTGGAAACACACAGGGCTGGTGTCCTGTGTTCCTGTTCCCCTCAGCAGAGACCTGGCACGGGTAGCTCCATCCTGGCTCCTGGTGAAGTCTGCAGAGAGGTTTGAAGCAATGGTAACTTTTACATTTTTATTAGGTAGTCAGGTAAAGGCTCATACTATTTTGAATACAGACTATCTGTATTATGCTTTATGAAACTCAAAGACTATGAAGCGATTTCACACAGAGAGAGCTCTGATTACTACAGCAATAATTTCTTTCTACCACCCTTTCAAACATTTATTAATAGAAAAAATATCAGTTCAAACTGTCTTCCCATCACACAGAAGATATCAGTGTTCACAGTATGAACTTTAAAATCACAACTGATTAGTTAATATCAACAATGATTACTGTACTGTCAATTGAGATTTCTACTGTCCTCCACTGATCTCAGTCTCCATACGCTGTGCAGTGCACATCACTTAAAAGATAACTTTCCTATGCTGACCAGCTAGGGATGACTTTCTGTACTGATGTCAACTGATGTAGTAAGTAAAATAGGAAAATTTGGCACATTTTCCTGTGCATATTTCCCCGTGACAGGCTCCTGCCTTGCTGCTCAGCACCAGTGGGACAGCATCTTTAAGTATACAAAAAGTCATTCAAGGAGGCAGCAGGGAAGTGATAGCAAGAGAGCCATTTGGTTTAGTTTCTTATTCTCTCATTTCATAAACCTTTTGGCACACGCAGATGGCATTTTTCTATTTTCATCCTGACAGAAATAACTGGTACCTCCCATGAGAAAAGACACAAAAAAAAGGAGCTAAAAGGTCAATTGTAGTCTAGGTAAGATATTGATAGTGCTGCACCTGGTGTTTGGAAGGCATCAGGGCTTCTAAACTAGTTCTTCTAGTCTGCTAGCGTCAGAATCATATTACTCCAAAAGGAAAGGTAAGGCAGCCTCTGGCATTTTGGCATTACTTCTCTCAGCCCTAATTAAGCCTGAATACTATTTACACTTCTATTTAAATTCTGATTGACTGTATTGTGGCGAACCTAACCTGGCCCGTTTTGCACCTAGATTTCAGAATAGGTTGAATTACTTTACAGCTATTTATCTCTGAAGCAGGGTTAATATGAACTGTAGCTGCCAGAGCTGTGAATGAGATGATCACATCAGTCCCCACTTCTCTCACAGTTCTTCCACCCTGTACTCTGAGATCTCTTAAGGGGGAATAAGACATTTAGGCAGCTGCATCCCAGTGAAAGGGAGGGACTGACTTTTAGCTCTGCAAAATCCACCTCTCAGGTTCACAGGTGCTGAAGAAGATTGAGGAGACTCAGTCTAGCTATTCATTCTGCTTAAGGTCATATAACACAACCTCAGTCTTGAGTAAATGTGGACTCCTTGCACTTATGTCTGAATTTGTGGTACAGTATGGTTTATTTCTATTTTATTTTCCAGATCCTTGGAAACTCTATATACAGAGTAGACATCTGGACTCCTACTTTCTCTCCCCCTGTTCCTGCCTCCCTCCCCCCGTAGCAGTAATCCCTTTCTGTGCTGCCCGCAGGAGAAAATGAGTCTGTCTGTACCTCCTGTGCACTGCTGCCAGGCCATTTTATGTAAGCATCCTTTTCTGCTCTCCATTGCAGGACAGCACGTCCTGTTGGAGACAGTTGTTGTCTTTAATCTGTGAATGTAAACATGCAAATTACATTCCATTCTGTCACCAGTGTGCCCTGGATAACAGGCATGCTGTCATATCTGTGCTGCTTTCCCTGGGCTGTGCTGATCACTCTCCTACTGAGCATGTGGCACCAGATCACTTGCCATCAATGATATATTCGCTGGGATAAGTCTTCCTTCCCCTCTCTTTCCAATGCTTTGATACATCAGGCTGCTCCTTTCAACCTTCTGTGGGAAGCTTTAGCATCATCCTTCTACTCTTTCAGGGACATAAGGAGTTCTCAATGGGCAGGCTGGGCTCTCTGTGGTTGTGATCACATTTGGGAGTCTCTCCTCTGCCCTTGGAATTTTCCAGTGTTTTACTTTCATGGCAGCTCCCCAGAGTTGCTAAAGGGTGGAGAGAAGGTTTGAAATTAAATGCAGCTGTCACTAAACTACTGTCTGGCCTGATTGCTCCAAACAGCTTAATGACAATGAGACCAAAGTAACAGAAATGTCTGTCTGGGGCAATTCCTCACCTCACCCTTTTCTTCTTCCACAGGTAGAGCTGCTTTTAGGACAGGAAGTGGAATTGTGTATCTTGAGATTAGCCAACAGCTGGACTCTTATGCAATGTCTTCCCTGCTAGGGGTAGGTGTGGGAGCAGTAGGTGTGTATCCACACACATATAGGTGGGGGAATACAAGCTGCAACCTGCTATGTTGCTGAATGTTCCACTTGCCTGTATCTATCGTGTTGTGGCTGCAAACTCAGAAAGAGGAGGTTACAGGCAAGATCTCAATATGGGGTAAGTGACAGAATCACAGAATATGCCAAGTTGGAAGGGACCCACAAGGACCATCGAGTCCAACTCTTAACCCTGCACAGGACCATCCCAAAGAGTCACACCACGTGCTTGAGAGTATCATCCAGATGCTTCTTGAACTCCGTCAGGCTTGCTGCTGTGACCACTTCCCTGGGGAGCCTGTTCCAGTGCCCAAACACCCTCTGGGAGAAGAACTTGTTTCTAATATCCAACCTAAACCACCCCTGACACAACTTCAGGCCATTCCCTTGGGTCCTGTCACTGGTCACCACAGAGAAGAGATCAGTGCCTGCCCCTCCTCTTCCCCTCACAAGGAAGTTGTAACTGCAATGAGGTCTCACCTCAGTCTCCTCCAGGCTGAACAGACCAAGTGACCTCAACTGCTCCTCATAGGGCTCCACCTCAAGGCCCATCACCATCTCCATTGCCCTCCTCTGGACACTCTGTAACAACTTAATATCTTTCTCATATTGTTGTGCCCAAAACTGCACACAATATTCAAGGTGAGGCCACAACAATGTAGAGCAGAGCTAGACAATCCCCTCCCTCAACTGACTGGTGATGCTTTGTCTGATAGGAGTGTGTTCACAGCAGAGGGGAGTGATCATCATAGTGATCATATCAGAGCTGTATGTGACTCCTCACTGACGGAAAGCTGCAGGCAACATGATTTTTTTAAGTGCAGATTGCTCCTTTCCACCCAATGCCTGAGGCTTCCAACTCTCACCATGTTTGGCTACACCATGGCTAAGAAAGGCTTGCACGGCCACTGAAATCCTTGCTGCAGGTTTCTGGACTGGGGGATTAGCAGCTGCCTACACAGGGTGTCAGAACCCACTTTACCTGATGTTCAGGTCATTCAGCACGGGCTTGAGAGCAGTACCAGAGAAGATCAAGCATCCTAACATTGAGGAGGGAAAGGGACTTTACTGGGAAATTTACTGGGAATTTACTTGGAAAACTGCAAAGTTTTCCAAGTGAGATCACTCATTTTGTATTCATGTGCCAGTTGCAAGTAGAGGGTGGCAAGAGCAGGGAGAAACACGATGGTTCATTCAGTCATTAAATTAATAAATATAGGGAAATAGTACACAAAATTGGCTGATTCCTTCACCTAATGTTTCATCATTTGACCTTTATCTATGCCAGGAGACAAAGAATGGCAATACTGTACTTCAGCTGTGCTACCTACTCTGAACAAACTGAATTTAGGGGGCCCAAATTTGAGAATTTGGGCATCTTCTCAACCTCAAGGTGTGGTATGGGCAACCAAAATGGTGCTGCAATGAACAAGCCCACAAATGGGATTGATGCCCAGCTCTCCCTCACATCAGCATTGCACAAGCCTGGAAAATTTCTGCATGATAGGATCCAACAGTCTGCTTTACCTAATGCCAAAACAAATCTCTAAACACATATTTACTTGCACTACTTTGAACACACTTACCAAAGTTGAGGAGGTTGAAATAAAGGATGGCTTACAATCAGTTAGCTGCATTTATTGTACACGATCTCTTCTACTGGACCACTAATTTATGTTGGTCACACCAGATAAAATTTCCTAATATAACCAAAGCCCAAGCAACAGAGCAGGCTGCATCCCAGGCTGTGTACTAAACTGCTCTTCACTTTCTTTCCAAGTCCTTGTCTTTCTCTCCTTTTTTCTCTCTCTCATTTCTTTTTTCCTTTCTTTGTGCAGGGAAGAGAAATGATTGCTAATGAATTGCAAGCATGGGGTATGGAAAGATCAGTTAATATGGCCCAAGTATTCAGTAAAACAAATACATTAAAGTGATCAAGCAATAAATGAAAATAGACCCAAAGAGCAGGTTCCACTGAGAAAACATGTGAGAATGTAAATTAATGTGACTTGATGAAACTTGAAATGTCATAACACAGCAGGGCATACAACACATCAGAGAAAATGTGAAAATTATACTTTTTCCTGAAATCATAGTTTTCAAAAATAAGTGGCTTTTAAATTCTTCTAAAAATATAATAACAGAATTAGTGTCAAGAAAAAGGTTATTGTTGTTTATCAGACTGCAGGCTCAGTCCTTGGTGGCTTTTCGCAAATATCCTCTTTTATTTCTCTGACTATACAATGGGAGCAGAAAAATCCAGAATTCTTTCTACTTGTCTAGTTCCTCCTTCTTCTTAACTTTGCACAAGGGAATTTTTTTAAGTTCTTTGGAGGGTAAACGGCATGACTAGCCCATGTGTTGGGAAAGTCTTTCCTCTCTATCCATCATGAGAGATGTCAGATTTTTCTGCTGGCTTCGAGGCTGGAATATGGTCCTCACTGGGGTCTGAGACATGATTAGAAAGGAAGGGATTCCTCCCCGTACCCCGTAGCCAGCAGGTAGTATGAGAACATGTCCCTTTCCATCTGGTGAAGAGACAATTTCTGTAGGAAGAACACTGCGAGTGCAGGTCTGCAAAGCAAAAGAAGAAGTTGCCATACAGCACAGGATTGTTAATTTGCTTCTCTAACTGCAGTGATCTCACATGGAAAAGGCAGCCTCAGCCTCTTCCTCTAGCACTGGGTGCTCCATGGGAAGACCGTGCACTTGATTCCAGCTGGAGATGAGTATCCTTTATGGTGTGTGTTTTAAATGTCCCTGTGCCATTGACTGCCTCTCTGCACTGCTCCAGCTGAGATGCTTTCCTCAGTTCATTTGTTGATTTTTTAATTCCCCAGTTTCCCTAATCCTCTTGAAATAACTCTTAATGCAATGACTTTTATTCCATAGAAGAGAGTGACTATAAGCAGGACAGTCTGCATTACTAGGGGGTACCTGAGCACAAGGTATTCTTGATGCAATCCAACCCCATCTCTTTTCATGTAGAACTGCATGAAGGTGGGATGATACTGTCCAAAGAGAAACCTGGCAGACTCCTGTGTAACAAAGCCTATTCATAGCAGGTAAATGTGGGGATGTCTTGTCTCTGGGCATACAGAAACTTCAGTTGGGAGGAAAGGGAAACTCTTCCAAAAGAGATGTCCTTTGAAAAAGAAGGTTTCTCATTCCATAAGAATTGGTAGCAGAATATGAAGCAAAGCCATAGAAGTAGAGCCCCATCCCCTTGCTTGGCAGAGTTAAGCTAAAGAAGCCAGTTTGCTTTTGCAGTTCTCAGCATGTGTGATGCCTCCAAGATCCCTTTTATTTACTTATTTCTGTATATCATTTCTGAGGAAGATGATTAAACTTCCCTGTTATGACCCACCTTTGACTCAATATATTATGGTATTACTTCCTACACTCTTCACTCTATCTACTTAGACAGGACTTCTGAAATATTTTGCCTGTGTTTCCTGAAAGAGGAGTTGGTGGCCTGCGAAAAACCCCTTCTATCTCAGAAAGCCAGAGGAATGCACAGTGTTTACTCTTGCCTTGTTCTAATCAAACCTAACAAATGACCTTTCCCTATTGGTAGACTTTTGGAAGTTCTTTCTAAAACAGTTTTATGTCTTGTCAGTTTGTCTGCATTTACACTGCACCTTATCTGTCTGCTTGCATTTGAGCCCTAAGAGTGCTTTGCTGCCCACCTTAGTTTTTTCCTGGTGGGAGTGGAGAGTAACTGTTATTAGGACATTTCCAGAAAAATTTATTCTGGCTAACTTCTAATAGCTGCTCCCCTTTCCCTTTCCTGCTACTTTTACTCTTGTTTTGGGTAGCAGCCTTTGCTTATTCTTATTGCTTAGAACCAGCAACAGCAGAAGAAGAGATATTAACATCCCGCAGAGCAAGACATTTTTTTAAGAAATGAACATTGCAAGCAACTGAGAATGACAAGTGGAAACTGAGCATCCAGGTGAACTACACATAATTTCGAAGGATGATCCAGAAAAATCTGCACTACAAATGCTATCCTGTATCATCCCAGAGGGTAGAGCATCAACAGTGATGCCCATACTACTGGGATCACTGGTAGAGACCAGCTCTTTGGAAGCTTCTCACCAGGTTAAAAAGATTCAATCACAGCAATTAACTGTGCATTGTTAGAGTCCTGGGATTGGTTTCAAATAAGTTTTGGAAAACAAACGACTTGCGAAACAAACAAACAAAAACCAGAAAGGGGGTGCAATATTTTGCAATTGCTTAGTAGAAAATGGGATATTATAATAGCTTTTCTGCTGCAAAACAATTGTGTGTGTCCTTTGGAACACTTACTCTTGGCATACTCTTGAATATGCTATTAATATAAAGAAATACTTTTTGCCAAGAGACCAGTGCAGTTGTAGGATTTATGCAGTCATATTAAAAATTATTTATCCAGATGATACAAAACTTAGAGAGTGAAGAGCTGACCCCTTAATTCCCTGAGAATATTGGTTGCACTAGGATCAGGATTTGACTCTCATTTCATCTCTGACATACTCTGCTAAAATTGTTAATTATCACACTGATCAGACTGACTTAAAATTCCTAGCTCATAGACAGCTGTCACAGCAGTACAAAGGATTCACTAATTTTAAGAAAAACAAAGTAAAAAAATTTTTAAGACATTTTGCATATTGCAGTAGCTTTTAAAGACCTTAGTGATGATACAGTTGGAATTAAGGTACAAGTCCAGGTAATATTTTGTGAAGCTTTATGCTTACTGTCATTAGCAGGTTTGTTTGCCTTCCTTCTCTGTGCATCTTTAAGCCATCTGTACAAATCACCGAGGTCTTGTAGTATGGCATTGGAGCATCTCTGTCTAAATCAATATGTAAGTCCCAATCCTTAACACCAACAAAATTAAAGAGGAGATCTCAGTTTAAAAGCTATTTTTAAAAGTGTCAGCCGCCTTCATTTTGCCATGACCTGCCTGGAAAGTAATGAAAAGAATGGATACAAATGAATAGGAATTGTAGAAACAGAGGGGGAAGGGCAGCCTGAGTTTTTTTTCCTCAGGTACATGGGCTGGTGTCCATCAGGCCAGATTGTTGAGTACTGGTTCCTATCATCAGAAAACACCATGCTCCCACTGCAATCTGTACAAAATGGGATGGACTTAAACCTCTTATTTCTCATTCTCCAGCCATATCTCATTCCCTGCCACTGCTTCATTTCCTTGTACTGTGCCCCTTACCACACTTGATTTGCTAGCCCCTGCTATCAGCAACCACAACAGCAGCTCCCTGCCTATGCCAGGCTGTGTTCCTCTCTGGAGCAGATTTTGTAGTGGTAATATTACACATAGCACAAAAGGAACATCTGCCTCATACCATTCCTTCCTCCTCCAAGCCACCTCTCCTATTTCCTCCTACTCCCACAATCTCAATTTTTTCAACTTTAATATTCCCTCATATGTAATTTCCACCACTCATGTTTGCATGCTTTTTCTGAGCTGCTGCTTCTGAACTCTCAGGAACATTTTCCTTTCTTCTGCACGGGAGGTCAGCAGTGGGGTTTGGGTTCCCAGTAGCATCTATTGAGTGCTGTTGTAGTTAGATGGGCTAAGAGGTATCACCAGTCCTCCCTTTGCAACGTTTCCAAAAGGAGGTAGATCATCTGAATCATATTGATCATTATCTTGTGAAATCCTAAAGGATTTTAAAGTGGCACCAGACATGTTTAAACACCTAAATGGCTCCCCAGACATGGTCAGCCAACTTCTTTCTCCAAAATTACACACTATCATTTGGTATTAGATCTCATATCTTGGCCATACCCAGCACTGTTCAGAAACATGCAATGAACAGTATCTTAGTGGTAGAAATTCTCATTGCTCACATGAAGATGGAAGCTTCATGGAAGCTGCCAAAGCCAAAGGAACTATGCCCTTTATTATTCTGGCTCATGACATGACCTGCTGTTGTAATCTGTGCATCTTCTTATGCCTCCAGATTTCTTGCGCGTGTCTTAAGAGCAGAAGCCTTGGAATAAGGATCGTTTTTTCAGCACAGAGTTGTACTTCAAGGTGTAAGTAACAGAATATCTGAAGTATAACCCCCAAAGGACTGTCTAGTTACACTACTCAATTTTCAGCTCACCTATTTGTCTCTGTCACTTGCTTAACCATTCTGTAACATTCTGTGTGCAGGTTGTATTACCCATTTTTGACAGAATGACAGTGTTCACATTGCCGTGAATGGAAGGTGGACTGGATTTCGACTGGATTTCAACTTGATATATAAATTAAACGAAACAAGAACCATTATGATGTACCTTGTGAGAAGGAAATACCAAATTGCATCAGATTTGACCAGCCTTTCCAAATAAAGTGTTGAAGTTGAGTTTAGGTATTACACCCTTACATTAACTGATGTTATGCATATATATATATTTGTAATTGTTGCATAAACTATCATATCCTAATAACTATTTATTTTAAAAGATTGAGTTGTACTCAAACACATGCTCGTATGTTATGTATTCAATCCTGTACACATATCATGTATTTACTAGCAGGAACTTGGGAATTAAATTATTGATAAAGTGGTAAAGACAGGCAAGAGGCAAATAAGTTATCCTAAATGAAGGCCAGTAAAGCCATACTGCTATGTTACAGAAGTCTGTACTCCATTCCCTGTACCACAGGAAAACTGCTTTTGGATATTTCCAGATTATTCCAGTGATCTCCACTGCATCCTTTCTGTGTCTCATGAAGGCAGACTTCTTTATTCACCCTCTACTTACGGCATCATCAAAATTGTCCTCCTCCTGCTCCCCCAGTCAATCTGTGGCTACAAGTGTCATGGAAACAAAATGTGCTGTTCATCTGTTTGAAGAAAGCGGACATTTTTGATCAGTAGGAATCTCTTGTCTCTAGCTCATAAGGCCTTTGAAGAATGGCCTGTCACTCAGTGGATATGTACAGCATTTAGCACAGGGGGGCTGCCCCACTGGGGCCTGGGGGTGGGATTGCAGTACAAATGTTAGCAGTGCAGGTTTGTGGTAAAATGATGAACTACAGAGCCACGTGGCACCATTTATCTCACAGCCCTCACTTCAGAAAACAAAGCATGGAATATAACAATTCCTAAAGATGTATATTACTTTTTTCCCCTCCCATTTTGTCTTCTTTAGAGGGGAAATGTATACACCACCATAGTAAATTGTGACTAAGAGGGTTGGTACCATTAGAAAACAGAGCTGCAGAAAAAGATTTGTTTCAAAATATGAAAATGCTTAAGAAAGCTTCACTAGAGGATGACGAAAAATACTTGATGATAATCTGCCCTCAGTGTAGGAAGAGTAACATGATGCTGATAAAGAAACATTTGAAACTTGAGCATCTGTCAGTGGTGTTAGGGTTTTTTAATTAATCAGCTTTCCAAGTGCACTACAATTTATATCTGCATTTGGCATTTAGTCATTGCAGATAGTAAACTGTATTTAGTAATCTTGCCTCTTTCTCATGAATCTTCTTGACAGACAGACAGGAGCTGTACATCTGCCTGAAGCCAAAGAGATTCTCTCACACATGAGAAAACCTATCATCAAAACCAGACCAACAAAAACGATCCCCCAAAGTCAGAAATCCTGTGATAGCAATGCACAAGAGAGCTGGAAAGGGTGGGAAAAGGAGCAGGACAGATGATGGGAAAAAGTATGCAAGGTGGACCAGAACTCACAAAGGGATGGGGAAGTCAGGTCTGAGACCAGTGGAAAGCCACAGGGATAAACAAGGCAGTTTCCCACAGACCTGAACATGCAATTGGCCTTTTGTGTCTCACTTTATCTGTCTCCCACAGGGAAAAGTCTGTCATCTCATCTCCTGGGTTACTGGGAAGGAGGGGGGCTTTCCAGTGCATATGTGACTGGGAGCTTCCAGCTCCTCCTTACACCCACCACTTGCTCTGCTGCTAAATGCAATATGCTTTGCCATTACCTAGCTGTAATTTGTTAAATTGTTATAAAGAACTTTATCACTATAAAGGAAAGCTTCAGCTGCTGAGTTGAAAGGCTTGTTTCAAATGTGAATACTCCACATGAAAGAATTTCTCTTGTTTCAAACAATTTGCATTTTCCTTACATGTTATTGATCTGATTGAACAGTTCCCAGATCAAAGGCATGCTGGTAAATGAGCAGCCAAGGTGGCAATATGTGAAGTGGACAGCTGTTAAGAGAGCAGCTTAAATAATTGCCCAAGGATTTATTTGGTAACATGATTAATGATTATGGAAATATGATGACATGATACCAAAGAGTAGTGTGAAGTGATTGATGGGGAAGTGGGATAAGGCCAAGCTTAGATACTAGAGTATGGGAAACAGTAATATAGCTTGTAATCATGGTATATGGGGTGCTTAGTTGCAAAGAAATTTTGATATTCAGTTTTGCCTTCTGATAAGAACTTAAACTGCAAAATGTCTTGTGTAATATTTCTCTTGTAATGAGGTAAGGAAAAAATCTTCCTGCTAACACTGCATGGTAACAGCAGGATTGATGAAAAAAGACACCCTCATTTTTTAAAAAAAATCCCCATAAAACTTACTGGAAGCTCATGCTGCTGTTTTAATTAGCACCTGAGAAAACTATACATAACACATTAAAGAAGAAAAAGATCTGTTCGTGGAATTGGCAGTAGTTTGCATATAGACAGCTTTTTTTCCTGGGTTTTTGTGGGGTTTTTTTAACCTCCAGCAGCCAACAGTAGCATAAATGCAGAAGATGGGAACGCAGAGGACCAAATTGCAGGCTAGAGTCACTCCATAGCAAAATTATTGTAAATTCTTGGAGCTGATACTCTACTGAAAGTTGTATGAGATTCCTATTCACTCTGCATTGGTGGGTGATGCAAACCCTCCTCCTCCTCCAAAAATTGTTGTTGAAGGCTCATGAAACAGAAGGTAATATTTGAAAAATTAATAAAAAGCTATTATAAAATGTGGAACATTAGCAGACAATTTTAGAGGTGAAAGTAGGCAGTAAAATCCTCAGTGCGAAACCCCAGTCCAGGAAAATAGAATGTAGATATGTTACTGACTTCAGCTTGGGCAGGATTCCATAATAGTTTGGTTTAGTTTATTTTGTTTTTAAATTCTATTTTCTATATTAAATATAGTTGAATATATTCAATAGTTGAAATAGGATCCTACACTGGATCTGAGACATACAATTTCTGTGTGCCAGAGACTTCGCTGCTGTAAGTGAGGGGACCTTATCAAATTTTTCAGTTGGGTTGCAGCAGATGACAGCTATTAGTCCCAGAACTACAGCTCCTGCCATTAGATGGTTGTGGTATGACAACAATTGTCATAGCTTTAAAAACAGTGATGTGGGTAGAGCTATTTAAATGAAAACAGCATTGCTCATGCTAGGCAAAGCAGACAGTTCTGGAAAGACATATCTATATTTGAAACCTTGAAAATGCTGTTAATCTCTTCAGGGATGTGAGACAGCAACAGAGATGGTGTAGGATTTGAGAGAGATACCAAGAAGCCTTGTATTTCAAAGCCATAATCTAGTTTGCAAGCCTCAAGAGTATTAGTGAGATCACAGTTTTGGTGAAGATTTTTCACCACAGAAGGCAAGAGGTGGAGTTGGAACATCTACTGGCATTTAGGGACAGAGTCATTTGTAGCCTGAGGTGGGTAACCTGGTGTTATTCACGTGCAAGATTACGTATGGGACAAAACCCCAAATCCCAGAAAACTGGGATCTCTCTGCAGCCCTTCCACACCAGCCTGGTGTGTCAGCTCTGCCGACCCTTCTGAGAGCTGTTTTGAGGCAATCACAAATGATGGTTTGCTATAGGGTTCACGTACCATTTCACTATTTCTGAAGTGTATCCTGTAACTACTGTGTGGCAAGGACTCTGTCTGTCCAAGTGTCTCTGCTGCAGTCACTGTGTTAGAACCAGTGCCCTATAATTTACAGCCTTGTGCACACCTGAAACCAAATCTGTAGTGTCTTTTTATCTTGTTCCAGAGATTTGTTCTTTTAGAGCTTCTCTTGAATATCAGACTGCTGATACTGGGTTTTTTTTAAACTAATTATATTTTATAACCAGCATCAAACCTGAGCCAGCCCCCCCGGCTTCTGCAATGCACCATGGCAAATTCTGTGGTACGTCAGGATTCCTGCAGTGGCATTACTTTAAAACAAAAAAAACGCACCCACAAAAACAAAAATAAAAAGGTTTGTAACTGATTTAAATGTGATTGGAATGGTCTTGTTTATCTACTTTGCTATAGCATTTATTTTTATATACTTTGTTGACTGTTCCGATCATTCCGTTTCTCAGTATTTTTTCAGCTGCAGGTTGTGCAAGCCTATACCAGAAAGTTTGGAAAGCATGTTAATACCACTGAAACTGTGCAGGGATCAGCTGAGGTTTTCTGCATCAAGCTGGGGTGGAAATGCTTATGATGCCCTTGTTTTGAGAAGGTCTGACTGGGTAGGTGCTCTCTCCTTTCTTGCCCTCTGACAAGATCATAGCTCATTTCTGGCCAGCCCAGCTTTCACATCCCCTGGCAACCCCACTGGTGTTTCAGGTCGCTAGAACTCCCCCACATACCCCAAAAAGGCAGTCCTGCTTCCAGGTGACCCTCAACACCCAGAGAAGCGGGAAGATGGTTCCAGTGTTGCCTGGCTCCTGGACTGCTCCCTCTGGTACCTGACTGCTACGTGACTGGGCAGCCCAAGACATTTTTCAGCCTGCCCATTTTTCTGGCTAAGACTCTCCCATGAGGACTCCTTTACACATTTAATGGGAAATTTTGCAGTTCCACTCCATTTTATATTTCTACTTGAGAATTTAATTTTTTCATTTAGTTACCCAAAAGCAGTTATTTAGCTGCAGGACAGGAATTCAGGTAAGAATGAATGATCAAACCTTTCATCTGTGACTCCAGCTTTAAGCTCAGGTTAAACTGCTCTTGCTGTGTCTGGTTATAGCAATCAAATTATTAGTAAAAACATTAACTGGGATAATTTGAATCAGTGTACATGACTGATTAGTACTGTAGGCGTTATAAGAACCCAGTAGCTCAAGCAAGAAATGAATAAGGTTTTTTATTTTCCCATATAATTTTTTTCCACTGGAAATTTACATGGATTATTAATAAAAGAGGGAGCATTTGGTGTCTTTTGGAAGGCAGTGAGGTTGGTAACAAAGCTCCTTTCACAGAACACAAGACTGACTTGCATTGCAGGAATCCCTAAATCATTCTCAGATTGTGAATACTTGTTGGCATAATGAACCTGAAAGCTTCACACCCACTTCTGATGGAAAGGTGTGCAAAGCTACACTTGTTGAAAGCTGTACTGATGGGCTGAGGACTGAAAAAGTAAATTAGCATGAAGGTTCAGATCTGGAGAGGAACTGGAGTTGCCTGCATGATGGGTTCAGTTCTACATCAGAATTGTGTCCAGTTCTGGGCTCCCCTGTACATGACAGATGTGGATATACCATAAGTCCAGCCAAGAGCCATGAGAATGACTAAGGGATTGGAGCACCTTTCGTATGAGGGGAGGGTAGAACAGCTAAAACTGTTAAGCCTGGTGAAGAGAAGGCTCAGAGGGAGTCTGTCTGGAAACAATCCTCTGCAATGTGCTCTAGGACGACCCTGCTAGAACAGGGAGGCTAGACCAGATGTGGTCCCTTCCAACCTTACCCATTCTGTGATTTGGTCATTCCGTGATCTTACCAGTGCATGTAAATACCTGATGGAAAGGAATGAAGACAAGGGAGTCAAACTCTTCTCAGTAGTGCCCAGTGATAAAACAAGAGACAATGGGCCCAAGTAAAACCACATTCAATTCAAACTGAACACAGGACTTTTTTTTTTACTTTGAGGGTGGTCAAACAGTGGCACAGGTGGCCTAGAGAGTTATGAGCCTCCATCTGTGAAGATCTTTGAAAGCCAGCTGCACATGGTCCTGGACAATTTGTTCCAGATGACCTTGCTTGAGATGAGGGGTTGGACTAGATGATCTCAAGAGGTCCCTTCAAACTCCAACCACTCTATGATTCCATGGCTCAAAACCCGTATTCAGCTGGTCTTTAAATTCAGAACGGTGCTGCCAGTGGTGTGCCAGGAGCCCAGAGCACATTGCTCCACCCTATGCACAGCATTTCAAAGGTACCCGATTTCCACCTCTGCTGGCGCACAGAAGTGCTTCAGAAGCTGGATACATAAGATCACAAACATCAGGTGTTACACTCAGGTTTCAGAAACAGGGATTCCTTTGTTAGCCTGTTCTGGTTAAACCTGATAAGTGACCTGAGAACTAGCTTTAGGGACCAGCTATGTGGGTCCAAAGCAGCTGCTGCTCTTTTCTATGAAATGTAGCTGGAGGAAGAGTAAGCAGTGGCAGGTTATCTCTGCAGTAGCACAGTGGTTCTCTCTGTCAGAGAATCCAAAAAGATGTTAAGTTACATTATTTCCTCAGACAGAGATATTGAAACCCAAACCTTTCACTGCCCCAAAGCATCAGCTACAAGACTAGTCTATTGCAAAGTAGAAACATTTTCAATTTTTCTGTTGAAATTACTCAATGTACTTAAAACAATTCATACTTTATTGTACCAGACTTGGAGGATGACAAGCTGGCCTAAAATCTGACATTTTTGCTTGAGTATGCAGCCCTTATCTAAGCTCAGTTTGTCTTGTAAAGTATCTACCTCAAAGTAGACTACAGCCATGTTATTGGGGTATTCCTGTGGGAGGCAGGAGCTGCGAGTATAAAACCTAACTAGAAAGACATAATTAAGACCTTGCAGCACCAGGAATTAAACCACACTGCTCTGCTAAGCATTCCCTATTGTGGAGACCACAAACCCTGCATGCTGGGTGTGGATGTTGCTGCAGATGTTGAATTCTGCAGCTGTGGGGACTCCACTGTGGAAGGTGCACACTTAAAAGACAGGAGTTGCAACAGTAAATGACAAGTGCCTAAGTGTCCTTCTGGATCTTGCCTTTGTGGCTTAATCTCCAGTATGTTTCCCCAGATCAGAGCTGAGGTACTTCATCAGAGATGCCTGTGGAGGAAGGAGGGAGGAGATGACATCACAGTGCAGTATTGCTGTATTTGCTTTTTGAATAGGTTCTAGTCATTAATGTTGTCACAACCCTGGAAATTTACTCATAGAAGGTATTTGAAGGAACACCTCTTTATTCCTGCACACACAAACCCACACAAGCAAAGTTTTTTTGATCATGCTTTCAGATAAACAGCCACAGCAAAGCCTCAGTTTCATTTTAGCTCCAGGAAAAATATTGCTACTTCTGCCTGCAGCCTAAACAATTCACTTTGCTGCCAAGTGCCATCTCAAAAAGAGGAACAATATAAACTAATTTCATACCTATTCAGTTCAATAATAGGTATTGTTCTAACTATACCTCCAGTGATAAAAGACAGAATAGCTTATTTGCCATTGCTAAGCAACTGTTAAAAAAGTGTGTAGAATTCAGCCAGCTCTAATGGGCTGATAGGAATCAGTGTCTGAAGTTCTTGTTTGCATTCGGAAGTCAACAATAATTGTCCTTTTCTATTAACATTCATTTAATCTGGCTGCACCAGATTCAATCAGGATTCTGTCTTAATAGTATTCTGAATGGTCTGCTCTGCCTTAGAAAAAAATATTTAACCATAATGTATTGACCTGCTTTAATCCTCTTGTTTTGTTTTGATGTAGTGATGAACGTAACACAGGAAAAATAAGGTAATATGAAACACTATGCAGAAATAAAAGCTGATAGTATGAACGGTATAAAGTGGCAGGCAGAATTTGAGGTATTTAGGTAGCGTTCCATCAATCACAAGACTGCATTTGTGTCTGAGATGAAAAGATATCTCCAAACCCCTGTATTTGGAAAAACAGAACCTAGACAAAACAGATGTAAAAGCCTAAGTGCGTAAAATCATGGGATTTTTTTTCCAGCCTTAATTTATGAGTTCAGAATTTAGTAATTTCTGTATCTGATTTAGGAGAAGGGACTTTCTAGCTCTGATCATGCCTTTCTGAGATAAGGAATGGGCAAATGAATAAATGCAAAGAAGGAAATGTTGCACAAGAGGATCCTGCATTCAAAAGCATTGCTTTGTAGCTGCAGAATTATTTCTGTTACCTAAAAGGAGAATGCATTATTATGAGAGGATGATATCTCTTCAGATGCTCTGTTCCCTATCTGAAAATAAAGATGTATAAGTAAGTAACAATGCATAAAGCAGAGGGACTGAAGCCTTACTGATGTTGGAGGTGGAAATCTGTACTGGCACTCAGCACTGCTTCTTTGCTTTTACCGGTGCATAAACATATGATTAATGCTTGCGCGTGTGAGCAATCCTATCACATTCAGCAGAACCACCACCATTCTCTGCTAAGTAAGTGCTTAAATGCTCTGCTGGCACAAGCTGAGAAAATCAGCACTTTGTCAGCTGGAGCCCGTGCAGGTGAAACAACATTTCCTTGCTTAGCCCACTGCGCCTCACACCATGACTTGCAAGTGACAGGTCTTTGTGTAACAACAGAAGAATAAGTGCTTTGAAATAAGGACTTCAGCCAGTGCCTGAGTCAGAAGACTACCTCATCACACAATGATATGAAAATGTGGGGTAAAAAGTTGAGACTGTCCCTCCGCGAAGCTTACGGCGGTGTCTGAGTCACTACAGGACATGAGAAAGCTGCAGGCAATGGCATGCAAAGTAGGCTGGGTCTGAATTCTCCTCTTATGTAACTCCTACGTTAGCATCTTCTCTCCTCCATATATAAACTGGAAAACATTAAAAAGCTGTTACTGAAAGTAGAGCTTTTATTTATTAATTTGTATGAGCCAAATGTGACTTAAAACATTAGATATTTTCCACATAAGCTTTAGTACAGGACCAGGCACTTGCCTTCCTGGTATTGACGAGACCATTCATTTCTGGACTCATTAAAAGGATGTTTGCACCCCCTAGTGTATAAGAATTTGCAAGAGATCAGGTTCTTCTAAAAGCCTTAGCTGAATGAGGATGTTTAATATTAAACCATAATAAAATCTCCCTGCTAAAATCTTAACAACTTCGAGAGAAAGAATTGCAAGCTTGAAGATCATCCTAGGTGTAATCCCTCATGTCCCTGCACTCAACCTGAAAATGAGTAGAACCTGAAAATGAGTTCTACTGAGTTGGATTTTTATCTCACTGGAAGGTACCAGGGATTTACAGTTAAAAAATAAGA
Organism: Neopelma chrysocephalum; assembly: GCF_003984885.1. Taxonomy (NCBI): domain Eukaryota; kingdom Metazoa; phylum Chordata; class Aves; order Passeriformes; family Pipridae; genus Neopelma; species Neopelma chrysocephalum. The sequence continues at coordinate 39,871,882 of NW_020897693.1, read as the reverse complement.
CTGTACTGAACCCAGAGAATTCAAATCCAGACCTTTCTGAGACTCAGGGATGTTGCATCCAGCTTCAGCACATTAGTGAGACAATGTCTGTAGCTGTGTTTCAATGAAGGACTGGATCTGGACTTTATTCAATTTAACAGAAACTGTGAAAATGAGAGGCAGGCACTTAACAACTTGGAGTGGTTCTCCAAGAACTACTGCCCAAATTGTCACAAGTTAGTAGACTTCTAAATTCTGAAGTGGCCTGCATCCCACTATTTGGAGTTAGATTTTAAAAATACCTTTGGAAAACTTCTTATAGCTGTGGATTCCTTTCTCTTTCTTCAGACATGACTTTTCTTATGTTCATGGTGTTAAACAAGGTAGATTCAGTCCCTGAAATGAACCAATTGAGCTTCCCTTCTCGAGATCCGAAGTGGCAGTTCAGCTCTGTGTGTTCACTATAAGTCTGGAACCAAACCAAATTAAACCCAAGTGCTGACTGTGAGCATGGAAAGGGAATGGCTTATGGGAGCACTTTCTAGTAAGTCTTGCACTGACTTTTGAGTGTTGCAATGCATGACCCAAACCTTTGCAGCATGGTCTGGTATGTGCTGTTTGGCTGACTGTCACCAGTGTGGTCATGGGGAGGTTCTGATCTGACCAAATTATGTATACCTGTTTTCAGGAATTCCCCTGCTCACTCCTCCACTGAAAACAGGATTTAACTGTTTCCCCTGAGGTGTCTGAAATCCAGTCACTGCAGCCTTGGCAAGTGTCTGACAATCAGAAAAATGATACTGCCAAGGGAAAAAAGCAGTCTGTTTCCATTATCCAAGCAGAATTAAATGTAAAAAGCAAACAAACTGCATAAATGATGAAAATTAAATTAGATTTTTAGATCTGCTTTCATTATTTAAGTAGTTTCTTATAATAAATGTATTCTAAAATATGACTTTCAGCCAGTGGTATTTAGTATATTAAAACCAGACTGATTTTATTTACTGTACTATGCTTGTTAGCTCCTCCAAGCCACTTTATTCTGTAATTTTAAATTAATTCTTTGGGCTTTTTTTCAAAAAAAGAAACTTGGCTTTTTGACAGAATAGTCCTTAATAAGTCACACTGAAGATACTGCCAGAAGCTGTGATGACTTTTATCAAATATCCTTTTCTTCCAGAAGAATGGAGTAATTGTGATTTTAATGCAGAGTTCTTTTTGTCATTTGTGTAAATAAATAATAATAATGTAATACATGAAAAGAGCCAGTATATCACTGCTAAGTGTCCCCAAAGAGTTACATTTCAAGGCTCAGTAGTACCACTGTGATATAAACCAGGCAAATGGTATAATGAGAACATGTTTTAAAAGGTACGTTAACAATAAAAAAATTATACTGGTATGTGCAGGTGTCGATTTTAAAAGCAGTTCTCCATTTATATTTGGAAAATTAAATCTATCTCCTCTGGAATCTGGGCTAGTTATTTGAAAAGTTGGGGGGTTTTTTGTTTGTTTTTTTTTTCTTTTAAATTAAAAGCCCTGATCTTTCCATATCAATTAATTTCTGGTTGGAGCCTTTCTTTTTCACTATCATAACTAGACATCCACAACCATGATTTCTGTTAGATAAAATTCCAGCTGGAAAACTACTGAAGTTCACAAATTCTTCATTGTAATTAAGAAAATGCTAGGGCCGTGTCTCATTTCTAAGAACAGAAAGAAAAAATACTTCCTTCTGTGGGTTTCACTGAGGCAGGGCTGTGATTGTACCACTTAGCCCTGGCCTCTAAATCTCTCCGTGGCTCATGAATATAGGACTGGGGTTCCTAGTCACTGGGTACAGAAATATTGACTGTCAGGTTGAGGTTCAGATGCAGCTTGACTTGGCGATGGTGAAGTCATCACTCTCACAGCCTGTTTGAAGTGAGCTGCTGCAGTTTTAATTTACAGTAGACACTGCTATTGGCAGTAACCAAGCAGGAGCAGGAGACTGCTTGAAGTTTCACCAAAAGGCCTGAGTGAACACTTGAATTCTTTTCCCATCTAAAATTGAGATGTTTTAGCAGGAGAATATGGTGGTATTGGTATAGGATCTGTTACTGGGACATAGAACTCCTAGCTTTCAACTAGAATTGCCCCAGGACTCTAAATTAGCCACCTAAAAGCAGTGCAGATAGGAAACAAGAAGAACTTTTATTACAGATAAAAAGAAGTCTTGTGCAAGCCAGCAAAATCTGTCCATCGCACCTGTCATTTTTCAGAGGAGGATGTCAACATAAAATGTAGGTAGTGATGCACAGCTTTCTGGCCATTCAGTTGAAATCAAACAAAGGAATGGAAGATGTGATAATTCCTCCACTCCAAATAGTGAAAATAACTGAGGAACTTGGAGCTATCACATGGCTTGCCATGACATAGATTTGGCTACATTGAAATTCCATATAAACTGAAATGGGCATTTGCTCTCGGGGCTCTCAAAAAGATTGTCATTCTTTCCTGGTCTTCCAGTAATGCCCAATGGAATAGCAGAGTGAGTTCTTTCCACTCCTTATAACGTTGTTCTGTGCAAAATTAAAGTTATAGATGAGATAGATCCCTGCATTGATTTTACAGCCAGGATTGCATGAGATCATACTCAAGGGTTTGATGTTTCTTTCCTTTTTAGGGAAAACCAGTCCTACTCTGTTGTTGATGAGGTGCTGTATATTGGTTTTTATTTAATAACCTGTTCTTGTCCCTTTTGAATGTCTAATATGGTATTTCATATGAATATTAGGGTGTGTATAAATATTGTTCACAGGGAAATTTTTTCCTGCTTCAAGAAAGTTGAAGCATTCGAGCCTTTGCAAAGATCCAAATACTCGGTCAGATTTCCCAAAAGCCTCATGCAGCTACTATTCCAAGAGGTGTCACCTTAAAGTCTTGGATAGAAGGCATTACGGTTAATGCAGTTTGGCAAGTCAGTGTAATGTTCACTGCATTACCTTGACGTGGTTTTAATGGAATGAGCAGCATGCACTCTGTGTCAGAGAAAATTACCTGTTGACCCTTGCTGTAGCTTGATGCCTATTCTTAACTGGATAGCTATGAAATGGTGTGGAAAATTTTATATGAACTCCACTCCCTCCGGCTCTGTCCCATAGGAAACTCATTTCCTATCAGCTTGCCTATTAAAAAAAGAAAGAAACTTGCTTTGGTGTTTTCATTTGCTAGAGTATTATTTCATACACAGAAGAGAGCTCCCTGGTGAGCTTTCCTCCTGGCCTACCCCCTCATGGAAAGATAAACCAATAATGGAAGTGAATACAGAAAGAATTAAAGATAGGGAAATGCAAAGGGACTTTTTTTTATTGTGATGAGAAGCAAAGAGACTGTGGCAGTCCCTTCGCAGGAAGCAGTCTTGGTCCATTCTAAGAAAATTCCTTCTTCACTCAGAAAACAGACTTGCAGAGTGAACTTTATATCTAAGTAATGTGAGAGAATTAAATTTTACCCTCCTGTGTGGATAAATAGATTAATTGTGAGTGACAGCTGGAAAATGAATTTCATGTTCTTGGAAGACAGCGGATGATGTCAAAATCCTCTGTTGATTCACTTCAGAAGAGTCATGTCCTCTTCCAAGGACCTCATCCCTGACCAAAGGACCAAATTGGGAAGCAATGTGCAGGGCAAATCAATTTATTCCTTTGCTCATCTGTTCTGACTGCCAGGAAGATTCCCAGTCAGTGCCAGCCCCGGTAAGTGCACACAGCTTCAGAGATGCAACCATGCAATTTACCACTTAAGAGCTGGTACTTCCCTTACTTTGGTGGGTAATATAGGTTGGGGCAGATCTCTGGAGCCTCACACGCTGACACTCAAAACTCATCCCTTTGGACTTGTACCAGGAAACTTACTGGTCAGATGTCTGCATCACGGCTCCAGCAGGAACATTCCGCTTTGGCACTTTACTTGCCCAGCACAGGAGATTTTGCTATGGGAAAGAGGCAGCTGGATGCAATGTAATGGGAGAATACACTGCCAGGCACTGCTGCCCCCGCCCACACCTCGTCTTGTAGGTCCTAGCCCATGCCACGTCCTGGTGAGCTCAGGAGCAGGACTAGTCTGTGGTCTAAGGCACAGGCGTGCCTGCCATGTGGCTAGATGTGACTAGATTTAGGCTCAAAGCTTTTAAGAGCCTGAAAGCCACAAGCTGGCGCCTCTGACACAATAAAGACTAGCATGCCGCTCATGCACAGGGATGCTATTTTTGCAGCATGTTGTACTCATTAGGTAGGAGTGTCAGTGCCTGAAAAATGTGGAAAACAGTAAAGAGGCAGGTCCTCAGTACCTCTCTTTGATGTCTCAGGTAACATGAAAGGCAGCCTATGCCACTGTTCTGGTACAGTGACATTAAAAAAAAAAATCAAAAAGAAATGGAAATCATCAACCATAGAGGAGATCCCTGCAATTTGGCAGGGCTCCCAATCCACAAAGCTACTTTTCTGGTTTGTCCCATTAGCCCAACTGCAATATGTGCAGAAGCAGATTATGTATCGGGCCAAAATATTAACGTTCACAGCATTAATGCTTTGGAGCCTTTAAAATGAAGAGCACTAACAGAAAAATCTTTTCAATCCTTTCATATAAAATCCCACTGTTCAGAACTGACAAAAATAAATGCAGTGAACTTTCAGTGATATTGCACCATATAAAAATGTTATTAAAAATGTATTTGAAGGACTAGCTTTGTCAATACTAATGCACTCAAGAAAGGGAGGGCTTTCCAGTTCAGGCACTGATGTTCAGACTTAGTGAGGGAGTGATTACTGCATAATAGACTCTAGTAGCTTTAAGTTAGACAGCATTTTCAGACTTCATATGCAAAGAATCACCCTCAGTTATAGAAAGATGAGCTACTCAGTAATATTGAGGTGAAATAAGAACATGTGTTTAAAGAAATTCTGCCAACTAGATATTGGTTTGGCTCTGAAAATGTGTTTGAAAGATGGGGGGGAGAGATAAAATAGAGCAATGTAGAGGAAGAGTACTGGCAGGAATGTTAATGATTTATTGGTTTATTTGTTGATTCTTATTTCCATAGTAATCAGAAGGGGTTTTAGATGTGATCTGTACATTTCCTAAAGTGATATGAACATAGAAACAAAGAGCCAGTGCATGCAAATTTTAAAGCACAATTGCCTCCACTTTGAGAACAGGGTCCACTCTCTTATCCTGAATTCAGACACCTCTGACCTTGCCACTCATTTTGGACTAAATAACTGCTCGATCAAGATTCAGTATTACTACTATGGGGTTTTGGTGCACATCTTGCAGAACCAAATGAAAACCAGTCAATCTTGGTTTATTGCTGTAAATGAGCCTACAGTAAAGTGATAGCAAGAGAGAAAAAGCCAAAGTTTCAAACCTTTACATTCAATCATTTAAGATGATGATAAGAGAGGTAAGAATTTACTTTTAATTATCATTGTGGGGTTTTTTGATAATGCTCTCCCTGAAGAATGCAGGAAATACTTTACTCCTCCCACAGATATATGTTGCCACTTTCAGTTCTTTTCTCCTCAAATATCCCCGCGGGTGCATTTCTTCTGGTGTCTGAGGGAGGGTGAACATCTTTGACTCCAGGAGTCAGTCCCTGTTGAAGTGAGAAGGTAAGTGCCAACCTCTTCAGCTGTGCTGACAGCTCTCCCAGAGGTTTTGTACAATCCTGTCTTTGTGAGTCTCAACTCCTAAAGAAGCTGTGTTCTATATTGCTTTTTTTCAGTGCACAGTTGTCTGCTTCTTCCAGGTTAATTGAATGAGTGGAAACGTCCATTAGTTCTTAAGGGCTGTCTTTCTTAAGGGTGTGTTTTAAATACTAAACGCAGTACAATTGTTCTTGTTCAAAGAGGGTCCCTTTGTCCTATAGCTGGAATTTCTGGCAGCTCTTGGCCTACTGGTGACAGGTTCATCCCCCTCAGGACTTAAAAAACCTTGCTGCAATCTTTTTTGGCTTTCTGCCTTAGTAATGATGTGAGGTAGCAGAAGAACAAACAGGAAGTTTAAGAGAACAATATGGAAACGTAACGAGTTTTCATAAAGGATTTTTTTGTTTTATTTTGGGCATTTTGGGGTGTTTGGGTTTTTAAAAATAATGTTTAAATGTGTTCTGGGACTTCTTGTGCATTGATGCACTTGCATGACAGCCTCCAGGAGGGATTTCACTGACTTTTCAAAGTTCACAGATGGGCATATGGTAACTCAGGCTGAGCATGAAAAGGGGCACACAGGAGAAAACTGCATGGTCTTAGCAAGGTAATAGCATTTTTCTGATTTCCAGGGTATGACAACGAACCATGACAATATTATCTTAATAACAAAAAATCTGTAGGCCTTTTGTTTTCTACAATGTAGTGCTCTTAAACTTCCATTGCAGTACACATGTGCAGATAGGACATCTAGAAAAGCATTAAAGCTGCCACTGGTAGTCATCATAGCTTTGAAGATTGAAAAGCCTGCAATCTGGTTTATTATTGAGATATGTCCCTAAAACAACACAGCAAATAATGCATGATTAATAGATACATTTGTAATTTTTGCAAGAATATCTTTGTCATGATGAATAGAAATACAACTTAGACTTTCTTGTTAATTCCAGCAATAGTAGAGAATTAGGATGAAATGCTTAATGGATTTAAACACTTAATCTTCAGTGAATATTTTCACAATAATTCAAATTCACACGCATGTAATGAGTACCATTCAGTGAAGATGGACCTGCACCCTGTTTATTGACTGTATCTACTATCCAGCTGACCATGGAGCTTTGTTTTCCACGAGCCAGCAATAATTGTTCAGTGTTTAATTTCAAATTTCACTGCTGTCATTACTACAAACTATCAGGGTGTTAATGTGAGGGAATACTTGGAATAAAAACTCTTTGGGCAGAAATCACATATTTACACATCTAGCACCCAGGGTACTGCAGATCCTGATACTGCTGTGGACTTTGGGGTTTATTTCCGTAACTTTCTGCTTTTTTAAGACTTTTCTAAGCCAAGCCAGGTTTATGAGCTATCCTATTGCATCTCTTTCCTATTTCCTGAGCCAAGTCTGAATTCTATATAAAGAGATAATAGCACAGAATCAAGACAGGGCCCTGCATATTGCTTTCTGAAAGTTACATGACTGCAATAATTTTATCTGCCACTAAGTTTTAAAAAATATCCAGTCCACACATAAGTGATCAGAGAACTCTGCTTTAACTTGTGCAGTTAGAAGTGATGATACCCAGCACTAGCTCCGGATACCAGCAGCACGCTTAAAAATGGGTCTGGGAGCACTGCCGCCTTCCACCTTTGAGCTGATCTCCGAAGCTTCCACATTCCAGCTCTGAGTTCCAAAACCTCTGTGAAGGTGGTTTGCAGGCACCAGGTGAGAGAACTACCTGGAAACCTTCTCTGAGGCCCATACTCAGTGCTGCGGAGGGTCACCCAACAAGTGATGTTGAGGCCCTGGTCAGCACCTCTGGCATGCCGCAGCTTAGCTCAAACTTGGGAGGAACACCCAACCTCTGCAGAAAAAAACCCACCTTCTTATACTGCTTTGTCACGACAGGGCTTTTTACTCCCAACCGGTACAAATCAGGCTATATGTCAGACATTGGCCCACCCCCTATTTGTCCTCCGGCGCCTTTGCCGGCTCGGCCGGACGTGCGCCTTCCAGCAGGTTTATTTCCTGCTATTGCAGAGGGCCCTGGGACCCTCCCGCGGCCCGGGCGCTCCCACGGACCCGCGGCCGGCTGGGAGCGCCGGGAGCGCCCGCCCGGTGCTGGCGGGCGAGGAGAGAGAGGGGCAGGGCGGCCGGCGCGAGGGGACAGACAGGGCGGCCGGCGCCTTGCCGGCGGGCGAGGAGCGGCTCCCGGCGGGCCGCGGGCTCCTCCCGGCGGCGGCTGCGGCTGCGGCGCGGCGGTGGCGGTGCCGGGGGCGGTACGGCTGTGCCGGGGGCACTATGGCTGTGCGATGCCGGGGGCGGTATGGCTGTGCCGGGGGCGGGCGGGGCCCGAGGCGCCCGGCAGGGGGCGGCGGGGAGGGCGGTGGACGCTCGTTAGACACAGTCGGGATGACTTTTGAGCGGCGGCTCCATAGCTCAGTGGTTAGAGCACTGGTCTTGTAAACCAGGGGTCGCGAGTTCGATCCTCGCTGGGGCCTGAGGGTGCTTTTGTCTTTTTTCTCCGAAGATGGCACAGCCCTTGGCTGCACCCACGGGTAACGAGCCTGATTTTGGGTGTTTTGGTGGTGGCGGACTTGAGCGTGCGTGCGAGCTCCGGGGGCTTTTTGCTAAGGAAAACGGTTTGGAAACAAACGCGTTTAGTAAAATCTGAGTGTTAACAGTAGTACCAAATTAACTCATGTCTATCCTTCGTGCTGGCAGGGGGGTGGGGGGAACAATAACCTCTTTGGGAAGGAGCGTGGGGCTGGCTTAGTAAATATTTGCACAGTTCGTGTCACAATTTCCCTGATGGCAGCTTTGGCAAAATACTGTTAAGGGGTTTAAAAGGAACAAATTGCCCCTGAGTGGAGAATAAGCTGGACAGGATTATCTGAGTCTTCACAGCTTGTCAGGCAAGCCAGCCTGTTGGGTTTATTTCTGTGCTGGAGGCTGGACAGCGGAGGTGTAATGATTCTTTGCCTTTTTTTTTTTCTTTTTAGGTTATAGAAAGAACTAGAAAGCTCGACAAAAATTCTCCTGAGCACAACACTTCAAAAACATGCATTTGTTTTTTTCAGAAACCTTGTCAGCAAGGTGTTTGGTTTCTAGCACTGCAAACACGACAGCAATCATTACCGACATCAAACAGGGAGATTAATATATGCACTTGGTGAGGGGAGAGGACAGCACCTGCAGCGCACAGGCTGCACGGGGCTCAAACCACAGCAGAGCTGTTGAATAGACAGGCAGCTGCCGAAGGTTGAGGCTCAGCCTGCCAGATGTGCTTAGAAGACCCGTGGGCTGCACCATAGCACTTGCAGCCCATATTATACCCCCACAGCTCCTATCACAGCTTCTCTCCAGCCTCCTTCCTCTGCGGAGAGTAGATCAGAGTTGAGGATGCACGGGGCTGGATGAGTTGCCATTGCTGTGGTGAAAGGAGCAGGCAGCTAACAGGCTATTTCCCCTGTATGACTGAACTTGTGCTGTGCCATGAAGCCCAAAAAGCATTTGAATTTGCAGGGCTTTGGGGTACTTGCACATAAGGATTTATATGGAGTGACTCCTTGTTTGCAGCATTGCCTCCCCATCCCATCTGGGAAAATAGTGCTTGATCCTAATCTTAGTGTTACCCCCTAACTACCATCCTAGGCAATTCCTTGGTTCAGCAGTCCTCATGTCCATGGAGGTGGTGCTAAAACCCATTCCCTGGGAGGATCTGTTCTCTCCAGGGGGTCCAGTCGAGGCTGGGTGCAGCGTTTCCCTATTGGCAGGGAGCTGGGTCTTGCTATGGCCAACCAGAGCATTACCAGATCCCTGGGCTGTCATAGGTGGCCTTTAGAAGTCATGCATGTACTTCTAGAGGCTGCATGGTTTGCTTACTCTCCCGCAGGCTCCTCCAGAGCAAACGTGCAGGAGCTGAACTGCTGGGCCCCGCACAGCCCAGGGCGATCGCTGCCTGCGTGCAGGGGCGGGCTGCAGCGCTTCAGCCACGGGAGGGAAGATCATGCACCAGTGCTTGGCCGCAGTGTTTCCCACATCCACCAAGTACTACAGGAATAGGGCTCAGCTATACCCGTTTGTTGGAGCCATATATGTAAGCTGCTACGGGTGCCTTTCTAGAGCGCTGCCGGCATGCTCGGTGTGCCCTGAGAGCCTTGTGGACGCGAGAGTGGGGCTTCCATGGCAGGGCTGCCCCGCGGGAGCCCCGGGTACCGCCGGGCCCGGCGTTACATAAGCGGCGGAGCACGACCGATGCCGCCGAAGGCCTCCAGAGGGAGAGCCGGCTCCTCTGACCGGGAGGGAGGAGAGGAGGGAGAGCCGCCTCCGAGCGGGTGGAGCGCTGCCGCCGCCGCCTCCTCCTCGGCCGGGCCGTGGCCGTGCGCGGTACCCGCTCGCTCCCTTGGCCGCGGGGGTGGTCGCGGTGGGTCGCGGGTCCCCCCGCGCGGGGCGGGGCGGGGCGGCGCGGGTGATACCGAGCGGCGGGGAAAGCTGCTGTGAATCCAGTCTTCTGCGGATGCGGCCGATTTTTCATTTTCCCAAGATGTTTCTTCACAATTAAGCAGAACCTGTTTTAAAACAGCGGATTCGAGAGTCGAGAGTCTCGCTCTGCTGCCCTGTGGCACACAGCAGAGCGGGTGCCGTGCCGTGCTGTGTCCGCCGCCTCCTCCAGCGAGGAGGGCAGCGGGGCACCAGCAGGGCTCGCCGGCCGCTCGGTGTGCAGGGCTGCACTGCTCCGTGCCCTCCCATGGGAAGTATGCCCAGTGGCAAGAGCCATCGGTGCCACTTCCCCTTCCCCCAGTGCATCCGCGCACTGGCATGAATGGGAAGCAGGAGATTCACCCAGGCTTCTCTTCCTGCCTTCTCCATCCTCCATGGAACACCTATATACCATTCCCTGATTCCAGCCAATGAGCGACCCCAAAATTTCCTCCGTCTGCAAGTGCTGTCATCTACACTCCATTTCTTGCTATAAAGGGAGCTTTATTAGTAGCTGCTGTTGCTGAAGGTGAGAAATGTGTAAAAGCTTTGCTCAAAAACGCTGAGGTGACCTTCACTAGGTCCAGTAATACAGTCATTGGTGATATCATTAGAAAATGTCTGTACGGTTTGTTTCTGCAAGCTGTGGTGAGGAGCCAGGAGCACTAATTGTGTTTCCATTTTGGACTGCTAGCAGAGCCCTTGGGAATTACCACAGTGTCTGGAAAGACAGATACCTTGCCATCTCTGCAAGGCATTCAGAACTCATCTGGGAGATATTTCTTCTTGTTCTGTTTTTTTCCAGGAAATTTATGCTCATCTTGCTCAGTTCAACAGCAGGAGGCCTTAGACAAGAAGAAACTGTTTTCTTCATGAGTCTACTATTTTTTTTTCTAGAAATGTAACAAAAATTGATGTATCTAAGCATAGCTTACTGCAGTGTGATGTAATTTTTGACAATGAGAATAGGGAATCAAAGTCTGGTTTCATCACCTGAGGAAAAATTAATTACATATAAACACTTCCAATATTCCACATGCTTTAATATTGTGCAGATGCTGCCAAAACAACACGAATTTCTTAAAATCCCAAACAATCTCTCTCATATCAAGTTCCAAGCATTTTCTAAACTTAAGATTAATAGAAAATGTTTCCATTTGTTTTGTAAGAAAAGAACTGAAGAAATCTGACTTATGTTTCTGTACTTTCTGCAAGTACTTTAGTTGGATTTCTGCCAGTGAGATAAAGCCAAAAAGTGAAAGTTCAGGCTTTTTTTTCCTGACCTGATGCACATACAACCATGAAGAAAGTCTTCAACGAACAGCGAAAATGTTCACGGAAAATAAGCTAAGGTATTAACAGTAACACCAAAAAAGAAAAAAGTGTTCGTCTTCTAAAGATACTGTTTTTAGTTAGACATTTCTCCTCTCCTAGTTTCTAAAACAACACAAAATTCCTTGTGCGGGACAAGCTAACATGGTCCTAGTCAGGCTCTTCCAGGATGTTCCACACTTGATGCTTGACCACTTATTTTTTACAAGTTTAACAGTCCTGGTACTTTGTGTGCAGTTCCTTTCTCTAGGGTGTCATTAACAAATTTGCAAGAGTTGTGTGAAGATGAGTAGGAAGAAATCTGCACACCACAATCACCAGCTATAATATTGATCCAGTCTGGTATATCCTGACCTCCAGATTGAGCTGTCTCCTTGCCCCTTTTCCTCCTCCTCTGTCAAGAAATCTCTCCCTTTTAAAAGGAAGTAACTGAAATACTGCTGTTCAAGACAAGACGCGGGCCAAATGCATTCCCAGATGAAGTGGGAGCTCAGTGCATTAGGACATTGAATGATGATGCAAGGCAATCTTCACAGAGGAGTAACGTTGGATAAATCTGTGCTTACTGGTATTCTTGGCAAAAGACCATATTCCTGAGCCAGTTTGCTATGGATGGAGGCACAACTAATGAACCTGTTTGGCTTCTAGTATGGATGTTATTTACTGCCATGCTGGCATATGAAGAAAGATGCTTAAAAATAATGGGAGCCTTGCTGGTAATGAAAAAGTGCAGATAAATTAAAACATTCAGTGTTTGGCAGGGTCCTGACTGTTGTGTTTTAAAGAAAAATAGTGTTTTCTATATTTTCAGGGAATCTTTCCTAACAGAAGAAAAGCAAATAGAAATGTCTTCTTTCAGCTCCCCAAGATATTTAACTAACTGTGCAATATGTGATGGTAACCGTGCTTATATTTTATTATCGATACCTGCCTTTAGGTTTTGGTGGTGTGCTTCAGTAGAAAGATGTTGCCTTTTTTTCATACAGTTTATAATCTAATGATGGGAACACCAAGTCCTGGCAGTACAGAATCTAGGCGCAGTACAGAATCTAGGCGCAGTACAATAGGTTTGATTATAATGAAATGCATACAGCAGTACAGGAGATGGTCCTTTAGAAAGTTTACATGCATGTGTAATTTATTATGACTTGAGAGCATCTGAAAAAGAGCAAGAGAGCTTGAGTTTAGAAAGGATGAAGCACTGTTCATTTAGAATCTATGCATGTTATGTATAGACAAAAAAATCCCTTCTGACATCACTAAACTCAATGGATTCCTAGATTATTACAATATTTCTGGCTTTCAGGTTACCAAAAATTAGCACACAAGTAGAACTAGTCTCAGGGACAAGTTGAGGCTTAAATAAAATTTAGAATTGCAACTCTAAAGTATTAGGAAAACAGAAAAGGTAATTCAGCTTTCTTGCCTACTTCTCTTGGACTGGTTCTCTAAATTTATCTAGTTCCAGCTTATCTTAATATGAACATAAATTAATCCAGAGACTGTAAATGGAGAACTTTTACTGTAAAATAAGGCTTATGTCAACTCTGTTCAAAGCAAAGAGACTGCTCTGCTAACAACAGAGCTGTCTGAACGCTACCTAGTGCTCTGTGTATCGGACTGCCCATCTGCATATATCTGATTACCTCTCAGACAGACCCTGTGCATAGGCTTCTCACATTGAAAACACTGTGTGTTTCTTAAAACGAGGAAATTAGGATGAGAAAGCTTAAATTTAAGACACTGAAGTGCAGTCTATGAGAAACTTTCCTTGTAGATTAGAAATTCCTCAGCTATTTATAACTTTTTAAGCATTGAGTAAAGTATCACATTTTGTTTGGGCTTGTCATTTTAGAATTATCTGTGTAAGAACTTGGGATGTGCCAAGTTTTCACTGTTATTTTCATGTCTCTGCCCCATTCTGCATAGCTTGCTTAGCACAACAGCATATCTGCTCAATTCCCCTACAACCAGTCGATGAAATAGTAGGTTGCTGACGTATTACAGATGTCTGCCATAAACAGGGGCTGTTATATTATACAGCTTCATGTAGCGCACACAGGCTGCATTCCAGCTGTGCTTGGGGGATGAGGGAACTTGCTGTGCAGCTGTGCAGAGGAATTAGTGACTTTATTCAAGCACAGCAGCATCAATCATGAAGAATCAATTCTTGCTCCTCCCCTCAGAGCTGTGAAGTGCCAGGGGCCAGCTGCCCTCAAAGAGAGTTGATCAACACATCTGAGGAAATGTCAGACTGGTTCAGGCAAACCTAATACTCCTAAACCACTGCTGACAGAAGCCTGTAACTCATCCAGTCCTCAGTGATGCTGCTGTAACAGCTCAAGCCTCTGATCCAGCATGTCTTTTATCCATTTCTCCAACCTGCCCTGGGCTTTCCATATATCCTTACTCCCTTGGCTTCATGCTGCTTTGACCCTTCATTTGCATTTATCTCTTACTGTTCTAATCTGCTTTTTAAAAGCTGGTCTTTAATTTATATCTCTTTGTTGCTTTATCCTGCCACAAAAGCCCTTGGATATGCTTTTTCAACACACTCTCACAGACAAGTTCAATCTTTTTTTTTTAAATGACCCCCCAAAAATAGATAGATTTTTCCTGTGATGATTTTTCATTTTCCTTTTTTTTTTTTTTTGCAAGGCATTTATATCCTTGCATTGTACTCCAGCATTTCCAATGCCATTTAATATACAGCTTGGCTTTTGTGCTTCCTCAGTGTTTCAATTTCCTTTTGGCTAAGAAAGAGAAACTAGGTGAAGATGTAATGCAGCTGGACAATTAGCCACTAAAAATAGTTTGCGAAAGGTCTGGGCAATACAGAGACCACTATAAACATCAGGTTTGCCGATGATGTGGATTCAGGCTGAGTGGTTTCCTTAATCCTCATTGCTCTGCTGAATGATTTACTAAGGCTGCTTTTTAATAAACATTCTTAAACCAACTATATTCTCCTGCTATCCACAATCCCCAAACTTCAGTTGCCCAACTTGGATTACAGAGTTTAAATTAGAAATAAAATCCTAAAATAAGATTATGGTGACATCTGTATTGTTTTTCTAATAAAAATGATGCCATATTTTCTTAAGTCAAAACAACTTCAGCATCAGTTATATAGTGGTAGCTGAATTAGAGTGTAGTAAAATTAAAGTCCAATAAAACTGAGTAACTAGGATTTGAGACCTATTTTGTTCAGCTGTGTCTCTTGGTTCCCTGTATTTCATTCAAATGAAAGCAATGACAATTCACTTATACTTTGTGCTCTGTGGCACCATGGTCCCTCAGCATTTCACTCATACCTACCTCAGAACTTCCATTGACATCATCCTGAGGAAATGTTGGCTAGATGCTAAGTAAGGACTTCAGCATTTGGCTGTCAGTGATGACAAGTCTATTAGTGCATATGTAAGTATTGCATGGCTAGAAGGAACTATACTGACACTGAATGTCAGCAAAGTGCAAGACTAAGAGCAGGAGCAAGACTAATAGCAGGAAGTTACACCATAAGTTCTACACAAGCTTGATCCTTAAGGGTAATTTAAAAGTTACTGCTTTTTACCTTGTGACATCAGAGTGGAAAGTTACTAAGTTCTGTTCTAGATAGAGTGCTCATCTTTAGATATCACAAGCCCTGAATTTCTGAGATGTTTTGTCAAAGCTGCAGGCAATTTCTAAAATTGTTTGTATTCCTAAAGATCTCAAATAAAAACTATTTCATTAGTGAAACTGTTGGGTTTTTTGGTAAAGCAAGGTTATTGAATGATTATTCCTTAATTCATTACCTTTTCATGTACAATCATTCCTGCTTCACTTATTATTGGCTCTCAGTTTTCTCTAATTTTTAGGTATATCCAAAAAAACCCCAAACCAGAATACCTCAGCACATTTCCTTGGCTTGTTTTTCTGATCCTACAATGTGAAATTGTGTTTTTGTCCTCAAAGAAGCAGAGGTTTCTGATATATCAGAGTTAGCACCAAAGAGTGTTGTGATAGTGAGGAGGGATGGTGAGAAAACAGGGAAAAGAAAACCTTGCAGTCACTGAGAGGTGTTTTCCCAAACCAGGTTTTCTTTTTTCCTGAGGCTTCCAAAGCACAGTAACAATGCAAGGTGCCAGCTGATGTAAAGGATGATCAGACCTATTATCTTGATAAGGCTTACCCACTGAAAAATTAGTGAAGGATATAATGACACTGATTGTTAGATGCATTCCAAATTATTATCTGTGACAATAAAATTATTATCAATTAAGCTTTAAAAAGCCATTCAACTAATTAGCTCAGGAGATCTATTCAAAACACTGTCCTTGAGGTTATTAGAATTAAATTCCTAACATACGTAGTGTATATTTCAAACTTAAATTGTGATGTAGTTTGCTCCACACAAATTGGCAAATGCCAGGACCTGGCAATATTGTAAAGAGTAGACCAGAGGCTCTCTTGTTGTAAAGTTTATGAAAGAATTCATTGAAATTTTAGCCAGACACAAGAGGCAGCTGAGGCTGGGTGGACAAAGTGCTACAGAGGAACCTGATAAACCTGTTGAATCCAGACATCAGGCCCACATTCATACTAATTTCTGAGCTGCAAGTCTTCCCTAATGAGGTCTCAGCGCTGCTATCAACAATAGTGAACTCTGTAGTGCCTCAGGGGCTGCATCTCTCTAGTCCTTGAGATTCACTCAGTACACAGCACAGTGGGAAAAAAAGCAACCTGTCACCTTTACAACTTAACCTGTAGTATAAGTACTCACAAACTGTTTTTACAGTAGCATTTCTGTCACTGCTATCAACCAATGAGGGAGAAGACATCAGAGAAGATTTCTTCAGAATTCTGGAAGTGGACAAAACCAGAGGCTTATTTTTCCCTTTCCCCTTGATCTCTTGACTTCTGAGCTACTGCCTCTTCTAGTGCAGTTCCTTTCTATCTAGGAATGGCTTTGACTGGACGATAACCTTGCATAGGAATTTTAGACTCCTGTCTTTCTTCTTCTTCCCCTCTGAGTTCCACAGAACAAATTATATTTTATGTAAAGCTGTTTTGCTAATGTAGGTGTTTTACTTTGATGGGGGATGCAGAAATAAATTTGTGTAACAACTTGCTGTTGACTCAAATGTAATGAATACACAGATTTGGACCTGTGATGAAGTTCCTCCCTTCCCTGCTTTTCACCCTCATCAAGATGAGAGCAGGAATCTAAGAAGCCAAAGATGTCATAACACTTGCTGTTTGACATGGGAGCTTAGAATCATAGAATATGCTGAGTTGAAAGGGACCAGTCAGGATCATCGAGTCCACCTCCTGGCCCTGCAGAGGGCCATCCCCAAGAGTCACACCATGTGCCCGAGAGCATTGTCCAAACGCTTCTTGAACTCTGTCAGGCTTAGTGTTGTGTCCACTTCCCTGAGGAGCCTGTTCCAGTGCCCAAACACCATCTGGGTGAAGAACATTTCCCTGAAATCTAACCTAAATCTCCCCTGACTCAGCTTTATGCTGTTTCCTTGACTCCTGTCACTAGTCACAGGAGTGAAGAGATTGGTACCTGCTCCTCTCCCCCTCATGAGAAAGTTGTAGACTGCAATGAGATCTCCCCTCAGTCTCCTCTTCTCCAGGCTAAACAAACCAAGTGACCTCAATTGCTCCTCATAAGGCTTCCCCTGCAGACCCTTTGCCATCCTTGTGGCCCTCCTGTGGATGCTCCAAAATAGCTGAATGTCCTTTTTATATTGTGGTGCCTAAAACTGCATGCAGTACTCAAGATATCTGCCATTACGCTTTAGTCTTAACTCATTGTTAATTACAGGCATTCTGCCTTTGTACTGTTTGCTTTTGGATGAAATCTTACCCCTTTTTTTGAGTGTCCCCTGTAGACAACCCCTTAGGTGACTCTTGCAAGTAACTTAATTTCTGTGACACCACAAAGGCCCCAAGCAGAACCTATAGATCAGTTTCTACTTGATGTTAAATACAATAAGGTAAGTTATAACTTAAAACCCTCCTGAGGGAGAGATAAGTCTTGCATGGTCTAGTAGCTGTCGCTGACTTTGCCTTTTGAAAGAAAATGACCCATAGGAAACCTGATAGGAAAGAAGAATTTCAGTCACAGAATATTTATTATTAAAAGTGTAGTTTTACTTCATGGTTATAGTAGAACCTACAACTTGATCTCCTTTTTTAAAGATGAGAAAAGAAACAGTCTTAACTGCTTTTATTATTAAAGGACTACTATATATTAATAAAAAGCTTAGAAAAGTCTAAAAAATATGCATAAAAAGATAGTAAACTATGTCCAGATGTAATACAGGGCTTAGGCACATGTGAGCATATCCAATGTGATCCAATTAACTATGGCAGCCTGTCAGCTGAAGTTACTATAGGGGACTGCATGTATGCCTCAATTGCTCAGATAATTGCTCAGTTCATGTATGCCAGTTGATGAAAATCAGTAACTTAGGAATATAACAAGTAGCTTACTGATACTCCATGTAAAGAAATGTATATCTCTTTGTAAACAAATGTACATGTGCAAAATGATGCATGCCATGTATTCAAATAATCCCTTAATTCTTCCCAAATTATCTATTTTATGGTAATTTCATATTTAGGACTAGTAGTTAATGATTTGAAAGTCAATTGAGTCACTGTGGATTGGTATAAATATATTATTGTACAATCTGTGAATTGGTGAATATTTTGATAGAATTGCAGCTACTTTGAATTTGAAACAGTAAAGACCAGCTGGATGAACTTACATGGGCATGTGCCTCTGCTGTCTGGGACTAAGTGTTACCAGACATTCAGTACAGGGTTGGTACAACCGGGTTGAATTTGTCTGCTGTACCTCAAGGATAAGAGACAGGTATTTGTCCCCTTCTTTCTACTGAAATGCTGAAGAAGATGCTTTTTGAGGTGCCCTACAAGAGAGGCATTTTTTCCACCTGTCAAAGTCACTGGATCTTCAGACCAAAGGGTACCAAGGAAGAGACACTCAAACATAGCCAGATGCCACAGTTATGTAGCACAATACCAACGACTATTTCCTCAGAATAGTTTGGTTTACAGATGGGGATAAAACTGCTAATTGCATTGGGAGTCACTGACAATCAGGATCACTGGAACACAGTCGTAGCTACTCCCCTCTGTCCTGACACCAACAGTCACCCAGCACAGGCAGAGAACTGGCTTAGTGGCTGCTCTCCAGCAGAAATGTTTTAGTGCTTTCAGACTAACCATCTTGTCTGGTGGTAAGTGCAGATAAGACCTGGGACACTTCCTCTGCACAGGGCTGCTCTTGCTGCTTGCAAAAAATCACCCCTTCCCATTACAGATGTGCTGAGAACAGATGCTCTGCACTGTGAAGGATTTCAGTATTTCAAAAGTATTTCCAATTTCAAGTTGGAATTGAGAATAATATTGACTATTCTTTGACCAGGTGTTTTCCACAGCTGATGGGCTTATTTTATGGTGATATAATAAAACCCATATTCCTGAGTTTGTTTGTGGAGAGGGTTGTCTGAGACTGCAATAACTTCAATGAACTGAACATCCATTTTCTCTACTACTTTCTTCCACCCAAAAAGACAAATTGTTCTGAAAAGCCAAATTATTCACTTGGAAAGAACTTAGTTTGTTAGCACACTTTATTTTGATAAATACAAGCTGGCTGTTTCTTACCATGTTTATATTTCTAGATGCTTATACACAGATTGTTTCACATTTTGTTGTGGTATCATTCCAGGTATTAAACTTAAACTGAGTAACCTACAATTTTCTATCTTTTCCTTTTCCCTTTCTGTGAAAGAGCACTGTAGTTGTTCTCATCAGTCCTCTGTGTGCCCTCAAAGTAGTCCAGATTGTTTCATTTATTTCTTGACCTTCTAAGGTTCTTAACCTTTCAGCAGGCTCTGTTATCATGGACATATCACAGCTAAATATTTGCTATCTGTTCTCTTCTAATTCTATCCAGTGTTCCACATCACTGAAATGTGAAGAATCTGATCACAAATACTCTTTCTATGAAGGCTCAGGCACTGAACACTTTGTCCTTTTACATTCCTTCATACATTTCTCACCATTCCTGCTTAAGACCAGTGCAATGCCCTCCTCCGCCTTTTATCCTGGATGTATTTATAAAAGTTTTTCTCTCTGCCTTTTATGTCCTTTGGTGGTTACCTCTCATTTTATACCTCAGATTTTCTGATGTTTTCTGCAGATCAATTTGTGTTCACTGAGCATCTGTGTTTTCATTTTTAAACAGTAAATTTTTGATTTTTAGGTCATTAGTAAACTATTGATGTTCTTGATATTGATCATTTACCATACCTCTTATCTCTCCCCTGCAGAGGAATAACCTGCAATTCTTTCAATATAGAACACTACTGTATTCTATTCCCAAAAATGGCAAAAGAATATTTCAACACCATCTGAACTATTTTTCCAATTTTATTGTAGAAAACAGAAATTGTAGCAAATCCCATTTCAGAATAATGTGGATTTTGACAGACTGCATATCAGACTAAAATAAGATTTCATCAAACTTTTCGCAGCCAACTGCTATTTTAGTAATAGTGCTTCAAAAATGGACAAGATCCACAGGAACAGGAGAAAGAGGAAATAAAACCAGCCTGAATATATCTAACATGACAAGAACATCAGATAATGCTCCATTACAGCAATGCTATTGACGACTCACTGACAGCAGAGATCTGGCAGAAAAAGTCCTTCTTGCCTTCTGCAGGATAGAAGTGCATGCAGGAGATCCATATCAAGGAACAATCAGGCTGCCCTTAGGCCATTTCCATGGGGAATACAGATCTTTTTGGACAGATGGCAGAACTGTAAAACCTTTTCTATATGCCCTAGTTATCTTTGATAATCTACCAGGCCTGGTTTATACGTGAACTCTGTACCCTTCTTCATGGATAACTCAGGTTTTTGTTTCTAGCTAAGGTGGTGAAATTTCTCATGTGAAGGAAGACCAGCTAAGAAAAAATCAGTCAATGAGAACTGTCAAAATCGTGGAAGATGCGTTGTTGGGAACAGTAGAGCTTAAGCCCAATAGATATATATCTAATTTTTACATACGAATTATCTTTGAAATTCTGTCCTGATATTCTTTATTCCTTAACTTGTAGCTATAACATGTTATAATCTGTGT
This sequence comes from Neopelma chrysocephalum, assembly GCF_003984885.1. Lineage (NCBI taxonomy): Eukaryota > Metazoa > Chordata > Aves > Passeriformes > Pipridae > Neopelma > Neopelma chrysocephalum. The sequence continues at coordinate 39,851,232 of NW_020897693.1, read as the reverse complement.
TAGATTCCTCTTCTGGAGGTTCACTCTATTCTGAACTCAACTGCAGTGATGAAGTGGTCATAGGTTCAAACCCACAATGAACTCAGTGTCTTAATTTGGCATGGCAGAGCATTCAGTCATTTGCTTTCCTTTGGGTATGTGGAGCCCCGTTGTCCAGCTGTCCGCAGTCCCAAGAGCTGTGCTGACTCCCTAGATAGGTTAAGGTCATCCTCCCACAGAACATTTCCATCCTTACCTTCATAGATACTCTGATTAATAATTGCATCTTTCAAAGACTAGAAGTTTCATTAGGTTTTGCACATCTTTATATAAACTTTTTTAAATTCAAACCATTTTTCTGGTAGATTTAGTACATGATATGTAGAGCTCTAAAGAAAGCCCTTGGCCAAAACCTGCAAAATCACCTCTAAGTTTTGCTGACTTATTTAAGAGAACTTCTAATTCTAATAAGAGTCTTTCACAAATTAGAGCCTTCTTACTCCTTTGGCTGACTCCAGAAGTTTGTCTCAAACTGATTTCCCTGAGGATTTTCTTCTCTATACTCTGCCATTTCCAATTCTCTGGATGATTACAGCAGATAAGCATCATTAGCAAATCAGTAGTGTTTGGCAGGCTGTCTTCATTCTCCTGCTAGGGCAGCATTATGCTGTCATCAGTAGTCCATCAGTCTTCTCAGATTTCCCAGCAAACACTGAGGCACAGTGCTCAGCTCTTCTAAATGAATTATGTGATCCAACTGGATTTGATCTTCTTGGAAGAGGAGACCCTATGACTTATTCTCGTGACTGGGGAGAGGTGAAAGCCACTGACTCTGATGAGGCTACTTCAGTCCTAGAAGTGACAGAAGAAAATGGAGTATATACAGGCACTTGTGCTGTGCAGCTCAGCAGGTCAGGATGGTGTTAAGAACCCAGGGCAGTGCAGTCTGCAAAGCTATGGCAATGGAGAGCAGCCCACTCTGAGCAGGCTCCAATGGGTTAGTTCTCCTTGCAGGCTGTACACGGTACATGAGCTAAAGGCTGAGCTCTTCTGATGTGGTCAGATATACAGAGTAAAAAACCTGAGTGAGGTTATAGCCATATGGAGACACGGATAAAGTCAGACCAAGCACATTGGTTTATATAGGTAGCTCAGACTGTCAGGAAAACACTGTATGACTGACAGAAAACAAAGGACATTTTTTCATGTAGAATCAGTTGTTTGATAAAAAATAAATATTTCCAAACTGCACAATACTCCTCACAGGAATTATATTCTGTTGCTAGCACTACTTAGAATGAACCTAACTTAAGAACTGAAGACACGCGTTCAGCAGTTAGTAGAGTTCCTGTAGCAGGTACCACATCTTGCAGGGATGTCCAGAGGGTCCTCCTGGAGCTTGGTGGCCTTGCAGTCTTGGCTCAAAGCCATGGACTTTGCAGTTGTGTAATAGTGACCATCAGCCACCAAGGACTCCAAAACTGTTGGGTTTCAAGCAGAGCACAAAGGAATTAGTGCTTTTCAGGTTAGTTCGTCCTGTTAGGACACAAGAGGTGGTTCCCAACAGCAGGAATTTTCTGCCTGCACTTGGACGGTGTCTTAATGGTTGGACTTGGGGGCATGATTTAAGGGTGATGATGGTGGTATTGGGTTGATGTTGGACTCTATGATCTTGAAGGTCTCCTCCAACCCTGATGATTCTGTGATTCTGTGACTCATGATAGATATTGTCACTTGTGAGGGCATTTGGTTTTTATAGTCAGCTTTGCCTCTCCTGTATAACTCAAATTACTCACCAGACTTCTTTAGGCAATATGTCTGTTTTTCTAGTTTTAAGACAATATTTTTTTTCCCTAGGTTTATTCCAAAAGATGGATGACTCTTATATTTCTCATTTTTCTTGAGGATGATTATAGTCTGTACTGTATCCCAGTATGGTGGGATGGTGATGGGAGAAATGTGCTGTAAAATGCAAGATAAGAATTTTTTTCTTTACTGGTTTCTTAGATATGGCTAAACTGATGCAAGCAAACAGTGTTTTTCTCTTCCATCCACTCCCATCCCCTTTCCCCTCGCTTACTAGCACTAGGCTTCTTCCTTGGCTGTGAGTAAGCTGAGTTCACTGCTCCGTGATCAGCTTTAGGCACTCAGACAGTGGAAGCATTGCATGGCCTTCCAAATAGCCAGCACATATCCTGGTCAATCCAGCTGTGGTAGAGTTGTTATTTTCAATATTGTCAGCAAATGCTGGGTAGTGCTTCTTGACACAGAGAGAGAGAGAGACAGACAGACAGACAGACAGACAGGCAGAAAAGAGAGAGAGTTAAATTGTTCCCAAGCTCTGCAAGTTGTTGCAAAACTAACTTCTGACCTGCAACTGCCCTGAATGTGGAAGTCTTACCAACGTGAGTGAAGGTTGAAGTATATGAGCCTGTGCAACAGTACTAAGCCTTACAAGGGCTGTGTATCTCTAAAGGAAACAGAAGTAGCCTAGAACATTTTCAGAAGACCTATCCATAGTCTAATATCTCATCTGTATTAATGTTCATCAAGAGCTGAAGCCATTTTCCTGTGTACTCTGTGCAGTGTGTTAGGGAAGCTTAGCCTGTGCAAGCAGCTAGGCTGGAGTGAACTATTGGCCATCAGAAAGATTTAAGTTGCTTTAAATAGACTTGTAGGAATCTGAAATACTTTAATCGCGTAGCTTGCAGCAAAGCTTTTGTGGTGTCTGGATTTATTTATATTCTCCTCACATCCTCTGGAGCAAGAGATAATGGCTGATAACATTTTCTTCTACCCCACTAACTTCACATAATTATTGTACAAAGATTTTTGCACATGTCCCCGGACTTAAAGTGTGGTGACAGGGCTGCCTGTGCAGAACAGAGGATCTGTTCGCTAGAGTAAATAGGAAGTGAAGAGTCAGGATTAGATACATATTTTATAAATAAGCAATATGTGGAGAACAATTACTGTTGTGAAAGAGTAGGGGATTCATTAAATTTTAAAGTCAAAGAATTTGAAACTATCCATTAGCTGCAGCATGATAGGTTTATCCTGGCCTTGGACAAGGGTAATGGCGAGGTGGAAATCTCCTTGCCATGAGGAAGGGAGCAATGTATATGATAGACATTATATAATAACTACGTATTTAGTATCCACCCTAAATCTTGTTTTGAATATTTTAGTGACCTTGTTGAAATCCCAACTCAGTTGCTTTCATCATTACCATGATTTGAACTTGTGCTGCATGTTTGCCTGATACAGGAATGGGTTGGGTGGAGCTCTGATTGACCCACATTTGGGGTCCCTATGTCTGAACTCTTCAGTTAAGCACACACTGTCCTGCATTTCCTGCTCCTGAACATGGACCGCTGGATTTAGCAACTGGCAGACATGGATGAGGAGCTCTTTGTCAGGGCATTAATAGGCCTTACAGGTCTCAACCTGCCCAGTTTGGGGTCTTACCCACCTCAGCCACAGCACATGTCAGCCCCCTGTCAACCCCATCAACCCCTGTCCCAGTGCTGCCACAGCAGGGCTGGTCTCCAGCTCCCCATAGCCCTGCCCTGCTCTGCCATGGGCCCTGCTAAGCTGGGCCTGCTCCTGATGTCCTGCCTCTGGCTGGGGCAGTGGGATCAGCCCAGGCTGCCAGGCTCTGTCCTACTGCTCTGGGGCACCTCACACCCTCGGAATGTGTCAGCTATGCCTGCACCCCACTGTGTCCTGTCAGTCCCACTTCCAGCTCACACTGGATTTTCTCAACAACATGTGAAATGCAACTAGGTATTTCTTTTTACAAGAAAGGCCAACATAAATCTCATTTGGGAATGCTCTTCCATGCCTTATATGCAGAGAGATCTCCCTGTATCATGGAAAACCAGTTTGTTCTGCGGGACTGGTCCCAATGTTAACTTGCATATCCACATAAAATATATCAACGTCTTATTTCAAAACCCCCAGCCCAGTTGATTCCTCCATGTACTTTTCACTTAAGTGCTCTTTAATTTAAATTTTTTCTTAGTTTATGCCATCCATGAAAGTTTGAACTCCTAATGCCCAAGGGGCATCCTGGAGGGAGGCATGTTGGGCTGCCGCCAAGAGTGGGGGAACAGATGGAGTTACTTATTGCCTTGATCTTTGACTGGTCATTTTTTGGGAGTCTACCCATGACTGCTAGAGAACTACCAAGTTAACAGTAGAGAGCAGATTCTGCTGCATAGTTTCTGAGATGTTGCTCTGAAGTAAAAAAGCAGCAACCTGTGAATGCAGCTCTCCTACTAATCAGGTTCCAGTCTCTTACAGAGGTAAATCTGCATTCCCAATATCTGAGTCTTGGTCTTGAACACCCCAAAGTCTTGTGGACTAAAGTACAACAACAGTATTTCAGTTTGGATTCTGCATTTTGATGGAATTCAAACTTAAGATGAGGAACAAACAGCTTAAAGGACCATACTGCTGATGCTGTTTGTGGATCATCTACAGCTTTTCTTCTTTCTGCCTTTCTGAAAGGAACAACAGGTTCACCAAGACCTCCAGCAATGACAATTATTCAAAGTTATCAGGAAAGAATTTTTTTTTGGTAAGGGACAATGAAAAAAAGATTGGATTTGACTGACATTCACTTAAAATTGTATATCATATTTCTGGTAAATGCAGAAGTGGAGATGAAACTGTTGTGTGGATTTCCCAAGATGGCCTGGATGATTCATGCAGCTAAGCTGGTACTCCAGATGACTGCTTTGCTTTCTGCAGAGCATGTCATGCCCTGATTTATCCCGAGTCATGGTGAACTTGGTTTATATAAATGTAATGGTCCAGGATCTCTCTCCATGGGGACTTTTTGTAACATCTTGAATGGTAATTTGGTATAAAAGAGATCAGCAAAATTCAAGTTAAAAGAAAAAAAAAAGGAATAAAAATTTGTTTCTTTGGGCTGAAAGTCATGAATTTCCAGATATTTCTGTTACGGCTTCAGGCTTCATGATTTGATTTTGGAAGGCTCCTTCTCCCAAAACTGACTTTTTTTACAATTTTTTTGGTGACATTTTATCCCATATTATCAGTAATTGTGACTTGTCTTTTTCCTAGAATTTGTCTCAATGTTCCAGGATTGTGTTAAGTAAAGAGAATTTTAAAATACAGCAGTTAACTGCCTTTCATACAAGAATAAAAACAAATCTAGTCATAGAAAGGATTAATAGGTCATACATTGAGCTGCTTTTTGCATATCAATTGGCCATAAAGAAATAAAATTTTATATGCACTTGAACAACTTGGCAAGCTTGAAAAAAGGCTTCTCAGATTTCCTTTATTTACTACCATTTGGCCAATATCTTTAGAATATGCAGTGCCTATGTGCAAGATACACTATGTGGGTTTTGCGTTTATCATGAGTCCTTTTGAAAGCTCGACATTTTCAGTGTCCATGATAAAAATCTCTCAGTGTTTTTTTGCATATAATGTTCTGTTTCTCAAAGTGGCACAGTTCACAGAATGAGTATAAAGAAAGCAATCAAACATTAGTTGGTCTGATACAAACTGGGACTAAAAAGTCCATCACACATAGAAGCAGCCATCCACATTTTTCACGGTCCTGCATAAAGTTCAGAGAGCAGGGTCTTTCAATGACAAGTGGAGCCAGAATCAGCAGCAGTCACTCACTTGTCTGACCTATCTGTTTTGTTCTCCATTCAGTGGGAAAAAAAATAAAATGGCATTGTAAAAGATCTGGTCAACATATTTATTGATCTCAGGTACGTGGAAGCGTCTGAGGCACGTGCAACTTCTCTACTAGTGTGAGTCTTCCTCAAACTGATAGTTCTTCATCTGGAAACTGGCATGGGTCTCAGCTTTGAGAATGTATGTGTGTGTACACACGCATGCGCACATTGAATCTGCAATGTTATAAATGCAGATGATTAAGCATTTGCCAACATTTCTCAATACTGAGATTATTAAATTGGGACCATGAAGAATAGAAAGGTAAATCATGGTTTAAAAACTTCACAGCATGGTGTGCACTGCTTAGCATGTCCCTCTTACTATTTGTTCATTTGACATAATACTGATAGAAATTTTCAAAAATGATCTGTAAGAGAGAGCAGTATTAGCTGTATCACTATAAAAGGTAGCTTTTATATGCTACTTGTTTATTCAAATTTATTAAAAAGGCCTGAAATTTTCAAATGCTTCTGCATATGTATTAACATCTAAGAACCAGATCAGAATTCAGTCTAGCTGTTCTGACTTAGTGCACTGAATGGCTAATGGGATGAAAATCAGGAAATCTGGGCTTTTATCCACATATTTCTGCTTATTTGTCTTTTTTTTTAATTGGTTTGTGCCTTGGTTTCTCCATCTCTAAAAAGACAAACATTTCACTTGTCCATATTTGTAAAGTGTTTAAGACATCAAATAAATTTGGTCCATCAATGGAAAGTTTTATTTATCATCTCTGATTTATTTAACTGCCTGCTGCTCATGGATGTTTTGAAAATGCAGATGCAGATGCAGATGCACTGGTGCATTTGAGAGATTATTTCTGTTCAAGAACTAATTAGAAAACCTCAAAATATTTCTGAAGATGTTGAAATAAAAAATAATGTAAGGTTTAACAAAGGACTAAAGTCTCAAGAGTGTAATGAGCAAATCTTGAGAAATCTAACAAACTAAATACACATGATAAAGTTGACCAGCTTTGTGCCTCAGTTTCTTTATCTGCAGAACGAGATTAAGGAAATTAATGGCTTCCCAATAAAGCAGTGAGAATTCAGTCATAGCTGCCCTGTATGTTGAAGATGTAAATAAATTGATAATCATTGCTTTGAGGTTTTTTGAAGTCACAATAAGAAGGCATTAAGGAACTGAGACTTCCTTAAAAAAAAAACAACAACAAAAAACTTGGCTTCAAATGCATGTTTACAAACCAATGATTGGCTTCTCCAGGTGATTTGTTGCCCTTGACATCCATGACAGAAATTAGGCAGACTTTTCTGGAAATAGGATCAAATTATTTTCTTGATACATCTAAATCTAATGATGTCGAGTTTTGGAATTCATGTGGGTAACAGTTGGCATTAGTCAGACAGATTTATGGACCCTGACAACACCCAGATGTATATACCAGGAACAGCAGACAAGCAGCAAAGGCTGGAATTGAATATATAATGAAAGTCAGAGGATACAGTTCATGAAAGCAATTCAAGAAATTTGGATTAAAAAATCCAGTGACCTTGCTGCGATTGGTTCCTGTTGACAAGCGACAAGACATCTGTTCTACCCCTCCTACCATCTTGCTGGGTGTCTCACAAACACACATGCTGAGCTGTGGAAATTGAAGTGTCAGGGAAGTTGAGCCCAATCCATTTAGGAGTTAACTCAAGGAGCATGTGCTTTTTATTATAGCTAGTTTCTTGTGGTGATAATGAGTAGCAATAGGGCATTGCAACCTACTCCTTATTTAGAGCATAAAACAGCTTTATTCCTGCAAGGGCAGAGCCAAATGTTTTACAAGCAAGCAGTCTGCACATTTCAAACAAGCTGTTTCTATAATTCTAGCACTTTATAATAAGAACCGAATAGCATAATTATAGGTAAGGAAGTGGTGGTGCTGTGAGGAGATGATGGAAGTGTTTTTCATTAAACAAGCAGAGCTGGGAGCTTGTGTCCTCCTGCTGCTGGAGCTCCACCATGTCCCCAGAAGCCATTGAAAGAATCTTAAAAAAATAAGAACATGCAATGAACATATCCTAGACAAAAGCATGCAGCATAAAATGGAGTTCGAGTGTACCTGGCCCATAATTAGTTTAGGAGATATGGATAGGGGTCCTCTGATTGGAGCTCAAGGCTGGCAGATGGCAGCAGCCATGTAAGTAGCTCTGAATAGATTACTTTTGAAAATGAAATAAAAATCAGTAAGAAGTAGAGAACAACAGGGTTTTTCTTTTTTGGCTGAAGCAGCTCTGGTTTAAATTGATAAGGTGACTATACTGGGCTATTTTCTTCTTTCCACACTGCAGAAGAAGGCTGTGCTATGGGCCTGCTTAGGTGCTAAGGGGTCTTGTCTTGTGTCCAGTAAGAAATATTTTAACAATCACTTGCTTCTGCACATATATATAGAAGGGCAATTTGTATATTTGATAACACACATTTATATGGAGAGCATGAAACTAGAATCTGTTATTTCGCCACGTCTCAAGATACGCTATTTAGATAGACAACGTAATAATATTGCATAAACTGTTGCACCAGTTGTACTGCAACCCACTGTACTACTCTCTAAAATTTTTTTCGAGTCACTATCTTCTGTCTCATTAGTAAGGATTTAATATGAATATGTTTATAATGTGCAGAAGGGGCTTTTCACTGGTGTGAAGCAATTATGTATAATCCACATTGCACTGGGCGTTTAGCCAGCCAGGGTTGTAGGCAAGTGCCATATGTCATTTCTCAAGTACATGATACATCATTGCTTGAGACCCAAGCATATTTTACCACACACATTGCCCATCCGTTTCTTGTTTTTATCTGTGGATTCTGCACGTTTCTTATTGCAAGCTCTCTGCCTTCTGTTCTCTTTAGGAATCACTTTGCTGATTATGTATATTGTCAGCACAACCAAGAGTGGAAATGATGCCGTATCCTTGTTTCATGTAAAATTGAAGGTTATATTTCTGAGATTAATCTGTTAATATGATGCCCACAGGAATTCTGCAAACCCAAGGAACAATACAGCTCCTTCATTAGCAGATTAAAAAGAATAACCCTCAAAGCAGTTACTGAAAAGGATAAATTTTTTTCTCTGGTCTGCACTTGCAGGTGTCTGGTATCTGTCCTAACCTGTAAAGAGATAACAGTTCTGGTTTATCTGCCTATTTATTCCTCTTGCAAATTTCCTCTTTAAGAAAGCTTTTTAGTTTATTTGAAAGTTTATTACATTAGAATGACCAAGCAATTATTTACTTCTCAATCACCAAATAAATCCATTAAAATGGAACAAGCCAATAGTAGGACTATCAGATTAGTGATGAGGACAAAGACATTTTGAAGTGGAACTCTTTCACATTGAAATCAGAGTTGTATTTCTGTGTGGGGTGTTCCATTGGGTCTTCAACAAAATATGCTTCAATAAAATACTGAAAAATGTGATGAGTTACAGTTCCAGTCTTGGAGACAGAAGACTTTAAGCCAGTAACTGTGTGGTGAGGATTTTCTACCAAGGTACTGAAACTCAGATTCTCTTCTACCCTTTTCAGCAGGATCAATCCTATGTTTTCTGGTTTTCCTCCTCTCTGTACAGGTAAACTTCTGGCTGACCTGTTTCACTTTGCACAAATAATTAACCTGTTCCTGGATCTGGGACTTGAGGTGCTTTCTTGAGGGTAGAATGTGATTCCTACAGTTTGGCTCCATTGCTAGAAAATCTTGTATCATCACCAGCATTGCCCTTCCAGCTGTACTGTAGATCTAGCCCTGGAAATCTGGCCAAAACTATCTAGCAGGTTCTGGGGATGTACAGACAGTCTGGGGAATGGCTCAATTATATGGATGGGAAATACTCAATTATAATTATCTTTGTCACAAACAGTTTGTACTCTAAAAGACACAAATAAAACTAAGGCATCTGGAAGACCCCAAGCTATCATTAATATGGTGGCATACCTCCTGTGTATCATTTTCTCTTCATTTCTTTTCCTGTGTGAAAAAGTTGTCACTTGAATTTTGTGAATAGTTGCTAACAGGTATAGTGGAGGAGGAACTCTGAAAAATGAGATGCCCGTTATCGTGAGATATATAGCTGCTTTATGCTTTGAATCGCGAAGGGAAGAAAGAATTCCATTTGGCTCTTCTCCCATATTCTGTAGGGGCTCTGCCATCGCCAAGGACTGAAAGTGGCCCTTGGAAATCCACAGTATTTATTACCTGATAAGCAGATGTAGCCCTGGCAGGAATCAGCACTGCTTGTGGTACCATTGTTTGCAGATTACTTTGAGATGATGAGTAAAAGTTGCCAAGGCGTATAACCCTGAAGGAAAGTGATTATTATGATTACTTTACATGTTTTCACTTTCGAGAAGACTATAAACGGGATCTCAAGAAGAAACATTCCCTGAATATTGGTTTGGGGATTTTTAAGCATTTGGGTATCTTAATTCACAAGGAACTCTCCTTATTAGGTAATTGGTACAGATTTGGTGAATGAGTGGAGAGATTGTTACTTATGCTGCTGATGATACCAGTTTGCAAGGTACAAATTACTTGAATAGATGAAAGAAATGTTAATGGAGTCTTACTTACTTTTGAATGGACTTTATATTAACCAAAATATTGACTTTATAATCCTTTTCTACTAAAACCACCCTATACACTTTTAAAATCAGGTTCAAGAAAAATAAAGGTATAAATGGAGAAAGTATTATAATTACAGCCTAGTTTCAAAGCAATTAAAAGTGGCTAGGTTTCTGAATATGTTTTACTTTGATCTGGAAATTCCACATAATCCAAGTACAATTCACTTTTAGTAGAAAGGTAATTGAATAGACCCCTGTTTCTCTCCTTTTTAAGTCACTGTCCTTTGGAATAGGTACAATATATTTGCTGAAATTGCCCCCCACTCCTGATTTTGTCAGAGACTAAATATGTTCACTTTAGGACTCACTTTAGAACAGCACTTTTCCTCATCAAGGTGTCCTTAGTTGTAGTTTAAAGATGATAGCAGTCCTTTATTTCAGTATTACAAAGATAAATCCCTTAACATTCTTTGCACTCTGGCTGAAGGTGCTATAGAAATACAACCTTTGCCACAGTCATGCTAAAGGATGAATGATATTCAGTACTGCACAGAGTGGGTTTTGTGCATCCTTAGGGAGGCTGTGGTTCAAGATCTATCCTCTCAGATGGGCTTGGCTGTTCTTCCTCATCATCCTTTCTGTTCAGGAGTGCTTGGTTGAGTATCCCAGTCTTTGGTCCCAGTCTGCATCCCCATTTTCAGGAGAGGAAATGTAGTACTCCATTCCTGCAGTCATGTCTAAACTACTTCACTGAATGTGCCTTTACATTCCCTGTTTATTTACTAGTTACCATCAGCTCCTCTTCCAGTTAGTCTACCACTACTGGAGGGGAGAAGTAGCTGATATGAGACAGTATCAGCCACAGACTCAAAATTTTTTCTTTGCTACTTCACTGCACAGGAACAAGACACAGTCTTGTTGGAGTCAGTAAAAGTATCTTTACTTGCATATGGAAATTCAGTGTTAATGATATGTTGGTTCTTATCCTTTGCTGAATTTTAAATACATAAACTGACATGTCAAAATGTGAGTATAAGCAAGATCTGAGATTGCTATTATTAGGTTTTTAAGTCTATCTCCCAAGTTTGAGTTCAGTGCAGGACAAAAGATATCTGAATTTAAATATATTAGTGTTTTACTTGTCATCAATATGAATGTTAGACATTTTCTTTTCAGAATATGGGACTGCATCAGTACAAGTCATTAGCTGTAAAGCCCTTTACTTTATGCAGTGTCATTTGCTGCTGGATTTGCATACATTTTTCTAATGACTCCACCTGTCAGCTGCCATGGTTTCTGCAGTATTTTAATATCTCACTGTTCAGAGTTAAGAAGGCTTATGAGATCTTGGATCATTTATCAGTATTCAGTGTGGAATTTCATTATTCCAGGGTGGATTATGGAGGCATAAACTGTTATTCTAACAGTTTCATTGCAAGTGACTAACAATGTCTTATCAGAGGCATTTTGTGTAGCTTTACAGTATGTTTAAAAAAATATTATGTGAGGTGTGCAGTGGACAAGATACCAACATTTGTTTTATTTGTATTCTAGGACACAAGGGTATTAAGGAGAAATGAAATGGCAGCTGCAGCTGTTGTAGGCATTCCCCAAAGGGATAGAGCTAATAGGATATATGTCTTCATCCACAGCTGAGTTAATTTTGAGAGCAGGGGGTGAAAAATGAAACTAACCACGTATACAACAAAATCTTGGATAACTGGGGTGGGAGGAAGTAGCCGCCCTCGCTAATCTGTGACATCATTGTGATAAAAAAGGAAATATTTCAACTAGAAATCCTAAAAGAGAAGATTTTGCAAGGCAGCTGAAGTATTAGTCTGTCTGAAAAAAAGAAGATTTAGGGGAACTGTATGTCTAATGAACAGTATTTAAAATCTGCAGATATTGTATATATAGTGCTGGAAAAACATTGTTAAAAAGGAAATAACTTTAAATCTTTTTTAGGTGTAGTATTAAAATTTGTGTTTTCTATGTTTATGCTGTAGATTAAATATGGTGATAGAAATACAAAGCCACCAAATTTACAGAAATCTAGCTTTTATTCAGGTCCTAAATTCATTCTGACTGGATTTATATTCTGCATTTCTTCTAAAATGGTGTCATTTTTTTAATGGAGCCAAATGTAGCTTTTCATTTTTATCTTTGAGAAGCTTTCAGTCTGTCTCCTAGATCCTGGGGTTTATTTCTCTCTGGAAATTTGCCAGGTGCAATATTGTGGAAAAAAATGCCTCAAACCTTTCTTTAATCTTTACTTACCAAAGATTCTCAGCAAAATGTCCTCATGTGCAACGATTTCTCCCCTGCACACTGGTGGACTTTAATGTCTTAAAGCTGTATCTTCTCTGGCAATTCTGAAAAAACAAGTAGTCTCCCAGAGGGGCAGATTCACAAGCAGTGATGATGCCATGAGTGTTACATAGTCAAAACTCTAATTTACCACTTGGTAAGCTAATATTACACAGAACAGATTTAGAAAAAAGGAGGTCCGTCTACAGCCTGGCTCTCTGAGGCATAGTCAGCCTAATGCACCATTTTGTTTTCTTTTCCTTGAGTTCTTTTTTTAAACAGACTTAAGGAGCACAGCAACCTTGTCCTCTAAGGTTTCTTACTAAAAGATTTCCTTTTTATCTCCGTGGTTTGTCTGTATAAACCTATGGAGATGCCGTGTTCTACAATATTTGGGTCTCTACATAGAGCTGTCAAAGTAGTCTAAGCAGATGTGTTTCCAGAATCAAATGCTAGTTGATTTTGTGAAGTATCATTCCACCAGTTGCTTGATCATTAGAGTTGTGCAGGTGCCTCTAACCCTGTTTTAGGCTTTTGAGGAGTTCATGCAGGAACAACCAACGTATGTCTGCACTCTGTCCAATGTAGGTATAATTGAGCAAAAAACATTCGTACTGATATGAGACTAAAGGAAAATATTATGTTAGAATATGGATATGCCATGATAAATGCACCAAGACAATAGATCAACACCTTATAGGAATGTCCTTTTATAGTGTAAGTGTTCTATCACTTGTGATTATGTCACAGTAGTGTGTAGAACCACAGAATCATAGAATTATTTGGGCTGGAAAAGATCTCTAAGATTATTAAGTTCAACCATTAACCTAACACTGCCAAATCTTCTTCTAAACCATGTCCTTTAGTGCCACATCTACATGTCTTTTAAATACCCCCAGGGATGGTGACTCAACCATGTCCCTGGGCAGCCTGTTCCAGTGCTTGACAAACCTTTCCATGAAGGGTGCTTTGGAAAAGAGGTTGACAAGTCTTGGTGGTAGGACTATGAAAATCTGTAGATTCTTTCATATTGTTCTTCTATTTTCTTAATTTTTTTAGCTCACAAGATATGTTTATGAAATTTAATGAAAGAGGGCAATATAGCAGGACTGAATTTGGTCAAAAGTTCTACCTGTGCTCTTTCTGCTATTCACAGAATCACAGAATCACAGAATTTTTAGGGTTGAAAGGTGACCTCAAGATCACCCACTCCAATTCCCCTGTCAAGGCAGGGTCACCTAGAGCAGGTGACACAGGAATGTGTCCAGGTGGGTTTTGTATGTCTCCAGAGAGGGAGCTTTCTCATCCTCTTTCGGCAGCCTGTTCCAGTGCTCTGCCACCTGCAATGTAAAGAAGTTCTTCCTCAACTTGAGGTGGAACTTCTTGTGTTTATGACCATTACTCCTTGTCCTGTTACTGGGCACCACTGAAAAGAGTCTGGCACCATTCGCTTGGCACCCACGTTTGAGATACTTATGTGTATTGATGAGATCCCCTCTCAATCTTCTCTTCTCTAGACTGAACAAGTCCAGCTCCTGCAGTCTCTCCTTATAAGAGAGATGCTCCAGATCTCTAATCATCTCTGTGCCCCTCCAACAGACCCTCTACGGCAGATCCTTGTCTTTTTGAACTGTGGAGACTAGAATTGAACACCATAGTTTATGTTAACACATAGAGCATTTGAAAGTGATAAAAAGTCTTTGTTCTATACAATATACAATTTTGGTGGGATATAAGAATAAAGAAGCCCTCTCTATAAGGTTTTCAAAGCAATATTATTTTTCCTCCTTTCTGAGAAGTAGATCTAAAATATTATAGTCTTTCAATTTCAAGATAGCAATCATTTATTTGCTATGGCGAACAAAAAATATTTATGCTCATTTCATCAAACTACCCTTTTTAGAGGTTTAATTTCTATTTTCTGAAACATCAAGAACGGGTTGCATTGATTCAGTGGCTCCTTGGGTCAATTTCCTTTTTCTGTTTAGAACCTGCAGAAATAATGTAGAAACTGGTGCTAAGAGCTTATGGAAAGAGAGGTTATGGTGGATTCTTTGCTACTATCCAGAAAGCTCGTATTTTCCTTTGTTTCCCTTCCAATTTTGGGAACACATCATGTTGGCTAATAGGAAAGTTTTCCATGGATATAAACATTTTTCATTAATTTTTTTTCTCATCATTGTCACTTCCTCCATCAGCATAATTCACTGTACTAATTACAATATAACTAGTTATCCTAAGTTTCATATTAAACCCACATATATTACCAGCTGCTCTGCAGAAAAAAAAAGAAAACAAAAAATGATATGCACCCTAAAAGTAATCTCTGAAGATCCGAAATTAATGGATCAGCAAGTACAGCTGCACAGTGGGATTTACCCAACAGGGAGAAGAGGTGGTTGTTTCTGATTTCTCTGAGGCATGCGTGGAGCTGCTCTGCACCATGGAAACACTTATCTCAGTCCCTGCAGTGGAAGCAGTGAAGGATAAGGTTGTTTAAGTGACACAAATTATCTCTCCACTGGAGTGTGAGGTTGAGTTTTTCAAGCCCAGTGCTCAGAGGTTGCAGTAGCTCAGTGTCAGCACCAGCTCCTGCAGCACTACTTGACATTGCATGGACAGAAACTCCCACCTCCACACACTTTTCAAGGTAACCACTTGTCTTTCTGCAGCTAAATCAAAGCTCTCTGCAGGGCAAGAAGGCAAGTGAGAGAAACAACAAAGTAAAAAGAGAGAGAAAGCCATCAGCAATCCTTTAATACTTTTCTTGTACTCTGTGGTAAATTGCCTATTGAGTTTAATGGGGCTGAGTCTGAGTTTTAGGTAGCAAGGGAATTGTTCCCAGATATCTGAATGTAAAACTCATTGTACACGTGGTAAGAAATTGGTGGCAACATTTCTCATCATGCTGAAATCCCGGTTTTTAAACATTCCTGTTTAAAAAGAAGAGTGTTCCAAGACCAATTACTGATATAGCACCCTGTTGGTTTAAGTTATTGTTTTATGAATTCATTGTAATGAGATAATGGGAGATGGTAAAAAAGCTACCCTTAATAGCTTTTCCTGTTTTTGTGGTGCTTCACAGGTAATTGACAGTGACAGAACAGTGTCTGTGAACAGGAAGCTACTTGTTCAGGTTAGAAAGCACTTTGAAGAGAAGGAGTCCTTTGATAAAACCTACTAAAATTAAGGTTTTTTCCCTTGGGAGAATGGAGAAACTCACCTACCGTGCTTCATGCCTAATGCCACGCTGGCTGTGCTGTGGAGGCAGAGAACTCTGTCAAGCAATATATGCTGCAAGACTGGAGCCAGAGCAGCTGTCTGGCTAATGAAGGTGTAGCACTGGCGGAGAGGAAGGCGAATCCTACTACAATGACTCTGTAAGGTATGAGAAGAAAACTAACCGGGCAGGGAGTGATTTGAGCGTGAATGTGATCAGTCCTCTGCTTTCCCCCACTAACAGCTGAATAATTTGAGCAAAGGTTTTAAAGCATGAGGGTTTGTTTGGTTGGTTTTGGTTTGGTTTTTTTTTTGTTAGCCAGTGACTTTATACAGTAACATTTATGGTTAAAGCAATCAAGAACTCCTGTGATCAAAATTCCTTTGCTTTGTTATTGGCTCAGTCATTAGCTTCGTATGTGGTGGCAAGCAGCACATCCACTGAATACTTCAGGTTATTTATGGTAATTATCATCCTGTGAATGAGGGTATAATATGGTATAGCTTCTTGGAAATCATTAAGAGCAGGCTTTACTTAAAACAAGAACTGGTTCTTTACTCAAACATGCCTAATTAAGTAATCTTTATGTTTTAAAATAACCTTCGTATTAGGTTCTGTTTAATGTTTTAGCTGTTCATTAATGGAAAATATAAGGGGAAATATTTTGAAACTGAGTAGATCTCCCTCTAATATATTTGGTGATATCATATGGACTTCTATCTATAACTTTCATATCTAGAATTTATCTTTGAGCTCATGGCAGGGTGGATCAGGTGTAGGCAAGCACATCAGCTACCAGATTTATCTAGTGCTTTTTCTGTGAACATTTTTTCAAATGACAGTAACCTAGCATTTTAGAAAATTATTGTCTTACCAAATAGTGCAGCATGATGAGAATTGATGTCTAAAACAAAACCACTGATGCTGTGGATCAGTTGTCCACACTGTACACCTTTCAGGGATTTCACTCCAGTCTCTTTCGAGATGAGTCTTGAGAACTGAGTTCCTATTAGTGGTTCATCCATTGATCTTCCAGAATCCAGGTTGTGTGTACCAAGACAACTTTCTGGTGTAACCAAAACCAGAATGAAGTGAGAACTACTAAGAGTTCACTTCCAGAGTGTCCTCCTGATCTGAATTTAAAGACTAGCGTAGACACACCCTTCAGCTGATGCTGAATTAGCATTAAGTATTTGTGGCATGTATTCATTAGAGGACTGCGCCTTCTCTGCTAAGTGCAGAGGAAGTATCTCCTAAAACAATCTCTGAACTCTAAACGTCCCCTAAGGTCTCTGAAGTAGAGGAAATCTGCATTTGTCTGCCATCTCAGTTAATTCAAAGAGAAGTTATTTGGAACAAATCGTAATCACTCCTTCTCATAATGAACGTAAATATTCAGATTGCCAGATGGATTTGAATGAGTGACAGCTTAATTACGGCTTACCAAAATAATAATAAAAAACTCAAGTGGAAATATTTCTGCCCCTCATCTACAATTAGAGTTAAAAATGAACAACATAGGGAAATGTTCTGAGGAACAAGAGACCTTGGACCACTATGTAGCATTTGGGCCACGGATTCCACCACATGGAGCCTTAATATGGTGTGGTAGAAAAGTGTGATATTTGCATAGAAGGTGTATCCTATAGAATTATCAATCATATCCATGTATGTTCGGTGTTTATATAGTTTCCCCAAAAGACCTTTGACTCAGTAGCCTTAATTAACAGTACCTGCCCCTTGACTAATATCTAATATTAATCTAATCTAATATTCAGAACTCATCAATTCTCAGTCATAAATAACCAAGAGTATTGAACCAAGAGTATTCACGGAGTATGAAATATGACCCTTTCCTAGTAAGTGGAGCTCCAATTGCAGTAAGCAAAATGTCTTGGGGTGAACTTGAAATCTGCACAAAATCCAGTATTGCTAATGGCTTTGCACCTTCTGCTTTATTTGTCTGACTTGACAGATGGTTTATTTTCATTGCAAAGATGTAATTTCTTAGCTCCTTCTATTGCTGTGTCCGCTTTAGATGGAAAATATCTGGTTTCATTGGAAATTCTTTATCTTCTGTGAGAATTATCACACTCTGAGACACACCAAGAGCAAGGGAAACATTTATACTCACTATGGGACATCTTTTGTGGTGAAGTTCTTATGTCAGAAGATAAGAGGTGGGGGAAACCACTATAACAACGGGCCATTGAATATATGTGTGTTGTTGCACTTCACAGGAGCCATTGAGGACTTGGAGAAATACAGTTTTTTTCTGCTAGCTTGATAAAAATATTACTCCGAGGTCAAACTTCCAGATTGATC
The DNA here is from genome assembly GCF_003984885.1 of Neopelma chrysocephalum. NCBI lineage: Eukaryota > Metazoa > Chordata > Aves > Passeriformes > Pipridae > Neopelma > Neopelma chrysocephalum. Next base: position 39,833,109 of record NW_020897693.1, on the reverse strand, counting down.
CAGACATGTAGGACAGGGCAATGCATGGAGTAATAGTCAGTGAGACAGACTGAGTATTCCAAAGGGTTTGGGTCTTTTTTTTGCAAATTAAGTATCTGTATCATGAATCAAAGGCAGTAAGTCTTCAAAGTGCTAATACATAATAAGGCTGTATGTCTATAGGATGTAGTTGTGCATAAATAATGAAATAATCTTTCCAACTTGTCAAGTGGTGCATGTATTGCTCTTGGCCATATTAACAATACAAGGGGTGTAGGCTAGAGGCTAGAAGAAACTGCTGTTTCTGAATAACCCTGAAGTACTTCTGAACAGGGGGAGCTTTCTTCAGTGGAGATATTATCACATGCTTGTCTCAGCACACTGTCTTTCAAGCCTCAGTGAGCCCTAAGGATCCTCAACAGGAAGAAGGCTGACAATAAAGCCCTGGTTCCTAAGGTAAGCTCTCTTTCTGTCTTTGCTACCTTAGCTGCACACATTAATTGTCCTGCCGTTGCAGGAATAATTAATTTTGTATGATTCAGTTTCAGGTGCTGTCTAGATATGGAAGGGGACTGGTGTATGTATAAGGAAACCAAAATGTCTTCTTTGCTCTAAGACAGTAGAAGGGAATAATGAGTCATTATTTGTCTTTTTTGTTAAACAGAAATTAAGGACTTCTGATTTCAGGGGTTCACAAAGAGACAAAATTTTTACCTTTTTTTCTTTTTCTCTCTCTTTTTTGTTAAATATTTCTGATTTGTTCTTTTTATCTTAGTTGTATGACATCCACTTTATGCCTCAGGCTCCTTCAAGTCTTTGTATAACAGCTGTAAAAAATTGCAGTCTAACTTTTCTCATCAACAAAAATCCCCTTCATCAGATAAATTATTACCTTGACCAATCCTCTGACTGACAACCAGCATCCTGAGAGCACAGAAAGGGGGTGAGAAAGGTGAAGCTGCCAGGACATTTGCAGAGGTAGGGTAGGGTAGTCTTTTCATATAATTTACTATCCACTTTGCCTTGCTGACATTGCCCTCTCTATACTGCAGAAACCAGCTCTACTGCAGTTTATCTGACATGGGATATACTATCTTGAGAGACCCATATCCTGAGGTAACAGCAGTGAGATAAACCAAGAGTTTCTTTTGTGTCTCTGCTGTGCTTCTCAGGGACAGAAACTTTTGCTATGAGAACTCCTGCTATTAGAACAGTGAAAATGCATTGCCTATGACCATAACCAAAATCCACGTCTCAGAGAAATTCTCAAAAATTATACATTTCACTAAATGATATACTTAACTCTAAGAACAGCTTCAAGTAAGGACAGAATCATGCTCCTCTTGCAGTTCTCCCCAGTTTGCCAGTCCTCAGGCACAGCATACCTGGGGGAAAAAAGGTGCAAAGAGGGCAAATGAGCTCAGCAGCTCAGCTTCAGTCTGGGAGGTAATAGAAGGGCAGAGGAAGGGGAGCCCTTACGAAAGGATTGTGGTTGAGAGTGTTTGGGCTGCTGCTGTACAGAGAAGGTTCTGCTGGCTCTTCTTAGACTTTATACCTCAGTGGTGAAAAATTGCTAGAAGTTGAAATATGTAACTGAAAAGCTAAGCCTTCTAGGGCAGAGTTTTAACTGTATGTAGTGTGGTATTTGTCTACCTGTACTTTAGTAGTCTCTAAATTTCAAAAAGCTATAGTTGTGATTCCATCTGATGTTGGACACCTCCACTCATGTCTAAGTGACTTTGGAGAAGTAAAGCAATACTTTATGACTCATTCTCCAAGTTTAAGGCAATTTGACCCTGAGTAATCATTTTCAACACCCTTTACAATGTATACTGTGATGCCAATTTAGCTTCACCAGTTATTTCCCACACAATGAACTGTAAAGTTCCTGATGTTGAAACATCTGCACTCTCTGTTAGGAAAGGAGCTCTCACAGGAAGGCACTGGAGAATGCCCATTGTAGCAGTTGGGGGAATCTGCGAAAAGTATTTAAGATCTATTTGTCACAAAATCATTTATGATGATGAATTTCTATTCGCTGCACTCCTCTACAAACCCATCATAAATTGAAAATGAGGGTGCAGTAACAGTTAGTGACTATTTCACTGCATATCTTAATGTAACTGAGAAAAAAAAGTACTTCAGAAATTTGGAATAATAAAAGATGTGTGTTATTTATTAGCTGTTCTAATGAACTATGTTGCTATGAGAGTTCTGAAAAGGCATAAAATGTCATCTGATTTAAAATCAAGTATATTATCATATCTGAGGGCTTGTTAGTATCTGTGAGTACAAGATTTCAAATCATTTTATGAAACGGAAGTGTTGAATCTTCATTAAAGATCTGTAAGGGCGGCTGCTTTTGTCAGTTATTCTGAAAGGAGGGAAACTGAGGAGCAAGAGGGCCATGCCACTTACTCATTTGCTTAAGTCTGAAGAGAAAGACAGCACTTCTGCTTCCCAGTCTTGTATTTTGATCACATGCAATTCCAGCAATTTTAAAGAATTACTGTGTGTGATGTGACCCAGTGGCATTTAAGTGTTGTTCTGTCTTAGAAATCCAGGAGGTATAAATTAGGGCATAGAAATCCACCTCCCCAGTTTAGTTGTGGCTGTTAACTTGTCAACCAGTTGTGGGTCAGCTGCTAGACCACTTCTGATCCCTGCTCTAAAGCAGAAAGCCAAACAGAACCTGGGCTACATCAAAAGAAGCGTGGCTGGCAGGCCAATGAAGGTGATTGTCCCACTCTATTCTGCTCTGGTGAGATACTACACAGAGTACTGTACCCAGCTCTGGGACCCCCAACATAGGAAGGATGTGGTCCTGTTGGAGCAAGTCCAGAGAAGGGCCACAGGGGGGCTGGAGTACCTCTCCTCTGGAAATAGGCTAAGAGAACTGGGGTTGTTCAGCCTGGAGAAGAGAAGGCTTTGGGGACACCTTATAGCATCTTCCAGTACCTAAAGAGACCTACAGGAAAGAGGGAGAGGGATTTTTTACAAGGACATAGAGGGATAGACAAGGGGTAATGGCTTAAAACTGAAAGACGGCAGGTTTAGATATTAGGAAGAAGTTTTTTACTGTGAGGACATTGAGGTACTGGAACAGGTTGCCCAGAGAAGTTGTGGATGCCCCATCCCTGGAAGTATTTAAGTCCAGATTGGATGGGACTTTGATCAGCCTGGTCTACTGTGGGAATAAGCTAAGCCAGAGGCACCTGCGTTGAGTTAATTAGGATCAAAAAGGAGTGTTTTGGCCTTGACTGGTGTTTTTGATGAAGAGAGTGCTGTGTTCTCAAAGCGGGACACTGCTTAGTGGTCTGCACAGTCTGCATGTTTTTCCCATAGCTGAAAACAGTCAAACATGATACAAGTGTGAATGTGTGGAATCAAAACACCGGTTTAGCAATATCCTGGGAATTATGGTTAACTGAATGCCAACACCAGGTGCTGTTTACAAAGGAACCCTAATAAAAGGGGAACATTGAAAAAAGATTGGCAGACAAATCCCCAAATCAACTTCTGTGTGGTGGGCAGCTCCATTCCTTTCAGCACCCATACTTGCCATAGTCCAGTGGAAGATGTCCCTGCCCATGGCAGGTGGGCCGGAACTAGAAGGTCTTTGAGGTCCCTTCCAACCAAAACCACGTTATGATTCTATGATTCTCTGCCTCGTGCTGCTAAACCACAGTCTCTCCCTCTGAAGTGGCCATGCCCTTTTCCCCTTGCAATGTAGGATGATAAGAAGATGAAAGAAATGAAGAAACATACAGACAGAGTCATAAGTATTTCTAAGCCACCCCATCTGGGCGTGCACCTGAATGTGTCTTAGCATCATCTCAGGGTGATCATTCCTGGTTGTTTGCCAGCAGATTTCTCCAGGATTTCCAGACAGCATCAGCTGCACTCCAGATTCATTGCCCTGGGCTAGAGGCCAAGCACAGATTCTCCTGTTTGCACTACTGCTCTTATTAATGCTTTCTTCTTAATTATCCAGATTTCCTACTAAAGTAAGTGGAAGGTGTGTAGGATCAAGCCATGTGTGCTTCAAGCCATAGAGATGGAGCCTGTGGTAGGAATCATGTACTTGGCATTTGGGTTTCACTCCAAAAAAATAGAAACTGCAGCTCAAATGGTGCTGATAAGGTCATCACTGCTCCAGAAGGATTCCTGCAGAGATGGTTCCATTGAGGTGATTTTCTCACCTGTGGAGACTCGGTATGACCATACTGTAATTAGGAGGATACCTGTCAATCCGATGTATGAAATATAGAAACCTTCAATGAAAAACTCAGCAGTCAGACAGGTGATTTTCACTCTGACTATATGACTGGCAACAGATAACTTGTTGCACTGCAGAGTCTAGTCCAAGATTTTGCTCTCTACAGATAACTGGAAATTAATGCAGTTACATTCATTGGATTGAAGATAAAATTAGGACTCGAGAATATTTCATTCTAATAGATCCAGATCAAGGGCCAAATTCTCATCTAATTCATGCAAGGTTAACTTCGAGATTAGTCCTGTTAATGACTGTTACGCCTATTGTCACTTAAACCAAAGTATATTATTATCCTGTTATTAAAAAAAGAAGGCCGTTTCACTGGACCTATGTATCATTGCTCATCTTTGGGCAAAGCGTCGCCTGAGACAGGCTTGTCTCACACACTGAAGTGCCATATCCACTTGATCTCACCTTTAGCTTCATTCTATCCTCTCTGATGATTCTGCTGTGTTTAACAAAACATATTTTTTCCTTTTTTTTTTTTTAAGAAGAAAAACCACAAACAAAATCTACACAAAACTTTTTTAAAAAATATCTCAGAATTTTAATGAAGAGTATTCCTGTGGTAATTTCAGCCTCATGATTCAATTATATGTTCCTATAATTGCTGTAATATGGATATGACACAAGCATAAATTCAAATAAATTAGGTACCACTGTCAGGGCATCCATTTCACCTATGAATTTCTAATCTATTCTAAAACTCTTTCCCATTGGGGTTTTGTCTTTTCAAGTTTTAGTTTTTGCCAAAGAGATGGTGCAGCTTAACTGTCATGGGTAAGTACAGGAAGTTTTGCAGGAAGTAACTTGTTTATATCCACATGTCTGTGGATAGGATTGAATCCTCTAGACTTAGATTTCTAATACCATTTTACATTTCCTAGGATATGCTGCGTGGCCTCCATTTGGCTCTATAAATGTGGTGCCTGTTTCCCAAGGTCTGTAGGTGTTTAAGCAACTGAATCCAATGCTTCAGGTACAGCACATAGAGAAGTGCTATTCACGCTACAGACCATGAGGAGTGGGCCCTGATGAAGATATGGTAAAAAAATAAATAAAAGAAGCTTTGTAGGGGCATCTTTTGAAATTATTCTGAGATATCAAAGACAAGGAAAGCAGTCCTACTTGAACCACATCTGAAACTGTAGCAGTGAGTCAAATTAAGAAATTAGGAGGGGTACAGGTCAGGTAACCCTGGATGAAACTGCTCCAGTTAGCAAAACCTTCCTGTGTGTTGTTTCTGACCTTGATTCTGAAGGAGTTACTTTCCTACCTTGAGACTGTCCAGCAGCAGAAAGACTGTTGACCTCTCAGTCAAACAAGACTGATGCTTTTCCCTTGTTTCCTACAGGGAGCACCACTCTTTACGGTACCAAGGAAGAGAAAATAAATTTGGTACAACCCTGCATAATTTTTTTTTTTTAAATTATAGGTGGTAAATATGATGTAAATTGACTTAACTCCTCATCTGGATGTACCTGTTATTTGATCTAGGAGAAATACAAACTCTAATTGTAATGGATTGGCTAGAAAATCCGAACTATGAATTTTATATTTCATGAACGTGTATATGCTTTCCGGTGCCTGGACGAAAGCTTCATCTCTCAGAAAGTTCTTATTCAATGCTCCTCATCAAACCAGAGCTGTACACCCTGAAAATAGTAACTGAATGATAGGTCAGGAAATTAATTATAGACAAACATAAAAAATACTTTTTTTTTCCTTAAAGATGGGACACACTGAGACTGTCATTCAGGTCCTGGTAAATGAGGAACACTCAGACATACTGATTGCTGCTTATGTCATCTCCGACTCTTCCCCGCACCCAAATGATCCTGCTTAAGCATTATCGTTCCTATGCCAGTTAGGTCTTATACTTTACTTACCTGGCTGGAGGCAGTGTCAACTGACATTATGGATGAATAATGCAACAAACCTAAAACTGTGCCCTCTGGCAAAAAAACAAGTTTCCAAGGCAAGTGGGATGAATCACCGATAAAAATGTTTAAAATATTTAAAAGTATGCCTGAAACCACCTCTGCATAAGCTTCTTTTAGCAAATCAGAACCTATGGTAGGATTATGAAAGCCAGGCCATGTGCCTAAGTTCTTCAAAGTCAGTTATTACTGACTGCTATTTGAGTAGATGACATCAAAATGACTTGTCAAAAAGGTAGGCAAAGAAACTAGGGATCAACTGAGGTCTTCATGGCTGCATCCTTGTTCTGGGATAGAGAGGTAAACAGCATAGAAACTTGGTGGTTAGTGCTTTCTGGCAGTATTTTGATGGCCATGGGCATTGCCCAGGAATCATACTGCCCCAATAAGCCCCTGTTTCATATGTGCATTTCTGCATGTGAGTCCTGGGGGTAAGGGATGAATTCTACCAGAAATCAGACTTCACCCTGAAAACTGAAAATGCTGAATCCATTTATTTGATCTTGCTTTGCCTGTCATCCTTACAACACTGAATAAACTGGTATGTTACAGTTATCTGTAGGAGGAGAAAAATACTATATGAGCGGATAGGTCTTTTTATTTCTGAAAACCAAGAAGAGCAGCAAATACTTTCTCTCTGTACTGTTCATACACCTGCCTTTGAGGAAAGGAGGGAAGAAAAGTCAACACAGCACCTACTTTATTAGGTAAGCTTATTTCACTGTCAAAAATATTCAAGTCATGACGATGTTATAAAATCACATTAAGGAAAATATTGCTCGTATTTCAAAAACTGTCTCATGAGGATGATCAATTGTAAAATCCTTCCTGTCCTGTTTTAAGGGAAACTATCCATGGAAAAAGGAAGAAGCAAGGAGTTAGCTGCACTAGTAGCTGGCTGCACTCATCTTTTAGCTGAGTTGCTCTCTAAGAGGTGAAGAGATTGGCAGTGGGGACTGTTGCTTTGCTGTGCTCTGAAGGGGCGCTGAGCACTATGTGCCAAGTTGGAGTAGCCATACCAGCTTGCATGTGTACTTCAGAAAGGTTTTCTTTTTCAGCAGGAAATTTTGAACAGTTTTCCTGATGTCTAGAACTCATGGAGAAACTGTGTCGCTCATCCTGAATGTATGAATCACGCACAGTAATGTGCATATGTTGGGCAGTTAATGACGGCTACACAAAAGCTTCCTCTTCTCTTTGCAGCCCAGATGTATGATGGTATTTAGCACAGGTAAAGGAATCAGAAAATGATAATCTAAAAATTATTTGTCACCTCCCTGCAGGTGAATGCTTAACATGGCTGTACCTGCTTCCACCAGCATGGAGAGCTGTCTACAAAGATACACTAATTGCATTTGTCTTTCTGATGTGCTTTACAGACAGCTGATGTTGAACACAGATGTAGTTTGAATATACATTCAGTGGTAAATATGATCTCAGATATATGCCAGGCAGCTTCCTTAGCGTGTCTCTGGAATAGTGAAAGGAAGTAACAGTAATTATTATTGACTGTTCCACCTAAAAGATCAAGACTTTCCACATATTTTAACAGCCTCTTTGTATCTCCTTGGTGATAGTGCAAAAAAGCACTGTTGTAGATGGAAGTTCCAGCAATAAATATTGAATGTTCTTTATACCTTGCCCAGAAGAGAAGATGAATTTAAAGATATTTCTTGAAGCACGTGGAAAGCACTTCTGTACATCACCAGTACCCATCAACATAAAGCTGCAGCTTTAGGCAGTACTTTTCTCCTGATGACAATAATTCAAAGCTACAAAGACTTTTTTTAGACTGTCTACCAACAGTAGCTAAAGCTTAGCAGGAGCTCTAGATGCCCTAGAGCTTTCTTTAGAGCAGGAAATCAAGAAAGGTGTCATGTCCTGAGCTCCTTGTGTTTGTTGATTTCCCTGACCTTGCAACACAGTCCAAGGGAAGAAATATCAACTGTGTCCATCTGCAAGATAGCATTAAAGGAAATAACAGTGATAAATTTTTTAGCAATGACATATCTGGAATGCAAATTCTTTTGATATTTATCAGTAGTAATGCTGTGTCCTGGTGATTCCACAATCATTCTTCTGCCTAAGTAAATAGGCATAATTTCTGTAAGTATCTGCACACAGTGACTGATCTTCAGAATATGGCATAGGCCTTGTACCTTCTATGAAGAGATGTGCATTTTGCTTGATTTGATGGGATTTGCATCAGGGCTTGTGCTGTTGGGTCAGTACTGAAGCAGCACTGTCCACTTTGATGCCCTCCCACTCTGGCCTCTGGGGTTTCAGAACATCTCGTTAATGCATCTCGTCAGCTAGGAAAGCTGTTGGGACAGAGTTTTCTGGGAATATTTTCTCCCAGCTGCTATGGAGCTGCTTTCTTGTGAAATTTTCTGAGTCTCTGAATTGTTTAAAGTGCTAAGTATGTCTTAGCAAGTGAGGGATTCTCCCCACCCCCCAGGGTTATGGGGCTGAGAGCAATGAGTTCATCATGGCAATGCACTTGATCTAAGAAGTTGTTCTTTTTCTTGTGTGTTTGGGCACGGGAGCAGCTCAGGTTTTTTTCTGCATGTGTAAAAAGTGGGTCAAAGCCAAAAAAATGGAAACTGCACTGCATGTTGAGCACGTTGGGGAGCATGTGGTTGCATTTGGAACGTGACCACATTGCGTTTATGCTCTGAATACTACCCAGTGTGCTCCTCCTTCTGCCTAGAAGCAGCTAGAAGTAAATTTTTTCCTCAGGTATCAGTTTTATTTATGATACTGAAGGTATATGGATGGTTACTGAAAATGGTTTATTAAATCCCGCTGAAGTGGGACAAATAATTTGTTGCATGCAAGTGAGATAATGTGTACACAATGTGGCTGTGGAGCAGCAGAGAAACAACATCCCCAAAAGCTGAAAGCCCAGGTACTCTGTACTCTCCAGAATTAAACTGTAGTCCAGATTGCTATACTGAAGAAAGTGATAACCTCCAAGTAGGACGTAACTCCACACTTTAATTATTTCCCTTTTCAAGGATATTACAGGTGCCTGTTGTGCAGTCCTAGTTCAAAAGCAACATATGTGCATGACACACCTAGACAACTAGAGTTTCCATCTCCTGACTGTGCAGTAGCAGATGGTTTCTTTGGGATTGAATACACTGGGACTCCTATCTCACATCCCTTACAGATCCACAGGCTAGGGATGAGAAAAGATTATTAAGTGATTGCTCATTGCAGGTCTGACTGCCTTGTGCTTCACTTCTGATGATTCATGATGTCTTTCCTGGTGGCACAGTTCTAATCTAGGGCTTCCAGACAAAACTATAATTACTGGCATTTGGACAACTGACCCTATGAGGGCAGGTGATAATATCCAGTACAATGGCAGTAACTGCCAGCTGCTTGTCTTTTTTTTGGAAAAAACCCTAGACATATAGACAAGGCATAAATGCTTTATTTGGCCACAAAAACATTCAGAAACATACTCAACATGACAGCAGGGTTCAACGTGTTAAAATAGTCTCCATGAAACAAAAGGAGTTTCCTTCTATTCAGCAATTTGGCACAGGTCTTATTACCTACTGCATCAGGTCACATCAGTGTGTGCTGCATGACATGGTGTGACACAGCTTGAGAGGAACTGACACAGCATTGCTTCTTCCCACCACAGAGACATATATTGGATGCTCGGGCAACAACTGCTGCAGTTATTAAATCCTCTCTGTTACCTGCAGTTAGGCAAGTGACCCATGCTCTGAAGCATTTTCATTTAATGGCAAATTGTTCTCTCTGTGCTGGCTTGAGGAAAGGGTTTTCTTACAGGGCACCTCCACTGCCATTGCATCAGAAACCCATGTAGTGCTGTTGATAATTGACCTCAGCAGTGTGCTTCAGACAGCCCAGCAGTGAGCATGAGAAGCCTGACCATGCTGCAGTGTGTGCCAGGCCATTCCCACTGAATTAGGCAGTTATAGTCCTGTACAGAAGTATTCAAATGGCAAGTACAAAACCAGAAGCCTCATGGCTATCCACAGGTATTGAGTGCTTTTCACTAACTTATTAAACCATAATGTTAAACCACTGCAGGAAGTGTTGTGAAAAGTGTGCTACGAGGGCACCTTTCAAAAATAAAAAGCTTGGGAAACGCATTGAGATAATGAGCTCTAGGTGATTAACCCAATCACTGTCGAGGTCACCAGCAGTATTACAGCCATAATCCCATTGATTTAGATTATTGTCTAGTTTTGTAGTTCAATAACTTTTAGGTTGTATGTTTTTTTGTTATGTCTTATTCTTGTTCGATGGTGCATAAGACCTCGCCATAAATCAAGGGTAATTATTGTTCGAATAGGTAACAGAGAAGATTGTACCTGCCCTTATCATACGAAGCTATTTCCGGACTCTGTAAAATTTATTATTCTTTCATGAGAATATGGTTGTTGAAGGGGTAAATTTATCAGACCCTGATCCAAATCCTTCTTGACTTCATTGATGCTAGTGGACTTCAAGTGAATGCTTCCACTGTATTATCGTGTTTGAAAACAAAAGTGTGCCTCACTTCCGATATTTATGGATGTCTGTTTTAGGTACAGAGGAAGAAAGCATGTGAAGAATAACAAATGTCAGGTATTGTTATAAGTCTTACATGATCAGGCTAGTGGCCTCAAACCTGTCTACTGAATTAAAACCCCTAGTTACTTGGTTCAGACATTTTTATTCCTTTATTTTTTCCCAAAAGTCTTGGTATTGTCATCTCAGCTCATCCTCTCCTCAGTGCAATTGCCTGACATCTTCAAAGGCAACTCTTGGTTTTTATGCTTTGAGCTGCTGGGAAGTATATTGGAGAGGAGATTGTATGGCTGCTGCCACTGGGACCAGTATGATAACAGGAGAGATATTTTAGGAATAACTGCATCAATAATGTTCTGCTATAATGAAGGCTCAGGAAATAAAAGAATAAAGAGAATAAAAGAACAAGAAGCCCACTGCACATTATAGGAGTCAAATGAAATTCAGGGTGAAAAGCACAAACGCATCTTATACTGTGCCACAGGATTGCTTATTTCTTCATCGTCTTTGACCCTTTGTCAGAAAGGGTCTGTTCCTAAATCCATCACATCACCCAAGAAAGACCAAACATCTCTCCAGGGGAGTGCAGGACAGGGGATGAAGTTGTGGCTAGACTGGAAAATATGAAAAATGTTGCTCCTGCTGTCCTCAGGTCCCATGCATGTGCCTCTGTAGGCAGCATGCGTGACTTGCTGTGCTGCCAGCCCTTGTTTTGTACTCTGGGGGTCATGAAAGGATGTTGGTATTTTTCTAATCGTGACCACCAGGTCCAGAGCAGAGTGAGGACAAAAATGGGAAACATTTAGAGAGCTAGTGTTAGGCTACTGCAATGGCTCTGAGGACTATTTTACATTGAAGAATGAATTGGAGTATCATAGTTGGAAGCTGGAAGAGGGTTGTGGCTGAATTGCTTTGAAAGCCTGGGGAGGTCTAGTGACTGAATGCGCATGTAAAGCAGAGTAATGATGCAGTCTCCATGGCAGCATCTCAGAATTGTACAGTAATATTTTGAAATGTAATATAAATTCTAATTTTTCAGTCTTAGCCCATCAAATCAGTTTTACTAAAAATATCCACAGCATCCAGCTTCTGAAAGAACTAAACCTGACAGCTATTTTAAGACTGCCCAACCAAAGAAAAAAATGCAATTTATATTCCCTGCCAAAACACACTCCTTCAATTAGGAGAAGAGATCCTACCTTGATTTAAGGTAGGAGAAATCAAGGAAATATAGAGATTACAGGAGGCACGTGATCTCTACTTCTTCAGAAATCTGGATTATGGCAACCCTCCCTTGCCCAGCGTCTGAAAACACTAGGGCTCTGTAGGTATGTATATAAGCATGCTTCTTACCGTGACTGGCTACACTGTCAATCACATCAGGACACAAAAAGGCACTGAATCTGTCTGAAGCCACCAGCACACACTAGTGTTCACCATGGTGTATAACTCAGACCATATCTGAGAGGAGGGTGGCTGCTGTTTGTAGGCAAAAACTACAGGCTTTACACATCTAATGAAAGAAGGGACCCTAAGGGCTTTGCTGAACCCTCTAGTGAGTCAGTGTGAGCTTTTGTGTCTGAGTAACCAGCTGTTGCTCCAAGCAGGTAACTGGGAGCATGTGTGAATGCTCAAGGGAGTAATTGAATGTCCTCAGTGATGGTTGTCTGGTCTCCAAATAATAGCTGGATTCCATTCAGAAGAACAACTTGATTGAGAAAAGATGTTCTAATGAATATCAGCTGTGATCTGTGTCTCCACCTGACTTTATCCTCAGTTGAAGAAATTCACAATAGTCTTATGGGAGCTAATGAAAAGTTATCAAAGTTGTCAGTTATCAAAGAATAGGAAGGGTAGGCGGTGATTAATGATGTCGCGTTGAATAGTGTGGGACCTGAGCACAGCGTAAGCAGTATGGAATAAGGAGTGGAATGTGCTGGTTTTGGCTGTTTTCTTTGCAGTGGCTAGTATGGGGCTGAGTTTTGGATTTGTACTGAAAACAGGGTAGGTAATACAGAGATGGTTTTGTTCATGTTGAGCAGTGCTTACACAGAGCCAAGGCCTTTTCTGCTTTTCATACTGCCTCACTGGCGAGGAGGTTGGGGGTGCATGGGAGGTTGAGAGGAGACACAGCCAGGGCAGGTTACACAAACTGACCAAAAGGATATGCTGTACCATATGACATCATCCTTAGCATATAAAGTAGGGTGGAAGAAGGAGGAACCGGGGGGGACTTTAGAGTGATGGCGTTTGTCTTCCCAAGTCACCATTATGTGTGATGGGGCCCTGCTGCCCTGAATATGGCTGAACACCTGCCTGCCCATGGGAAGCTGTGAATTAATTTCTTGTTTTTCTTCATTTGTGAGCACAGCTTTTGCTTTCCCTATTAAACTGTCTTTATCTCAACCCATGTGTTTTCTGACTTTTACCCTTGTGATTGTCTTCCCAGTCCTGCTGGTGGGGGAGTGAGTGCGTGGGGCTTGGTTGCCAGTTGGGGTTAAACCACGACAAAAGTTAGCATTAGAAAACATGCCCTTATTCATAACTGGCAAATGTAATTATTATGCAAAGAGCTGTAACTCATTTAGAAGTTATTTGTGTTTGTGGTGTATCTATAAACAGATGCTGTTAGGTCTGAAATATCTGGTTCGTCATCCCAGACCAGATTTTCTAGCCCTACTCCCATTTTTGCCCCTGCATGCAGGGCACTTGGATATCTGAACCCTGGACTGCTTTTGCAGATCGGGTACTTTGAACTTCAGATATCAAAAATTTTGGACAGACATAAAGTGGTGTTTCCTATAAACACTAGAAACCCAGTCTTACCCTCTGATGGAAAGCAATGGGCTGCAATCTGTCAGTCAGACATGACAGCTCTCACCCATGCTAGAATTACTAATTAAAAAATTAAGTTACTCATACTCTTGGCAAGTTAAATATATTGCCATCTGTAGTAAAAGATACATCACTGGAGCCTGAATTTCTTTAGAAATTGAGGGCATTTTATTCTTTACAATATCCACAGAAACATTAAGATGTGGCTAGCAGCTTTGCTGCTAATTACACTCACAAACAAAGCAAAATGAAATAAATAAATAAAGCATGAGAGAAAGTCCTGAGAATGTCCGATAAATAAGAGAATAATCAATAAACAAGTATTTCTAACAACTGTTTCTGTGGAAACTGGAGACTGATTATCAAATGGAGATACCAACTCAGTGACTCAGGTGCTGAGCCTGAGACAAGGATCTACTGAATACTCACTGCTCCTTCCCAATGCAGTCAGTGTTTGTAGGTTTAGGCCCATTTGTGGAGGGGTGCATTGTGCTACTTGCAATTAAATGAGAAATGCTTGTCTACATGAGATGTTAGGATTCAGTCCAGCCAGTATCAGGCTGCAGCCACCTCTGGCTTCTGGATAAGAAAGAGCAGGAAATTACACAGCAGTTTCAAGGCAGTGTGGAAATCATTGCTCAGATTCAGTAAACCAGTGTCAGCCATGATGCTTTAGAGGATCCTACTTGAACTCCCATGTTGTATCTGCTGGCCCCGTGCAGGTGCTTCAACTGCCCTGATCACGTATGCATAGTGAGCATACACTGCTAAATGCCAGTGGTCATTTCTTGGTCGTGTCATCCCATTGCACCCACAGTGCTGAGGGTCTGCATGCAGCCGCTTCTGCAGCCCTATGTGTCAGTCTCCTTCAGTCCTCCAGTGCTCACTGCAGGTCTGAGCTGGCATTGCTCAGTCATTATCACCCCAGTACTCTGAGAGCCCCAGGAGGAACCCGGGTGCGCAAGCTCTGTACAACAGCAGGAATCTGCTGCACCTTCACTGTGCAGGTGACGGGAAAGCATCTCAGCACCCAGAGCTGCCTTCGCCTGCCTTTCATCTAGAAAGTGGCATTGTAAACACAAGGTCCTTTCCCTTCAAGGCTGTATTTGTCTTGGGAGAGCCTCCCTGAGGTTGGAGGTTTTCTATGGTTGTGTCCCTCTCTTTCAGCTCAAGTGAGCAGGCTGCAAGACGGGGAACAGTGCTCCCTCCTTCACCCGGTGCCAGTCCCCACCGTGATGCAGAGCCCTGGGTCTGCCCATCTCCAGTCCACCAGCACCACCTCCCAGGCTCCAGGCAAGGACGCAGGAGAGCTGAAATGCAAGTGCATGGTGAAAAGTGAAGGACAGCCTCATAACACGGAGGTTACCCACTGGGACGTGTGGCCAGCACAGATAACTGGCAGCACTGGCTAACAGCTTCTATCTAAGGAGGAGGAGGAAGAAATCTCATGTTGCTGCATTTAAACGTGAGCCAAATGCTCACCCACAGCCTTTTTCAGGCAGAAAATTTAGATGTGGTCTTCAGTCTTTTTTATTTGTACTATAGATGGTGAATATATTACCCAGCTTGTCCCATTTTCTAGCTGTGACTGTGTGTGTTTTCTACACATATTCCTCCCTTTGCAGAGGCTCCTAGTTCAGGTGTTTTTCTCCCCAAAACCTGAGCTGATTGGGAGTTACAATCACACACTTAGGGATAGAAAAAGTGAGACATATTAGAAAGTGGGAAAGGTCACAGATTCAAAAACAACTCCCTGTCCCTCCTGCTACTAAACAAGCCCTATTTTTAAAATCTTCTTTCTCTACAGGGGTTGATTCTACCTTGTTATTTGTACAGCATCTGGTATCATCAAGTATAAATGTAGAACCCTTGGCATTACCATTGTATAAATCCTTTAAAAAAATGTTCTTGATTAAAAATAAACAAAATTATTTCTCTCTGTTTATATCCTAAGGTCATATCTCTGACATATTTTATTATTAAAATCTATATAGAAGAAAATGATTAATTAGAAAAAATTATAGTTTTATGCCTTTCTGTATAAAACATTTAAAATTTTGCAAAAAGCAGTTCTGTAAATACAATTACGTATTATTTCTTAGTCTTCAGGTCAATCTGGAACACTGAAGTGCTCAGTCAGAAAAATCAGTTGATCAATCAACCCTTAGCTCTCAGCTAAATATTAAAACCTAAAAAACAGTATGTTGATTTAAAATAAGTAGGCACATCCTAGAGGTAAATATTAAATGCTACAGTTTCATATGGGACTGAATTTAATATGATAATAACATACAAAATACAATACAGGAAAAAATATTAATAATAAAAAGATCAAAATCCTTTTCTAAGAAGTGCTGCCCATTCTATGTTTATACATAGTTTAGGAATGGATTTACTGTTCACAAAAGAAAAGCTATGAAAATTTATTCCAGCTTTTAGTTGTTGCAAGCACTGTGGAGAATTCAAGGGAGACAAATATGTGCTTTTTCCGTTGGCAAGGGCTTTTCTAACGTGTGATTTGCGAGCCTCAGAGAACTGTTTATTTTAGGACAAGTCAAGGACTGAATCACAGGGAGTCACTTTTTATTTTATTTTACTTCACTTCTCTCTGGAGAGATGCCAGGACCGGCAGGACTCCCGTTCTGTGGCTGGTGCTGCTGGCTGCTTGCTGCCTTTCATTGCATAACCGGCTCCCAGCCCCACAGTGCGAGGTACCATTTGCTGCAGTAGGAGTGGAGAGCAGTCTGTGTCATCGGGCTTCCTAATTAATTCGCGGTGCTTAAATGTCCTCCTTTCCAGACACCTGCCATTTCAAGCAACTCCTCTGGGCCCCTTGTAGAGGCAGTGTCAGCCGCATCCTTGTCCGTGTCCCTCTGCCCTCCCTGCAAAGCGAGGAGACAGCGCTCATTGCAGCCCTCTCCGTCGCTCCTCAACCCTCCCTCCTGTAACCACCCTCTGCCTTTTGCAAAAACCTCTGACACGCCATGTGCCCCCAACTCCACTGTCTTGCAGCTACTGCCAGGCCCTTGCTGGCCTGGGGAGGGGTAACAGCTTCTCACCTGCAGTGCTGTGGGCAACATAAGAAATTCCTCTTGCTTCCAGATCTGTACAGGCTTGCCTGGTGAAATGAATCAATGCCTATTGACAGCAAATACTACAGACCCAGGATGCCATGGCAGGTGGGGTTTGTGTTTTTGCATGCAGGGTCCCAGTCTGGGCTTTGGACTCTAAGAACAGCTCAGGGAGAATTGGCTGTGTTTGGAATTCTGTGTCTCTGGTGGAGATGCAGCATTTAAGCATTAATTTGTTCTGCATGAATTTGCACAGGAGGCAAACACAGAGGTCAGATTCTGCCACATTAAATTATGAGGGCCTCTTAGTTCTGCCTGCCTGCCTGCCTGCTGATCAAGGTTAATAAGAGCTGGCAAGCTCCAGAGGCCCAGTTACACTGATTGCTTTAAAATTCTTCAAAGGCCACATTGACTGTCATGAGTAGAATCAACTGTGCTGGTCTCACTGGAGTTATGTTTGCTTGCCCCAATTGCCAGTTTATCTATTAATATACAGATGAACCTGTTGCTGAAATAAACCACCTTTCTTAGGTCAATATTGATTTAGGCTGAAATGGCATTGAAATGAGGATAGAAAGCATTTGAATAAAGGACCGTTGACTTGTGTTGCACTTTCTATATTACACCTTCAACATCTGCAGTGCAAAGAAAGTTTTAGAATTGAATTAAATCTCATTCTGCTGTGGCTGACACCAGACACCCTTGTGACATGAGGACTGAAGAGATTGGTCTTCCCTTCACACTAGAGATGTTGCAAAAAATCTATTATTAAATAGAATTCTTTCTCCATCAAATAAATCTACAGAGTGAAGATGGTGAAGGGCCTTGAGGGGAAGCCATAGGAGGAGCAGCTGAGGTGCTTGGTCTGTTCAGCCTGGAGAAGAGCAGACTGAGGGAAGACCTCATTGCAGTTTACAACTTCCTTGTGAGGGGAAGAGGAGGGGCAGGCACTGATCTCTTCTCTGTGGTGACCAGTGACAGGACCTGAGGGAATGGCCTGAAGTTGTGTCGGGGTGGTTTAGGTTGGATATTAGAAACAGGTTCTTCACCCAGAGGGTGTTTGGGCACTGGAACAGGATCCCCAGGGGAGTGGTCACATCACCAAGCCTGACAGAGTTCAAGAAGTGTTTGGATGATACCCTCAGGCACATGGTGTGACTCTTGGGGATGGTCCTGTGCAGGGCCAGAAGCTGGACTCAGTGATCCTTGTGGGCCCCTTCCAACTCACCATGTTCTTTGATTCTGTGATTCTATGATTCAGGATGGCTCAGAGAGGCAACTCCGTGCTTCACACCTGAGCTGAACTTCTCAAGTATGCTTTACTGAGCTGCAGCCCAAGGCCCATATTCTCACAAGAACAGCATTCAAGTTAAGAGCACAGCCCCACAACCATCGCCTGTGCCCTGCACACTCAGAAGTAATAAGCCCCTAAGCTCTTGGTGTTCTGCTACTGTCCATGCTTCCCTGATGCATGGCTGGACATCTCCACCCTTATCTCACTTCTGCACTTGGATTAGAAATCTGAATCTCTTCAGTTTAATCCCCCATGCACCATGTATGCCCTACCTGGTATAGCTAGTACAGATAGCTGCTATCCTGAAGTCAAGATAAAGTTTATCAAATTTATCAAACTGTTTGTTTCAAAACAGTAGAAGTGTTGCTGAGGGAAGAATGGGGAGAAATCATCCATGTTTTCTAGAGACCGTAAAGATGAATGTAGTATTGTCTGTGCTTTGAAAGAATACATCCACTGCCTGTTCTGAAGAAGATGGCTCAGATGTTTAAATCCAAAGTGGGTGCTGGGCTTTGAGTACCAGGTTTGCATAGACACCAATCTTAGGTTACAGAGAAATGCCTTTCAGGGGTGAAAAAACAGATTTCTGACACCTTTTATTAAACATTTCTGCCTTAGGAGACTTCTTCCTCAGCCTGCTGTCTGGCAGGAATCCTGTTGGGAGGTGTTTCACAGTCCCAGTGCACCTCAGCAGAACCCATCTATGTAAAGTCAGTTGGATCTTGCATCCTGAGGACGAAGAAGGCAGCAGCAAAAATTCCATGTAGGAATTCCTAAAAGAGTACTTAAGGGCTAGCTGCCCTCAGGGCAGGAGGATAATCAGTTGGGCTACATGAGGCTAGGAGGTGTATTTTCACCTGCTGGGCAGAAGTAGCAGCACCAAGTGATTGCAGACTGATGATGCTCTGGAGGAGAGGGTTCATGCCACTGGGTTGGCTGCTCACCATTGACCTGTCCTCTCAGCCTGGACACTGGGTTGCCTGTTGGCTATCAGATACTGATCTAAAAGAAGGCATATAAACTGCTTTGTGTCCGAGCATTCACAGGCACTGCCACCCCAGCAAAGGCTCTGCGGCGATGTCAGGTTAACAAGAGTCCATGTGGGAGGGAACAGGGTGCTGCTTTGCACTCAGTGCTAATGCTTTTGCTTAAGCATAATCCAGCTGAAGGTCTTTTCAGTACAGCAGAGTTCAGTGGAGGACTAGCTGAGTGTGCTGGTTCAGAGGGCACTAATGCAATTGTGTGATTAATTTACGGCTGTGCTTTTGTTTGCTGTGCAGGCTGCAGTTGGTGGAGATGGACAGCAGGATATGGTCACTCCTCAGTGCTCCCTCTCCTCTGACAAAGGTGACCGCTGGCCGCTGAGAGCTGTCTCCTTCAGAGCAAGGATGAGTCACTGCCCCTGGGTAAATAGTGAATGCTATGATGGCACTCACGTTTGAAAGACAGTGAGGTGGAACAAACAAGGTAATTTCTTAATAAATATTTATTTCAAGGAAACATATTGAGCTTAATCCTTTTTTCCACTGATGTTAATGAAAGTTATGAATAGACAAAAGGTGCTACAGCATTTGTAACACATTTTGACATCTGTGGATGAAAGGTTCTAAATAATAGCTAAGGATTATTTATTCCTCAGAGGGAGCATGAGTTAGCCTGCTGGATAAATTAATAAACACATTGTTATGTAAGTATGGTAAATTGCTGCTGATGCTTCATACTTAAACTTGACATGCTAACAAAAGGAAGCTGGGTTTATTTTATTTTATTTTTTATTAAATTTAATTTTTTAAAAAATTTAATACTTGTAAGGCTTGATTGAAAAATCTCCAAGTCCTTTCAGTTTAAAGACATTAAATTTTCAAATGGACACAAATATTTCAGCTCTGTTTCATAGGTAGAGAAATTGAGGTATTCAAAAGATTACCGAGACTTCAATGTCTTGGGATCTGTGAACTAAAGGCTGCACCCCTGATCAATACAAAGACAGAAAGTGACATTTAATTGTTCTCATGATGCAAAAACATCAAAATGGTCTCATAAAAAGAAAGGGACCTTCATGGTGTAAAAATGTCAGAAAGCAGATGTTCTCTGAGTTTAGATATTTAATAATGGCCAAGAAAATTTACTATGCACTCATTGTGGTATATCTTATATTCTACCCTAAGTCTCGCCACGAACACTACAAGTGTGGAAGATCTCAGATGGCTTTTTCAGTTGTGTGGGATACACTTTCCTGTCTCAGGGGGTTTCACCATAAATCTCATCCCTCCACCCAGCTGAGTCTGCCCTTGGAGACACCGTGCAGCATTGCGGGTGGATGCTAAAGCTAAAGCCTGTCCTTACGCTCCAGCCCCAACGCTGAGGGTCTGCTAAGTGCCGCTGTAATTAAGCCAAAGACCTTTTTTTCTCTCTTCTTTCATCTAGATCCCTGATGTTATTACAAGCACAGTGATCCTCACTGTGGTACTTGAGGATCATTTAAATACCTAGCTTGATCTCAAAACTGAAATATCTAGCACCTAAAAGTGATATCTAGTGATAGCACATTTGCAAGCATTAAACTGAGGTACATAAGTGATTGGTGTTTGCTATTAAATGCTAAACAACCTAGTATGGAGTATTTATAAAAAAGTACAATTTTATATTTATATAAAACTGTAATACATTTGTAACAAATTGTAATTTGTTATATTTGTAAATATAATTACATATTTATAATAAATTACAGTTACAAATTATCATGGAAATGGTCCTGTTTTCCAGATGCATCATTTCTGCAAAGGAAGCCCACAGACATGACTGAGAGTGAAATTAGTTGTCACCAGCCAACTTCCAGTGCTTTTGCCTTAGTCTGGTATTGTACTTTCTGCACTTTCAGCAACTCCACAATTATTCTTCTGGATTTGGACAAAGTAAAAATTAAAAGATCACTTTCCAATGGATAGCAATTTTCTTCAGAGCTGAAGAGGATTTGGGATTTGTAGTTAGGTTTTTTTTACATTCTCCCTTTAAATTTAGTGATTTGTACCCGAAAGAGTTTAATACACTACCTTCAGTTTCTGGAGCCCTGCTCCGCAAAGACTACTTTGATGTCTATGCAAGAAGATGTCAGCCTTTTTAAAGGCTTCTACTAAAAGGAAAACAAATGATGCAACATGAAGTCACAGATGGATATGAATAAGAAAACAAACAAGAATCTAAAAAAAAGTCAAGGAAACCTTGTGATATTTCCTGCCATCCTGGTTTCTGTTCTACCTGAAATTTGTTACTGTCTTTATGTCTCACAGTATGCCCTCCAGTTTCAGTAACATTTGGCAGAAAGGTAAAGGTCTGAAGGAGATGATGTCTTCACAATTCTTATAAACATGAGTAGTTCTGTACAGGAGGCTAAACCTAAGTGCATTGACTGGGAATCTCACGCATGATTAGACAGAAGAGGATTCAAGCAATAAAGTCTTTATATGTATGCCAATCAAAGATTAAAAATGGAGAATTTATACTTTCTTCTACAAGGTCACCTTGTAGAAGGTGACAAAACCTGATCATGTTAGAAAAAAATATCCTTGGGAAATTAGGTCTGTCTGGTCCTGGTGTTCAGGGATCTGCTTGTTCCCTGCCTTTCTGAAATGTTTTATCCACTTAGATGACTCATGAGGACAAGGACTGTTTCTCGTAGACAGTCCATACCTAGCACAGTGAGTACCAGCCTCAGCTGAGTCAAGGGCCCTTCCACAGTGAAGGCAATTTTGTGCTAATGGAGCCTCTTGCTATGAAACAATAATACTCAGATCAATCAGGTTGATCACTAATCTTCCTTTTCTTCTCTTAGATACAGATAATGAAGATTCTCCTTCCAATATTCCTCTGGTATTAGTAAGAAGAATTATTATTAGCACAGGAAATGAAAAAGCCAGAGACTGAAACTCATTCCAACATAGTGAAGACTTTGATTCTTTTTTAAGTCTCTTCCTTAAGTTTCTTTTATCTAAGACTTAATGGACAAAAGAAAGGGTGATGTCGGTGTAATGGGCTGGCACTTCTAGCTTGCACTACATTTGCTTGGAGGTAAGGGAGTATAACAACCAAGGGTGGAAGAAAACTGGTCATTTCCGTATTGTCTCTTTACAGGAGAGGGGGATGCATTCCCAAGTGCATCTTGTCTTCATCTCACCATTGCAATCATTGGTGTCAAAAGCTTTTATTGTCAGGTTTTTATGTGTGAAGAGACTGTCTGGCTGCTGGGGCAGCATTGGCGGCTGCTGTCAAGGGCAGCACAGCTGGGGATGCCTCCTGGAGGTCAGAGCCTGTGGGTTGCTGCAGACAGCCAAAGCACAGCTGCTGGGTTTTGCCTTAGTGTTTAAACAGATACTCTGTTTGGTGTGGGATGTTTCTCTCTGGACACAAATGCAGCAGTGAGTAGTGCTTCCTTCCTCATGGCAGAACAGCTACTGTGCAGTTTGCTTCCCCGCATTACACTCTCTTTCTTCCTTTTCAAAATGATTGCAGACAGAAAGCAATTACTTAAATATTGCTAGTAGGATGATCTCTCTGCTACTGACCTTTTTCCAGTCCTGGGAGATCAAACAAGTCCCCTGCTCAGCCCTGCCAAGTGCAACATCCGCCTGCGTGAGCCCAGTCTGTTGTCAAACCAGCCCGTGATGTTCCTCTGCCACTATTATTTCTCTATCTCTCAATTTCCCTCCTCTGTGTCTTCCCTTCTCCCACCAGCTTCTTTCCCACAGAAGCCCCATCTGGTTTCCCCGCATGCCACTTTCCCATTCTCTCTTTCCCGGTGCAGCTCCCGCTCAGCCTCTTTTCCACCAGGCTGCAGCTCAGCCTGATGGTTGCAGTGACCTTTCAAGCGCATGTAGTGCCGTGTGTGCTGTGGAAACATGCTCCCCTCCACGTGTCAGCACAGCCACAGCCTCTTGTAAACTTTTGACCCTTGCTTAGTCCTCTGCTATCCCCGGCAGAAACAATGGCAGGGTTATATGCCTGGGTTTCATTACCAGTATCTGGAGACTACCAGGGAACACAGTGTTGCAGCTCTGATTACACTTACAATGGAAGAAAAATACTCTTAAGGCAATAGCTGCCATTTTCTTCTTCTCTACATTTGTTTTCTAGGCTGTTTCTCCTCTTCTTTGATTTTTTTAAAAAAATTATTATTTATCTTTAGGTTGCTACTCAGGAGCCAGATGTGAAAGGCTACATCCCTTGAATAATAGTGTGGCACTCCCTGAGCTGTGTAAGAAGTCCCTGTTATGGATGAAGGCAAGAAAGAGCATAAAAACAGAGAAAGGTGGTTGCAGTCCTTTCGGATGAGTGGAGAGAAGCCAGTAGCAGCAAGTCCACATGTCTAAATTGAAGATTTAATAATAATAATAAATAATAATAATGGCCCATCTTCGCGAACGAAGATTTGGGGAAAGGTCTTTTACCTTTCCAGCCTGCGCAATGGATTTTTTAGGTGAGACACAGCCTGCGCTGAACTGAGCCCACCCTTTAATCCTAAGGTTCATCTGCCGGGGCCAAGCAAGCTTGGACAATGGCAGTGAGGTCCTCAGGACGTAGGTTTGTTTAGAGTGTCCTTCTCATAGATGGATGGCCTCACAGGGCTAACGGGTTCCATCTGCCCGGGAGGGACTGGGAATCGAACCCGTAGTCGCAGCAGTGACAGTCCTGCACGCTAACCACTAGGCCACCAGGGGTCCCTCACAGAAATAATGCCTTCCCTGAGTCCAGCAGAAGAAAAATCCCTCCCCGGTCAGAAGCTGCACAGAGCAGTGTCCATTGCTTTATTCCTACTAGTAAATAAATAAAAGTGACTTTCCAAGGAGCTTCACTGCAACCTTCAATGCTCCAGTCAGTGGTTCGCTTTTCTTATTTCCAGCACATCATTCTCCCACTGCAGTTGTGCTCTAAACAAGCTTCAAAGCCTTGCTTAGAAAACATTTTCAAGTGTTGTCCTTTCACATAATTTATTTGTAATACAATTCTTTTCTTAACAGCTCTTGTCACCTTATTATATCAGCCTCAATAAAAGATTTGTTTGAACATCTCCTCACACCAACTGGATTAATCCCCTGAAGTTTTCCTGTGCCCCTTTATCCTCCTCTCTTTGCGCCATTTCCCTGTTTAACCAGTGAAATGGGGAGGCTGAAGTCCAGATAAGGTTTCTCTCATCATCAAAGTCCTTGACACAGACCGAACTGATAGTGGGATATCCTTCCTACAAGCAGCAGTTTGAATGTCTGTCTTCCAGTAACAGAAGCCTCTTTTAGTTGCTTCTTTATTGGACCCTGTCACTGCTTCCTTTCAAAACCTGTTGGTTCTTAGCTGTTGTAGATGCTGCCAGGCAAAAGCCACGGAGGTACAGACAGGCCCCTTGCACATTGCTTCCCTCCCATTACCCGGGCAGTCTCTCAGCCCCCCTGGTGTGCATCAGCCCGCAGAGCCAGAGTGAGTTTGCCCCCTTCCTTCAGGTGGTGCCAAAGGTTGATGCCTTAATACCCATTTTTTCTATCTATACCCACAGCACTTCTGAGGAAGCATTGTTGAGCTGGCCTCATTGCTCTCTGGAAATAGGAGTGAAAAGACTTGGTGACTCTTGAAGTTTTCTAAGCTGCCTCTGTCGGAGTGGCCTGGATGGAGAAGGTACACTAGCAACAACTGTGCTGCAACATTTATTCCAGGAACATACCTAGTGAGTGAAACTTTGTGAGGAAGGCTAAACCCAAGGAAGGGCACACATGCTGTTCCTTACCTCTGTTCAAAGCCCAGGTGGCCACCAGCCTCTACTCCTCTTGTGCCAGGCACAGCAAGCCACAGCACCCACAAACCCAGTGGTACCTTGGTGCTCCCCAGGGGCTGCCATTTGCCCTCAATGAGAGAACAAGCTCACATTTAATTTGAAACCAAATATTCAGGATGTTTCTTGGTGTTACAGAAGACAGGAAGCTCCAGAATATCTAGAATATCAAAGATCCAAACAACTTTCTATTTACAGTTGCTTGATTTTGGAGGCAAGGCTGACTAAGGACTTTCTGTGCTTGACTTGGCAAAGTCCACCAGCTTTCATCAGCCTCAGCCTCTGAATATTTGCCTGTTTCACTCCACACATGTATCCCTGCAATGCAGATTATAGGGAGGACAAGTTATTTGTTTCTTTTATACCTGGAAAAATATTTTCCTTTTGTATAGTTCAATGGCACCTAAATAAACAGTTGCTGTCTTTGTGTGTCTTCTTGAAACACAGGTTGATTCTGCAGAGCACAGCACACATCATTCAGTGTTTGAATTGTCTATTTAGCTCCATCCAGACTCCTTGGCCCTGAAACAAATGTGCTACATCACAGCATAAACTCACAGTGGAGAAATAAGACTAATTCTAGTTACTGGATTTAACAGATTATGTTTACAAAGTAGTTGTTTGATTCTTTTAATTTCTTGTCATATCCTGTTCCGTTTAAACTTGATATCCTATTTTTTAACAGAACAGGTGCCACAACTTTAATGACTAAGACACAGTATCTCATTATCCAAAAAAAAAATAAAAAAGTTTGAAGCTTATTGTCAACTTTCACGAGAGAACTTGCAGACAGAGCAGGAAAGTACAGTCGGGTTCAGGAACCTGATGAGGAATACAGAGAAATGTTAAATAAATTATTACTTATGCATTATTAAAAATAAGTCACACTTCTATAGCTCCTCTCAGATAATGAACTCAAAGCCATTTATAATTAATTTCACAACTCCACGTAGGTGAAGGAACAATGCCATGTTGTTTTTATGAGCAAAGAGCTGCGACATTGATATGTGAAGTGTTTAAAGTGATGTAGACCCCTCTAGAATAGCACCAGGGAGTTTTCCCCAAAAGGCACTCCACCAGGTAAGTGAGGTGGGCAGGCATCCAGGTTGCTTTTCCAGGTTTTAGCTCCTGGAGCTAGGACCGTCTGTCTGTCCTGGATTAGGCTGGAGTCTGGCCCAATGGGCTCTTCAGATTTGCTCACTGAGATACTGACCCAGCACCCCTAACTCCATGGGAATCAGGCTGTTCAACTCATCATCCTGAAACTAGGAGTTGCCAAAAGGACATCTCACAGAGCAACGCTGTGACAGGATGCTGAGGGCTCCTGTCACTGTTGTTGAAACCTGAAAAATCATAATGCTGCACTGCAGAGGCAAAAAAAGGCCATAATACACAAATGCTGATTTAACTCATGGATGGGGGAGCTGCAACTGCCGAGACTGGAAGCTGTTGTGCCACGTGCTGACAGGAGGCAGAAGGGCTGTACTTGTCTGATCTGCTGACATGCAGCAAAGAAAGCATTCAGCTGCTGCTGAACCCAATGGAAAATTAAAATCCTACCCCAAATGATTTTCCGACATGGTATATTCCCAGAAAAGGCAATGACATTTACTGGCATACTGACAATAACATGAACGTTACACATAACACAACTGAGGATTCTATCAGAGCTGAAGTCAACTGTGCAGCCCAGATTACTTCCACTTTTGTAGACTGCATTGCAGAGTGTTGTGGGAAGCAATATTTTGGGAAGCGTAATGGGTAGAGAATCTGAGCCCCGTGAAAGCAGGAGAATGTGACTTGCCCTCCTTTTCCCTGTGCTGCTTGGGTTTGCAAATGGCAGATATTTTCTTTTCCCAGTTTTCAGCCTTATTTTATTTCGTATGGGCAACTGAATCAAGTTGCACTGTACCTGTGGTATCCTATGACTGTGTTCCTTATCAGGCAATAGCAATCAATAGATGTGAAACAACACATCTAAACCTTTCCTTACATCACTGTACTTGCACAGATGAAGGTCTTCTGTGGTTGGTGCCTTCTGCACCTGCTCACTGTGTCACACAGGGAGCAGCAGTGAGATCCTGAAGGCAGAAAATGCTATTTTTGGTACTGTACTTTAAATGTGAACATTTTTCCCTTCTCCTAAAATTGTGGGTTTTATCAGATCATGTTTCAAAGAGACAATGAACCTCTGCATTTAAAACACTTCCCCAGAAAGTGGTGGGCTTTCTTGATAAATAGGCACGTAGAAAGAATCTGTTATATTTTAAATCTCTGAAAACACAGATCCTAACAAATTTTGTTGCTTCCTTCTCATTTTGCTGCTATTTAAGCTGTTACAGTAGCTTGTTATGACTATATTAGGCAAGAGATGCATGGAAGTTGTCTCCAACATTAGTTCCTCAAAACACCATCCTTTTCACAGGAAATATTTTGTTAGCTCTTGTCCTGCAGTCTTCTACTGACTTAGCTGTTAAATATACTACAAGAATTGCCCATAAAATGGATTATATGAATCACAAAATCATCAAGGCTGGAAGAGACATTCAAGATCACTGAGTCCAACTTTCAACCCAGCACAAACATAATCCCTTCTGAACCATATATCTAAATGCCACATCCAGAGGTATCTTGAACTCTTCAAGAGATGGTGACCCCATCACCTCCCTGGGGAACTTATTCCAGTGCTTAACCACTTTCAGTGACAAATTTTTTTAAAATATGTAATCTGAACCTCCCCTGGTGCAACTTATGGCCATTTCCTCTTGTCCTTTCGCTTGAAACATGGCAGAAGAGACCAGACAATCTTACCACAACCTTCTTTCAGGTAGTTGTAGAGAGTGATGACATCCTCCCTGGCCTGTTCTCTAGACTACAAGCCCCCAGTTTCTCAGAAGGAACTGAGAAACTCCTCATAAAACATGTTTTCTAGACCCTTCACCAGCTTTGTTACCCTTTTCTGGACACACTCCAGCACCTCAACATCTTTCTTGTAGTGAGTGGCCTAAAAGTAAACACAGGATTTGAGGTGCAGCCTCACCAGTGCTGAGTACATGGGGCAATCACTGCCCTGGTCCTGCTGGCCACGTTATTTCTGATATAGGCCAAAATGTCATTGGCCTTCTTGGCTACCTGGGCACACTCCAAGTCTCTTTCTGTTGAGCAGCTCTCAAGCCACTCTGCCCCAGGCCTGTAGCACTGCACGGGGTTATTGCGACCCAAGGGCAGGACCCCGCACTTGGCCTTATTCAACCTCATTAGTTGCCCTCAACTCATCAATCAAGCCTGTCCAGATTTCTCTATAGAGCCTTCCTACCCCCTAGAAACACTCCCACCTAACTTGGTGTCATCTTCAAGCTGATTGAGGATGCATTCCATCCCCTTGTCCACATCATCAATATAGATGTTAAAAACAGCACTGGCCCCAATACTGAGCCCTGGTGAGCACTACTTGTGACCTGCTGCCAGCTGGATTTAACTCCATTCACCATCACACTTTGGGCTCAAGCATCCAGCCAGTTTTCTACCCAGTGAAGGGTGCACCTGTCCAAGCCATGGGCTGCCATTTTCTCTAGGAAAATGCTGTGGGAAACGGTGTCAGAGGCTTTACTGAAATCCAGGTAGACAACATGCACAACCTTTCCCTCATCTACTAAGGGGGTCACCTTGTCATAAAAGGAGATAAGGTTGGTCAGGCAGGAAACTCTGAGTTCCAGCCTAGGTTCTCTGAAGGTTTAATGAATATTGTGATATTCTTGATAATCTAGTGAACAGCTGACTCTTATCTCTGTATGTATGTAGAAGAGCATGAAGAGAGGAAATCTGTGCCAAGTAATGGCCGTATAAATAATTTCTTTGACACAAAACTGTTTTGTATCTTTACACAGTCTTATATCCCTATGAAAGCAGAAGTTACCAAGCAGCACATTTTGCCTCTAGGGCAATATGCTCTTTTCTTACATTTGTTTCTCATTTTCCAGAAACAATCTTATTTACTTTGTCAGAATTCATCATTAATAATCACTTGTCAGAAGTTTTCTGACACTACCAGCAATTATTTTGCCATTCTGCATTACACATTTCCAGAGTGAACAATAGACTATATATTCTATATTTTGTAATAAAGATATAGCAAGAAAACATTTATGTTTTTATGAATAAACAGAACAGTTGTAAGATCTGAACAACAGAATGAGGTACGGGTTTGGGATTTAATTGTAATTTTAGGAAGTGAAACATGACATTAGGATTAGAAGGGAAATACTTGCTGAAAACATGAAAAGGTTACTGCAACTTTCTGGAGTCACAAGATGGTATTCAAAAGAGGTATTTTTATACCCATCAGGGAACCATACAGGGTTTATGCAGATTTGACATTTTCTTCTTCCTTCTCTATGTTATCTGGAGCCCAGGGTGAACAATCTCCTTTTTGTTTGCTCTCTCTAAATATCTTTGTCTGAACAGCTGTTGATTCAGGCCCCGTGAATAAATAAAATGAAGAGGGCCTCCTGCATGATTCAAAAAAAAAATGCTATTTTCTGAACCCTGACTTGCCATTTGTGATGTTAGCATTATCTTATTAGACAAACAAACGGCCTCTTCTCCCTCCTCACGAGCATATTAGCTTTGTGCTTGCAAAAGCTGCAGCAAGTGAACTTTCCTGACATTAATGGGAGGTGACGGCAGGCGAGGGAAGATGTTGCCTTTGTCCAAGAGGAGGAGAAGCACTGTGAGCCCAGCACGCCTGCAGCGCTCCAGCTTCCTGCACAGCTTTTATATTCCAGTGCTTGTGAGTTTTACTGAGGGAAATAAAAGACAAAATCCTTTAAGAATTCAGTCCTGTCACCCCTCTGCACACTGCCTCTCACCATTGCTTAGGGAGGAGTATTCATACAAAAACCTCAGCGGTCACTGGGGGTGCAAGCACTGAGAAATGGGGTCAGCTGACGGAAAATGCTAAAAATGCAAAAATTAATAATTATAATAGCAGCAATTCCAATAGCCTTATTTTACATGTATGGAAATGGAGACATGGAAAAGCATAATTTGCTGAAGCTGGGAGCACTGGCTGGGGCTGGGATGCAGGTGCTTCCCTTTCTAGGTCTCTCTTCTAATGATAACCAGATTTTTGGGTTCCCAACATGTGATCGCTGCTTGATATTTCTTATTAAATGTGACTAAAACTTGTCAGGAGAGCCTTACACAGCTCTTGAAGGTTCAGGTATCCTCACTGACCCTCAGAAATATTTGTGCTGCCTCTTGAGGAATATCAGGCAGTCTGGATGAACATTACTTCACTGGCAGCTCAGTGGCTGTGTTTGCATGACCTAGCTCATACAAACATTCCATTAGCATGTTTGCAGGCTACTGCACTTAATTGCATCCTGTACCAATGTTTTAGCTCCTTTTGGACAGTCCAGCACTAAGGGAGGAAGCTGACAAAAAGGATAAAATCACAGAAACAACATGCCACAATGTAAGGGGACATGAAAGCTGCTAAACAGAAAGTTTAATGGATACTGTGGCTTCACCAGACATGGAATACTTCTGGGAAACCCTACGTAAATCATACATACCAACATGTTCTGTGGAAAATAGCACCCCATGGCTGTAAAAGCTGAACAATACATTGAAGCTCCAGCCTCCAGAGCTCATGTGGGTTGTGGGGGCTCCATGGCTGGGCAGCTGCTCTGCTGCAGTGAAACGTACTGCAGAGGAGATGGGTCAGGAAGGTGCCCAAATAGCTTGTCTCATGCTTAGCAGGGGTGATTTGACAGGGCTGCCGTGGACTCAGGGAAGATTACTCTAAGTAAACTCTATCATCACCATACATTATAGAAATTTTAGAAATTTTAAATGTTTTGCAGTTTCCAGTGTGTTACAGCAAAAGACAGTGGAGACTGATAAAATTAACTGCTACTCATGTCTGCTGTTGTGACCTTCTCAACCTCCAGAACACAGGAAAAGGACATCAGATTAAATACAGGTTATCAGGCTGGAAAAGGGTGAAATTCCTGTTAGTCAGCACGATCAATTAAATGAGATTTAATTTGCTTTCTAAATGTATGCACAGGACAAAACCCAAAGCCCAGACAAAATGGACTGTTCTCATTTCTCTTCAAGCAAATGGTAAATCTGAACCATTTCCAGAGTTATGGGTGGCTGTGTGGCAAAGTTGGTCCTGGCACAGTGACAGCTCAAGCGGATGGAGCTGAAGCTTGTCTGAGGAATGAATTTCTTTGGAAAAAGCCAGGCTCACACAGTCAGCAGCTGGAGGAGGAAAGGAATATTATTGGGGTGATATAGACCAAACTGCCTGGAAACAGAACATGAAGTCACAGAGAGTGCAAGTGCAGCAAGGCAGGATGAACATGTCCTGAGAGAAAAGAAGAAATTAGGTCATAAAATCTGAGAAAAGAGGAGAAACCACACTTATCATTCATTAATGATTCCCAGGTTGCTTGGCATCTCAGATCAAGTGTCTGATCCAGAGATGGAATTCACAGGACCAGAATGATTCCCGCTTTCAGCTCACTTTTAAGGGAAAAACTCAAATTTTGCATGTCTTATTGCAGAAACTGAAGAAATTTCTTACATCAGTTGTCTGTCATGTGCCACTCTGCTCCAGCCACACAGCTGGGCTGTAACTCCGGGAGGGGGGGACAGCTCTCTATCCTTCCCTCAGTGGCAGCAGTATACCAGTCATGGGAAGTGGCAGCAGCCTCTGAGCCTTTGGGACCTACGCAAAGCACTGGGGCATCCACATCTTCTATACAACTTTCTTTCAAAGGTAAGACAAGACTTCAAACAAGGTCCTGGGCTGTCTGTTGAGGTCTTTATCAATTGTATCTTTAGCTGCCTAAAGCTTAATCAAAATCTGCCTGGAGATGCTATATTCATATTGAAGCCTATCCG
Organism: Neopelma chrysocephalum; assembly: GCF_003984885.1. Classification (NCBI taxonomy): domain Eukaryota; kingdom Metazoa; phylum Chordata; class Aves; order Passeriformes; family Pipridae; genus Neopelma; species Neopelma chrysocephalum. Next base: position 39,801,428 of record NW_020897693.1, on the reverse strand, counting down.
TGTAAGAGAGCAGCTCTTGACTGCAGCCAGGAGCACCACAGGATGGTTGACTTCTCCTTGCCCAGTAAGATGTACTCAGCCCGAAAGTGTTCTCATTTCTCAGCAGCTACGAGGGGTTATTATCACAGAATCACATAATACAGAATATGCACAAGAATCATCAAGTCCAACTCCTGGCCATGCACAGCACCATGCCCAAGAGTCACGCCATGTGCCTGAGAGTATCATCCAGATGCTTCTTGAGCTCCATCAGGCTTGCTGCTGTGACCACCTCCCTGGGGAGCCTGTTCCAGCACCCAACCACCCTTTGGGTGAAGAACCTTTTTCTAATATCCAACCTAAACTGTTTCTCTGCTTTAAGCAGTTTCACCATCTAAGTAGAGATGAAAACATTGGTACAAATCCCTGAAATCAGGATTGATGAAAAAAAAATTGTTCTACTATAGGTATAATCAACTGGTGGGAAGCACACCACTGACCAGCTCCCATGGATATGCGTGGAAAAAAGAGCATGAAAGAAGCTCTCATCTTTCTTGTATCTAGTTCCTTTGATATTGTTAAAACAGATTTGTTATACTCAGCATGTCTGGTGCTATGACCTCCATAAGGGGCAGAAAAATGTTATGACCGTGTCAAGCGCTGACTTTCAAACATGCATAGTTACAAAGACAAGGATGGCACTGCTCCCAGGAGCATGGCAGCAGGATGTTTCCCTGCACTCTGTGGACCCCTTAAAGACCAGTAGATTTATAGATTTACAGTAAATCACAAACTATTTGAAGCCGGTCAAAATACCTGCTGTGCTATTTTAAACCTGAGCTAAAGGGGGACTTCCAGAGGAGAAAGGAGAATTTATTTACAGTATGTACATCTTAGAGTCCCATGTAACAAGAACATTTGTTTTTCCTCAGGGTACTTGAACAGACTTGTATGGGTAAAGTTCATTTGCTCATTGTTATAAATGATATTGAGCTGCAACCTAATGTTGGCAAAGTTGGCGATGTTGCTATGGGAAGAGACTCAAAGGTGCCTCTTAGTATAACACTAAAATATTGTTTCCAATCCAAATAACACTTTTCTGGTTTTCTCTTACTCTTCCTCATTCAAGAGATTTGTACCTGAATTACCTTGTTTTCCCAGAAATGACGGATATTTAGCCTGAAGGGAATTTGCTTACAATGTATGTTACTTTACAATGTTATTGGCTTATGTTGCAGCACAGTGTTCACCAAGATAACATGGTATGAACTTACAAGTGATGATGTGACATGGTCTACCCCAAGAAACAACTCTCTCTTCCCTTCAAAATCAAATATCTGTCGTTACTTAGGCTTTGTTTAAAGTATTTTAAGTTTTGATCTAAGCAAAAAGGTGTATATTCTGGTGGTGGTATTTTTTTAATTTTAAAGGCATTGGAGCACTTGAAGGTTCAGCTTCATTAGAGCCATTTTCTGAGATTGCTGAGTATGTCTAACTTTTTCTTTAAAGATGATGTTGTATTCAGGCAGACCATATGAGACTTGTCACACATTGCCAGTAGTTTGAAAGCTTTTGAACTTTGCTTGTAATTGCTTAAAAATTAGTAGTTGAAAAATACATACACATCTGCTAATAAAGATAAAAAAGACTATAAAAGGTGAGGCTGAAAAGTGTAAGTCAGTCATCTATAAATAGCCACATTACATTTAGTTACCATTATATTAATTATTTTTTGCTAATATACATATACCCCTGCAAAATAGGATCTCGCATTTCACCCACCTTTCCCAGTGTTCAGTTAGACTGAGATCTAAGGTAGTCTTGGAGAATTATTTCCTTCATTGTCTATAGCTACTGCCTGACCTGAAGATATCTGTGAATGTCTTGCACATATGCAGTAATGATATTGATATATTATACAGCAGAGATTTCTGGTATATGTGGTCTTCTGCTTATTAGCCTACCTTCCTAGGACTTATATTGAATTTCAAATCTTCAAATCTAATGTTTACCCTAGTATCTACCATTTCATACCATAATAAATAAATGCTTGGAAATGCCATAGCATTTTAAGCCATTAGACATTGCAGGATTGCAGGCAGAAGTCAGAAGCTTTCAAAGTTTTTGTGCTGGATCTCCCCTGTATATATCTCTTGAGGAACTAACAATTACATCCTTGAAAGCTAGTACCGATACATGCATCCAGTTTTGTTCTACTGATTAAAAAAAGAATTGGCAACCATATATTTTAGAAGACTGTGTTTTTATGTGAACCCTGAGCTGTTAGCTTATGGTAATTCACAGGAACAAATACAGTCTAGGGTTATGTTTCTAAATTGACTTTTGTGTGGTATCTCATACACAATTAGACCAGAGACTCTTGATGGAATGCTTTATGACCCTTGGTTAGCATGATCTAAATTTATTGCTTGAAAGGATTAATTAGTTAACATGTGCAATAGCTTTAAAGGTTCTTGGCATTATTATAGTATATAGACTTGGAAATATATGGAACTGGTAGTAGTATAAAATGATACCAAAGCTAAAACGTACAATCTTGGCAATTACTTTATGGTTATGTAAACTGAATAAGCTGAAAATGAGATGAAACTGTTAGGGTGGTCTACTTGCTGGAACCGAGCTTCCTGGCTCTTAACAACTTTGCCCTTTCCATAGTGCTGAGCAAGGTTTGCATCCTGCTGTGTCTCATTTCTAATTGGCTTCAAGACTTATTTTTGAAGCAATATAATTGGTTTCACTGGAAATACATGTCAAAAAGTAAACAGGAAATGGGGAAAAGCCCCACATTTGTGTGTGCTGATATATTCCTATACACAATTATCACAATGCACTATGTGTTGGGAAGAGAGTTTTTTACTATGAACTCATTGACTTTATATTTTTTTACATACTCTATAAAGATCTAGTCTCTAATTAGGAAATCTTTTTCAGCTAAATCTTTGTGACCTTTTAATAAACTAAATATAAGAGGAGAAGGCTCTGCACTATGCAATTGCTGTAACTAATCAACAGAAAGAACATAAATATAGTTAGTACTTGCACAGGTCCTTCAGTTACTCAGCATGATTCAGGGTATGTTTACTTGATAGTTTTTCAACAAGAATTGCTTTCTCCGGTGATGTATCTTCCAGATTGAACCTCCTTACTGAGGCTTCTGAGCATTTGCAACTCCTGAGCATTCATTAACTTTGAAAGCTCCCCTATTCAGGAAAATTTGTAATGCCACCATCTTACCAGCACAGGAGTTCAAATGCTACTGGACAGTGACTGGAGACACAAGTCTGTATATGCCTTGAATATCAAAGTTTAGGCCTATGTCATATCAGAGATCAGACTGAATGACCCCAAAATCTCTCCTTCTAGCCTACAAAGACAGGAAGCAATGAAATAAAAAGCCCATCACCAAAACTGGATCATTATCCAAAGTCTTACAGTGACTGAACTGGCACCTAATGGAAAACTGACTCTGTCCTGCCCAATGACCTCTGAGGATGCTTTTTGTAGCCAAAAGGTCCACAATCCTTAACTGCAAATTCTGATTAATTTCAGCAACAGTTTTGTGGCTGGTGCTGTGGCTATAACATCTAGCAGAACAATCAAATTCCTTTAATAACCTAACCCTACATTATCAACTTTTAATTGGATTCATCCATCAGAAAGACCCCAGCAAGAAGGCTGGTAAAGAAGGATGGAACTGGTGGTAAAAACGATAAACTGTACAGACCTTTCCTGCAGGGACACAGAAACTTTAAGATGTCCCAGCCATCTGGCTTTAAGCTTCCTAGCAGGCAGCTTTGTTGTGACAACTATCACCCCTGTAGATTAAAACATTGTGTTATTTTTTTCCTTGTATTTTATTCTCTACTCTGAAGAGATTTTTTAAACGCTGGCTGGACATACCTGGAGCTGTGCTACAGGTTCAGGGAAAAATGGTTGCTGTGTTACAGAAATGCTGCTTGCAATATTAAGGTCACACCGTCCTAACATGATCCTACTGCAGAGATGAACACGGATTCACACGTGTTGTGTTGTGCTCTGCCATCCTCAATGAACCAGAGGCGTTTTGCCCTGGGGCCTGCTCATTCAGCTGTTTGCTGCAGCTCGCACCAAATTAACATACAATGAAATCGAAAGATTCTTCCTTGACAAACAGCCTGCTGATTCATCTGTTGTTTCACTGCGGTGCTCTATTCATTACCACATTTGATTTCATTTGTATATGTGCTAATCATGAAAAATATACTGTCAGACCCTTGCTTTGGGGCATGAAAGGTCAACAAAGCAAATAGCTGCTGCTTTTTGGGGCAATCAAAATATACCACATAAGATAAATTTGGAATGGCTTGCAGATGCTGCACAGTAGGGAGATAAAAAGATTTTAAACCTTGTTTAGAACCTGTGCTTGTGTGTGGGGTTTGGGTTTTATTTCTAATTTGCACAAGCATATTATGTAAAGGATTCTTTACCATACATGAGCCTTTTCTCTTTTAATCTCCATACATTCATCAATATTAAAAGAATAATCATGTCCAGTCTAGGTACTAAGGGGTACTGTTTCCCCAAAAAAAAGTTACTCAGATCATTAACCCAAGCAGTGATCACAGTAAATGGCATCTTATAAGCACTTATGAGGAACTATTGAACTGCCACACTAGATTAAAAATTAAAGTTGTGTTACTCGTTTCTGTTCCAGTTCACATAGAAATAATCTCATTTACTATGCAATTTTAAAATTAGTTTGAGTTAATAATATGACATTCAAAAATTCTTGACAGTTGTGTTTAAACTGCTAAGATAAATTTTCTTTTCTGGTGGCTTCCTAAGTTTAGCAATGTCAGCTGGAAAGACATAAATACAGTAGATCAAAGGATGGAACTTCCCTATAAATTCATCCTTTTTTAGCAGCAAGTAAAGTCTTACTTAAGTAATGAAAATTACTGATAACTAAGATTCTCTTTTAACTAGTTTGTGATGAATTTCCAACAGTATAAAGATGTGGACAAAAAAAAATTTCTATTAAAGATGCTGCATCTATTCAGCCAATAATGCTTTTGCACTTCACACTGTGTGGCAGCAGTTAATGACAGTGTTTCTAGCTGTCACCTACAGAATGCTCTGTAGAGGAACCTGTGGCCACACTTCTTTAAGCTCTCCATCATCTGACTTCACCAGCTACAACACACAAACAGATGAGGGTGGAGAAGTAACAAATACTAAAAAGAAAGACATAACATTAATAAGCATTTTTAGGGTTGCTCCTTAAGCCAAGAGACTCCCAGAATATATCAGAGAAACATGAAAAAATTTTGAAGGTCTGTTTCAGGATGTGCCATTTCAGATTGCCTTAACATCCCACATTTCTTAAAGGTCTTTTAAAAAGGGCAAATTGGGAATTCATGCAAGTTTATTCCTTTTATTTAAAACACAAAGTATGACATAAAGTCTTCATTTGCTGTTTTTAGTAGTATTCTTGATGATCCAAATATTTGTCTAGCAACAGTGCTCATGTGGTAGCATCTGTAATCACCCCACCAATGTCTTGTTCTCAATTATTAGTTCTTAACTCCACAAGCTTCTAAATACCCTTTTCCCTTACTGAGATCCACTATAAACTCTCTCCTGGGTAGGCACGAACACATACATTTATGCAATTTTGTACCAGTTCTGTGGAGTCTTTCAAAGTATGTTACAGACCCTGATTTTCATGGCAATAAGGATGTAATTTAAATTACATGAACAAATGAGACAAACTATATGAACTGAATTTATTTAATTCATACACAAAGAATACAACAAGGAATACAAGAACTTCTGCTTTACATATGTATTTTAAATTCTTTTTAGGTATTTTATTTTTAAAACTTAACATTCAGTAAGAAAGTATACTATCAAAAGCCAGGTTTGAAGACCAGGTAGGAAGTATTCTTACTCTGCTACTTGACAGGTTGTCACGTGGGAATGTTTAAAACCACTTTTTTTCTGCATAAAAGTCAGGAAAAAAAATCCTTTTCTGTAATCTCTTGTGTATATAGTTGCAATGTGTTCTAGCTGCCTTTTAATAAGTGTTACGTTTTAAGATGACAAGAAATTGAAATCTAAACCTTTCCTGCTACTCAAAGTAACACAGGCTTTGCCTTAGGAATGCATTAAGTATAGTTCATCTACTTTGAGCTGGTATTTTCAAAATGCTGTTTGGGACACTTGCTCTGGCTAACTGTTCTTACATAATAAAAAACACACTCATCAGAGCATAGCAAAATGCTCTTTTAACTGTTTGATGAGTTGCTGCGTATCAACATGGCCTGGAAATGCTTCTTCTGACTTCTGAGCAGCTGTGTAACTCCTCTGAAGATCTCCAACCTATAAGAAACACACAAAACACTTTTGAAAATCCAAGCACTGCCATGTTTGCGTCATGTATTCTGTGCATTCTGTGCAGTACATTTCTGATGCTCATTAATGTTTAAACCTAGCTGGTCCTAAGAGCAAACAGAGCCAGTATAGAGACTTTTGAACTCAGGATTATGTCCCCCTTACATCAAGGGATGAGAAGAAAAAGACAGACGTGATTTTAATGGGAGGGATGCTTCAAGACAGCAACTTTACATATCCCATTTTATCCGACTTGGAGAATGGACAAGGTACACACCATGCCCAGCACTTGAAGTAAGGAGGAATAAAAAATAGAAGTTTCGCTTTTAAACTTCACAAAAGTGCTGTTGTATATATGAGAAAAACACAACTCATAAGGCGTCTGTAAAAACTGCTTCCTCACAATGTTAGAGAACTGATGTTGCTCCTCTGCTGCTTTTATAAGTAATTGTTCCCTACTTAAGGAACTTAATTTTTTCCTACATAGCCATCATTTTTTGGAAGGATGAAAAGGAAAGCATCTCAGAAAGTGCGTTCAGTAAAAAAGAATCCAAATGTTTGGGAACACATCTAGTAAAAGTGATAACTCCTGGATGGAAAGGAAGGAGTTATGGACAGAGTCAGAAGGAGGTCTTTGTTCCCTGTGTATCAGTCAATGGAGAGCTTCAGTGCAGCAACAGTTCTCTGAAGGAGAAGAAACCAGGGTCCTGGTCAGTGAAGTCATGCCTTTGTAAACCATGGCCTTACACCAAATCTAAGGACTGCATTAACCCACTGCATCAACACCTGGCTGATGTGGCTGTCTGTCTTCTCCCATAACCTATGAGGGTTCTTTGTGCAAAAGCTACGCAAGAAGACATTTGCAGACTAGGATTTACTCCTTAACTGGTAGGTAAAATATGCAATTATTCAAAACCCTCTTATGTTTCACAATGGAGAGGATACGCTTACAAATTAATGGGTTGTTCTTTCTTGACGCGTGTACTTTAGTATCTGTAGGAGTTGAGCTGCCCACACAACACAGAATCAGAATCTTGAAGGTGTAGGCACAAGCAAAGAAGCAATTTTTTTCTTGTGAAAAATGCAAGGACTTCTACAAGTTCTCTTTATTAACAGGAATGTTGCACACTGTTAATACAGCGTCTTAGACACTCTATATGAAATAAATTATTAACACAAAAAATTCAAAGGTTGTAAAGCTGAAGAACTGACTGTCCTTTTGAGATCAGTAAGATCGTGGGATAAATGAAGGATATTTTTTCTATAATTACTGATAAATCATAATATACTATTTCACTTCACATTCTGAAAAAGCCAATGACAGTAAAGACTGTAGATGGAATTGTTAATGAATTGTTCATCTTCTAGGCATTTGGACAATTAAAAAGTTACTTTATAGCTAGTTGGCCTCATTTATTCTCAAAAGCACACTGGAATGACTACTTTGACACACTTCTGGGTATTAAAATGAGAACATAATTTATATGTTTTCCTTGAGTTTATGCAGTCTGTATTCTTTTGTCTTTCCTATCTGGAATTCTCAGTACTAACAATAAAAACCCACCTGCCTCACCAAGACTCAGTTTTTAGATTACAAGAACAGGACAGTGCATTACCTTCTCTGAGAGTATGGCAAAATTGAAATGGGGCTCATACATATGAGGTGCTAAAGATGAAGCAGTCTGCAGCAAAGCTCTTGCCTATACAGAGAAATATAAAAATAATACAGTGAAATATGAATAATTCTTAAAAGAAATCATCCTATGTTTTCTCTACTAGGCATTTACTAAGAAAGCCATTTTCAACATGGTTACACCAATAGTGTAGGCATAATACAGTTGAATAGCACTGAAATTAATAAAGACTCTCGGCTGAGTCAGAAAAAACCATAATGAGACATACTCAGTTAAGCAATTCAATTTTAAACACTAAAGAGAATATATTAGGTATATTAAATAAAAACAAGTATTTAAAGAACATGTGACTGTATTTATCTGTTGTCTCTGACAGTAATGTCTTAAGCATTCCTGGAAACATAAATTTTATCATAAAAGTGACAGCTTTCACATTCAAAACTTAATAAAATCAGCTTTTTTTTCTGACTAGTAAAATAGTGGCATACAAAAGTAAAAGAAATTAAGTATCAGCATGTATATTTTCATGCTGTAAATCCAACACAAAATTAAGGTCAACTTGTGAATGCTTCTACTAGAAGATGGAGAACTTAGCAGGAAAGAAACCAAAATTTTTAAAAAGAAAAGTATCTGTAAACTGTTTTGAGAAGGCAAAGTTAAGAATCTATTAAAACTCCCGAAATCTGAAAAATCTGAGTACGTGTAACAGTACTTATGAAAGAACATTGTGAAACAAAATCCAAGATAAGCAAAACATCTTCACTTTTTTTTATTCTTCTTGGCACAACTTATTGCCATGATGATCCTGATTTTTAATTAATAGATGTGATACAAGAAGTAAATTGAAAATTTTAAGCCAAAAACTAAAGTAGACAGGAAGCGATTCCAACGAAAAGGTTCTGCAGTGCTACTTATTAGCAATCACAACTTCCACAACTTAAAAAAAAAAAATCTCAAAAACTGCAAAGCAACTGTAGAGCTTGCTTGTCTTTGATGATCCATTTGGATAAGCCTAAGAATGAGCAGTTTAATGGGAGATAGCATGCCAACATGGAAGTTACAGTGAAACATGCATAACAATTATCCAGGTTTTCTGCCTGTAACAGTAAGATAGACATTCATATGATACCGCAACCTCAGAGAAATGACATGTTTGTTAAATACCAGAGGGCCAAATGAAGCATTCTGCTTAGGCTGAGATTCAACACTGACCTGTTCAGTGTGACCTTTTCGCATTTCCAGCACAGCCAAGTTGTTGTAAGCTTCTGCATAGTCGTTATTGTTGACTAACGTTAGCTTGAAACACTGGTAAGCCAAATTCAGGTCTCCAATCCCCTAAAAGTAAGACTGTGTCTTAATGTGTGAAAAGATTGGAAACACCATGCATCTGCTTTGTTGTCTGTAGTATCTTTTCACCCATATGTACTAACGTGGAATGCAAATTACAATAAAAACATGCTGATCAGAAGCATATGTGCTTTCTTCCCAGACCCTCTCATTTTTTTCTTATTCTTTCTCTAGACAGAATAATTTAATGCCCCAAGGGATATTTATTTCATCTAATTTAACTTTTAGATGACTGAAGTGTCTTCTAAAGACTATGCTATCTGCTACTGTCTATAGCAGGGTAAGATGTCTCCAGAGAGGAAGTCATCTTGCCTCTCTATCTCTACACATATTTTAAAAAAGAAGATAAAAATTAAGGGAGATTCATTTCTTGGATGGAGCGGCTGACCAGTACTTCAGTGTTATGACCAACACTGATACAGCATCAGGTTAAACATAAAAAGTGACAAATGCTAAAAAAATACAGGCACATCAGTTCAAATTTCAAATTACTGTGTTTATCCCAGTTGCAATACAAGCAAGATGAACAGCTGGGTTTCTCTCTGATTCAAGTTAAATCATTACCAGAAATCATTTGAAGACAACTCATATTAGAAAGCTGTCAAAAACTTCATTCTGGGCATGCAGCTAAAGAGAAATCTAACACAACTTCTGGAAAAAAATGTGCAAAAATGGGCAAAGAATGAAAATTTGTGTAGAAATTTAACAAAGTTTATCACACATTTATACGATATTTCTAAAGGTGCCTCCGAGACAGAGGAACATGCTCTCTCAACTATGACATACTCAGCGGCTTAGTATTGGCTACTTGCTGCTGAATGTGTATTTTTATGACAACAGAATCAGTCTAATGCTCCATGTAACACAAATAACAGCTCCCAGAAAAATATCTTGAATTAAATTTTTTTTGGTCAGATTATCTTGTACTGTAGCCAAGGCCTTCAAAGGTAGGTACATGTTGCAACTTTTTTAGAAAGATGGGAAGGTTAAAGACAGTGGGGAGTGAGCATCTTTTAGCAGGCGAAAGCCACATTCTGTAAAGTACAGAGGTTTTTTTCTTTTGCTGCTTCTTCTCTGCTGACGTGCAAAAAAAATTCCATCTGTATTGGACTTTATTCTGTACACTATTGGGTTTTGTATTTCCAAGTAGGGAAATGACTCCTTCCTAGTTATTTTTTTTACTTTTTTTCCCCAATTGTATTTATTCGGAAAGATTGTTAATATTTTCCATACCACAGCCACATGTCCCAAGTTGTACCACACATCTGCTGTTTCCTCCTCATTTTCAGCCAAAAACAGTGCCCGTTCAAATGAAGATAGTGTCATATCATATTGCTGGGCATAGAAGCAACAGAGGCCCAGATTGTTAAAGAGCTGGCAGTTATAAACACCCATCTGCAGGAGCCGTCTAGATTGAAAAAAAATATTTGTTTCATTTATTTTTTTTATTAATTTCAAATAAGACTTCTACTCTAAAAGACAAAGTTCTCTCCTACTTTCTCCCTGTTCTGAGAGGGTGTAAAAAACAAGTGTTATACTCTTACACTTGGTAGTTTCATGAAGGGCAGTGTAGGGCATTTTTTATTAGAATCAAAGCTGTGCAAAACAGTCTGTGTAAATTAGTAACTTCTGTCTTTTTGACTGAATCACATGATCTGACTTTACTGTAAGACAGAGCTAGACACAGACTTTCTCCATTTCCTCTTTCCAATCCCTTGACCTCAATCAAGCTGTAATTCGTTGCAGTTACTTACTCTTCAGACTTCAATTTTTTGCTTGATTCCCATCTTTCAGTGTTGCTTTAATTAGTAATAGTACATCTAGATGTGAATCTACATTAATCTTACATATGAAGCATAAATCAGATTTTGATTCAAATTGATGTTGTTTAGTGTGTCTTTTAGAATGGAGATATAAAAATTCTGTTAATATTTATAGGAAAAACAGAAATGCTTTGAAGGCCAGAGAAAAAGGGTTGCTGTCTGCAGCATGACTGTGAATTCTTTAACCTAAAGCATAAAAGAGCTCAGGTCCAACAGAAATGAGATGGAAGTGCTTTTATTGACTTAATTTGCTGTTAGACTCAAGAACATGAGTCAGGCTCCTTTGCACTCTTGGCTGTACCGAAACAAAAAGCAAGCAGCAGTATTTAACACTATCTTTTTACTGCTTTCAGTAAAATATGCAGGAAGCCCAGCCCACATTCAGGTCAGGGATTTTGTGGTCACAACTCCTGGTCACTTCAAGTGAAGTTTTTCAAAATTACTCCTTTTCAAAGGGCTAAATAGGAAGTCCTTATGCCTCTTGGATGCAATTGAAGCTGAGAGTAAGATCCACTGTTCTCAAACTGCTTCATGCTGTGAAAGAACTTTACTTGTGTATTAGTTGAATAACTGTTTTGATAATCTTTGTTGATACTTCTATATACTTCTCATGTAATGATGACAAATTTTTAAGAGAGTGATGTAATTATCACTGGATGAGAAGATACATAAGTTGGTAAGCTAGTTTTATGGTGATATTTGTCCAAATGCTCATTCATCCTCCCATGACAACTTCCTAATTTGTTTTTGCTATCAGCAATATAAAATTCAACCTCTTATATTACCTTCCCATGCATTTAGTTCCCCTCCCTCCCTCTCCACAAGAATAGATACCTGTAAAACCGCAGAGCTATCTCAGGCTGGTCTGAATAAAAATGGTTACTGCCGATGCATGCAATGGCTTCCACATGAGTATTGTCTTGTTTTAGGACGTCTTTATAGTACTCTGCAGCTGAGGAGATATTGTTCATTTCCTATACAATCGAACAAAAATTCCAATTACTTCTACTGCTTATTATCTATTTTTATCATGGAACTTATTAAAATGTCAATCTACTGAGTGTTTTACCTATGTCCTGTACAGTACTCTACAGAATCACAAAATGACAGAACATGCTGAGTTGGAAGGGATCCACAAGGAGTATCATCCAAACACTTCTTGAACTCCTGTCAGGCTTGCTGCTGTGACTGCTTCCCTGGGGAGCCTGTTCCAGTACCCAGCCACCCTCTGAGTGAAGAACCTTTTTCTAATATTCTACCTAACATCCCCTGACAAAAATCCAGCCTTTCCCTTGGGTCCTGTCACTGGTCAACATAGAGAAAAAATCAGTGCCTACTGCTCCCCTTCCCCTCACAAGGAAGTTGAAGCGTGCAATGAGGTCTCCCCTCAGTCTCCTCTTCTCCAGGCTGAACAGACCAAGTGCCCTCAGCTGCTCCTCATCTGGCTTCCCCTCAAGGCCCTTCACCATCGTCGTTGTCCTCCTCTGGACGCTCTCTAATAACTTAATATCTTTCTCATATTGTGACACCCAAAACTGCACACAATATTCAAGGTGAGGCTGCACCAGTGCAGAGCAGAGCAGGACAATCCCCTCCCATGACCGGCTGGCGATGCTTTGCCTGATGCCCCCCAGGACATGGTTGGCCCCCCTGGCTGCCAGGGCACTGCTGGCTCATATTCAACTTGCCATCGACCAGGACCCCCAGGTCCCTTTCTGTGGCACTGCTTTCCAGCATCTCATTCCCCAGTCTGTACAAATATATAGGGTTGGCCCATCCCAGGTGCAGAATCTGACACTTTCCCTTGCTGAACTTCTTATGGTTGGGGATTGCCCAGTCCTGTAATTTGTCAAGGTCTCTCTACAGGGCCTCCCTGCATCTGAGGGAGTCAACACCTCCTCCCAGTTTTGTGTCATCTGCAAACTTGCTTAGTATCCCTTCTAGTCCTGCATCCAAGCCATTTATGATGTTGAAGAGCACAGGGCCTAAGATGGAGCCCTGTGGAACCGCACTACTGACAGGTCGCCATTCTGATGTTACTCCAGTCACTATTACCCTCTGTAACCCCCATTCCCCATCTCCCTGCACCACTGAGGAGGTGGGAAGGAGGGAGGGATGGGGGGGAAGGTATTTTTAAGATTTGTTTTACTTCTCACTATCCTGCTCTGATTTTGATTGGTAATAAATTCAAGTAATATCCCCAAGCCAAGTCTCTTTTTCCTGTGACAGTAATTGGTGAGTGATCTCTCCCTGTCCTTAATTCACAAGCTTTTCATTTTATTTTCTCTCTTCTGTCCAGTTGTAGAGGGGAGTGATAGAGCAGCTTTGGTGGGCACCTGGCATCCAGCCAGGGTCACCCCACCACACACATGCAATAGCACCTGCCACTTCTTGTACAATGTCTGCGATACACAGAACTGTGCAGTCAGTTACCCAGTATGGTAACACAGAATACACTTACTTCCCCAGTCAATGTCTCAATTATTTTCAATGCTTTGTAAATCAACTCATGAATTACTCTGTACAAAAATGAGAATATAATTGCATATGAAGAATTATTATGTGCCTTTGTAAACAGGAATCATGAATTTACCAAAATTTGGACTACCTAGGATATGCCACTTAAGAGAACTATATTGTATAAAAATATATGCTTGGATGTGTGCTACTTGGAGGATAAATTAGGGTGAACTCATTGCTGTAAATGATGGCACACTGTTTCTGATGAGTGCAAGGTCCAGAGAACCCCGTCCCACACCAGAAAAAGATAAAGCTCACTTCTGTCTTTAAAAAGGAATAACTTGTGATTAAAGGAGATAGTACTAAAGCAGTCTCCTTAAAAATTATGGGGTTTTTTAAACCAAAAAACCTCTACAACTCTTCCTACTGTAAAAGGTTAGCGATAGGGAAGAAAAGCTCTGATTAAGATGGCTGATGCACATATTCCACTTGGGAGTCTATGTAATGAGAACAGCCCTGTGTTGCAGTACAAATCTTTGCTAATGAAGCTATAATCCTGCAATCAGGTGCCAGTGCAAAACCAGATCCTATCAACTATATGCTGCTCTTTAATAATTCCTTAAAGGGTTATGCAATGTTATATATGGTTTGGCAAAATAATATCCATATTAATAACTGTTTAACAATTCAGAAAGAAAAGCCTCCAAAAATTATGCAGCTGGTTTTCTTCCTTGCTGAAGGACAAAAAGGATTAAATATGAAAATGGATTAAAGCTTAGGGGTTAGATGAGAATGATGAGAACAGGACTGAATGCCAAGTATGAATGTAGACAAAAAACCCATAAATTTATGACTTTGTTTAAAACATTTGTTCTGGAGTAGCATCATTACCAACTTTCAGTGAAAAACAATAAGTCCACTGTTTGACATGAAAATACACACTTTTAAAATACAAAATGCATAGTTACCAAGCTAACGAAACTACTTTAAAACGAATTCTACTTAAAATGACATCTGCTTCTTAACTGAAAAACATTCACATTTCAACTGTTCTCACTAGCTTAAGAAACTAATGATAACACATTAGTGCAGATAAAAACAACATTGATGAGTAAACTATTTTGCTAATTGATTCTGCTAGCAGGTTGTTGGTGACTTGAGCAGTTTTAGTATGATGAAACATATATAAACTAGCCTCAACTACATGGACAACATCTGGACCATTTGGCTCAATGTGGACTTGATTCTGCATGCCAAGGGTAAAGGGGATCTCACAGTTATATTCAACTAGTGGCTCTTTTTTCTAGCCCAAGCACCTAAATTTGGCCACTATAAGGATTGTATAGTGGGTGCATACCTCGTAGATTCTGGCAATTCCACAAATAAGAGTCACTTCTCCAGGAAATCGATCTAAGCCTTGCTTGAAAAGGTTCAAAGCTGTTACGGGCTGATCCAAGCGCAAATACACCTAAGCAAATAAAAATTGTATATACACGTTAAATGTCTGATTTTTATACCTATACTGCTGTTTAACATGGGAGAGAAATAAAAGGGATGACACCTCCATTCATGCAATAAACCATTAGCTGAGATGATGAATAATACTGGGAAAATAATGGAGTGAATACTGACTAAATCTGTGTAATGAAGATAAAATAGCTTTATTTAAAATAATTAAATTTACATACTTACCATGTATACATTATTAATTAATTTGAACATTACTACTAAAAAAAATCTGGTTATTTATTATCATACCAAAATAATATACTTTGACACTGAGGTAAAGGTATCACCTTGAATATTGCCCTGTTTAATATATTTTTATAAAATTATGTTTAGGTTTGAAAGAACTGGATCTTCAGGTTGGTAGTGCTGGAATACCAAAATGTTTTACTTAGTCAAATACGACTGCACTGCACAGAGCAGTGACACAAGTTTCCTTACTGCTCTACCAACCTCTCATCACAAACAATAAAATCCTACAGAAAGAGGGCGGTTTTGCCTCTGTGATTTTGGCTTCTGTGTTGATTATGAAAATGTGTAATGTGGATAATAATTGTGTGAGAATTGGACTCCAATGTGCTGCAACATGTCGACAGAGACCACCCCTGCAGCTATCTGAGAGTATAACTGTAAAGGCCTCCTGTTGTGGGGTATGGTAAATAGAGCTACAGTGAAGGGAAAAACTCTGCACATATGCTTTGGGAAACTAGATGGCTAGAATGATTAATTTGTATTCCACTGAGTGGAAAAGGGTTCTGAGTGCTTCTGTTGGAGAAATATTACATTAATTAGTGCTAATACTTGATGCTACTAAAAAAGGAAAAGAATCTGTGACTGGTATCCTGATACAAACATTTTGGTATGAAATGTAAGAAAAATATCAATGTTAAGTGAACACTTGAGAAACCTCCAAACATGGTTTCTGCTTTTGTCCTTGAGCTTCATGGACTTCTGACTGCCAACAACCAAAATTATAGATCCTTTTTTTGCAACCCTATAGATATATACGCTGCAGACATTTGCAAAGAATTCTTTCCTATGACCACTCAGTGAATGACATTCTTAATTGCCAAAGAGCTGCCGACTGTGAGTGCCTTCCAAGCAAAGGGACTGTCATTTCAAGTTGATCATTACAAAATTAAAATAATATAGGCATTTTTTACACTCATTCTGCTAATGTTACTTGCATTTTCTGTATTAAGCTAGAAAACTAATGCCTTCTTGTGGAAAGCAATAAAAGAGCGAGGGGTTTGGAGGGCATGGTACTTAGTAGACTAGAACTGCACTAATTACATCAGGAAAGGGGTAACTCCCCTAGATCTACTCCTTTTTTATATTTTTATGTTTGTTTATGAAGTACATTTTTTGAGTATTAATGACTCAAATCTGTTCTATTGCTTTATCTGGAGGTTCACTCCAAAGAACCACTCACTACAGATGCTAAAACCACACAGTCACAGTACTCTACTATGTAAGTCCCATATCCAGTGTCATATCACACCGTTCAACATCTCTGCAGGCTGTAGAGATACTATCTAGATAAGTGGCAGAAGAAATGAAAAAATGGTGGGACAATTTCCATCTACTTGCAGTTGCTTTGGGGAGACCTGCTTTCTAAGAGTACTACAGCTATAGTATTTGAGGTTTAGATGCTAAACAGATGGATAAGCAGAATGGCTCCATTTTCTTTTTGGTATCTCTTATCTCTTGTAAAAATATCCTATTTCTAACTCTGCTAGGTCATGAAATACTTTTTAACTTCTTGGCAGTCCTGACTTCTTTAAATACTCCTAATTTTTTTATTTTTCTTTTGCTCTTTTATCTTTTAAGAAATTACATTTCAAGGGAGAGACAGCTTTCAAAAAAATATGTTTTAAAACCCAGATAGCTGTTGCAATAATGAATATAAACAAAACTAACTAGTACAGTAGTATCAGTCTGTTCACAACAGAACTGGATGTAATCCTATTATTTTTTAATGGCTGCTTAACTCAAGTCTTATCTTTCCAGTTCTGTCAGACTGAACCATACCTCAGTGCCTTACTCTATTGCCTGTCCACTGACAGTGATTAAATCATGTTGGGCAATGTTTTATACTTGAGCGAGCTGGTCTGTGGAGTGGGAGGTGGAGGTTCAAATACAGCTCCTGTTTGAGCTAGTAATGATGCGGGGGGATGCATATCTCCCGTAACAAATTGGTTTGTTAATCCAATTACTCTGCCAATTTAATCATTCTGTGTAGCTCATGGAATGAGTCCAGAGGTGGGCCACCAAGATGATTAGAGGGATGGAGCACTTCTCCTATGAGGAAAGGCTAAGAGAGTCGGGATTGTTTAGCCTGGAAAAGAGAAGGCTTCAGGGTCACCTAATTGCAGCCTTCCTGTACATGATGGGAGCCTACTAGAAAGGTGGAGAGAGACCTCTTACAAGGGCCTGGAGTGACAGGACAAGGGGGAATGGCTTCAAACTGAAAGAGGGTAGGTTTAGATTAGATAGGAGGAATAAATTCTTTACTGTGAGGCTGGGGAGCACCCAGAGAAACTCTGTGTGTCCCATCCCTGAAGTGTTCAATGCCAGGTTGAACGGAGCTCTGAGCAACCCGGTCTAGTGGAAGGTATCCCTGCCCATGGCAGAGGGGTTGGAACCAGATGACCTTTGGCGTCCCTTCCAACCCAAACCATTCTGATTCTATGATTCTATGTATTTGCAGAATGACTCCTGGTAGTGACAGGAGAGCATATACTTTTAAACACAATGGTGTATCAAGTTCAATACTGAGCTCTTGTGCTGTATGGACTTTCAGGCATAGTCTGGAATTTCACTTCATTCTTAAACAAGAAAATCTGTGACTTACTTTTGCCAAATACAAGATTGTATCAACCATGTCCTGCTGCTTGAGAGCTGACTTAAATTGTTTTTCGGCTTCACGATATAATCCCAACCTAAAGAGACAACAGATACATATGGAAGGTCCTTGTTTGTCGTTTGCTTTTTTAAAAAAAAAGTTTATTAAATAATGAAGCAGTGCACCCTAAACCAAATATGAACTGCCCAAAAGCACACTTTAAGGCCACATATTTGTGTGCACGTTAAAAAAAAAAATGTCGTTATATGCATCAAGAAAACAAAACTATGAAAAAGACAAATCCATGAAATTTGGCCCCCCATGCAGCCTTCTGGTGATAAGTGAATAATGATGTACTTGTATTCATAGGACTCCTTCCTGGTCTTAGAAGGGACAGTAGAAAATGAGCAATTAAATTCATATCTCAACCCTGTCATGGTTTTAGAGCCCAAAATCCAACTCTTGATTCCTAGCCCCCCTCCCACATCTCAACCCCATGTGAGATGGGTTTTCCAGACAAAAACACAAGACTCAATATGGGGGGAAGGGAATTGTTTATGTAAACAAAGTTTTCTTGGCTGCTTTCCCAGACTCTGGCAGTGTTCCCAGACCTGTTCCCAAAACAATAGATTTCGTTTGAAAAATAACGCCGAGCTTGGCTGTCTTCCCGGACAATGTTTTCAAAACAGGTCAAACTTAACCAAAATATCCCACCGCTGCCACCAAAAATTGTTGTGCAAGTTTGGAGCTGGCTTCCTGCCAAGTCTCTGAAACTTGACAACAGGGTCCGCTTCCCAGAGAGGGGAGAAAAAAAAAACCGAGCAGCCAAAGTTCTAGCAAAAAATATATATTTTACGTATAAAACAGAGATATACAATGAGAATATTATATATGTATCTATGACCCCAGAAACCCCAAATAGCTTCCCGAAGGGAAAAGGGGAAGGGAGAAGGGAAATAGGATGAAAAGGGACAAAAACAAAACAGATCTACACAATCTAAAAACCCGGTAACCAGCAAACTGAAGAATTGGCAAGAGCTCACCACTTCCCTTGAGAGAAAGCAGGACGGCTGGATGCGGCCCAGCACTCTCCCCTCACGCGTGGCCGATAACAGCAGTCACCGTAGGCCTCAGCTCCGGATAAGCCAGACCGAGACAGGGACCCACTGTACTCCAACCTCGCCAGAAAGGAAGAGAGCGAGCTCTCTTATCTACACCTTATTTATACCCCAGGTTACGTAAAGGAATAGCATGGAATACTTCCTTGGTCAGTTTCCTAGTTCCTTCCTGGTTACAAGCTGGTTTCCAGGAAGGCCTAGACTGAAACCATCACAAACCCATACTGTTTTGGAGCAGAATTTCCTCACCCATGGCAAAGATCACACAGATACTTTCCACTGCACATGAACCTCACAGAAGTCTGTTTCATCTTAAAGGAATTTCTTTTGTAGTGTCAAATATTTTGCATTAAACTATAAATGCTACATAAACTACAAAATTAAGAGGACCATGCCATTTCAACAACAGCAAAAAGGTACACTTTCTCATACAAAATTGCCTTTTGTATCCTTCAGCCAAAGTGCACATATACTTGCTGAAGAAACACAAAACAGAAACAGAACAAGCCAGCTAAAAAAAAAGAAATATAGCCAATGGGGACATAAGGTATTTTGGGATCCTGGAAGTACATGTGCCTGCTTGGATGCTTTAGTCTCTGTAACACTATTCATAAAAATCCTGAAAGTAATAAATGACCTCTAAGCTCATGTATTATGTCTGTATGGCAAGGTTTTGGTAGCTGGGGGGCTACAGGGATGGCTTCTGTGAGAAGCTGAAGCTACCTGGCATCCACCAAAGTAAAAAAAAAAAAAAAAAAGTCAGTCTGATCTTCTAAAGAATATCAAATAAAGGTTAAGGATAGTGATAAATTTCATTAGTTTGGCCATCTAAAAAGAAGCAACAGTTTTAAGCTAAGATCCAATATGGAATTTTAAAGGGCTAACTGCCTTGTGTTATCAATACAAGAATTGCTTATAGAATTGAAAAGACTGCAGATGATGCTTCCGTTTTTTAACACCCAATATAGTGTTCATACAAATTCATTGTAAAGAATGAAAGGGGGAACTGCCTCAGTACTTGTTTGACTTATGCAGAGCAGGGTTGTATCAGGAGGAGTTTCTCCTGGTTTGGTAGAACTGTTACTATCATAGCTATATCTTCAGCAATTACTATAAACTGCTCGCCACAAGTTTGTTTCTCCCCGCTGTTTCCATTCTTTCCTCTAAGAGATGTATGGCTGCACAGTGTCGGGATACTCATAAGTCATTTTTATTAGATGCTTGGGTATGGGGTGCCAGCCCTGAGGCCTTGGCATCTTTGGAACTGATACTTCTTGGGCAATGTACTTCTGGCAGAGACTGTCCAATACAAATATTTTATTATGTATTATTTCATCAATCTGAAGCCCTCATGACAGTTAGTTTCTCAAACTAATATTTTAATATTTATTTTGTGTAGTCTGTTTTAACAATAGTTCTTCGCATTTATTGACTGACTTTTCAAATTTTGATTTTAAAATACATTAAAAAAGGCAAAGGTGCAACTAATTAGTTACTTAAAGGTACTCGGTGTTGATACCTTTATCTCAAGCAATTGTCTTCCTGTATATTAAAGGAGATTTAACTGTAAGCACAGAGCTCTCCAACGAAACACTTGCTGAACTATTTCTCAGTGTTCAGCATTGTGCAACACACCCAGCAGTACAGGTCCTGAACTCACATTCACTCATCACAGAAGAAATGAACAATGGCTTACCTATAGTAGCACTTCCCAATTTGCACTTTCCACCACCAGTCCTTGAATTGTGCATGCTCAGTGGCAAGGGCTGCCAAATCTAGAGCCTTCCAAAACAAACCCATCATCTTAAAATTAATACCACCAGCGTTTACACAAAGAAAAAGAGCACAAGGTGAACAATGTAAAGATTTTTGTAAAGAGAAAATTTTGAACAAAAACTCTGGGTAAACTTTAGGTTGAAGCACTGCTTTACATTTATTGCTTTTATAGTTCAGTCCATAAAACAGCTGAAAGGATTATTTGTCCCTATAAAAATACACAATCCAAACAGTTCCTTCTAATTCAAAGAGAAAATAAGAAAATCAATTGATCAGACTCCCATAGCGCTGCTTCAGAATACATTATTTGTTTAAGCCAACACACTTTTTCCAAGCTTCCCATCATTGTTCACTAAAAGGTGTTAAAAAAGTAAAAATACACTAAAATAAATAAGTTCAATGAGTTTGAAATACTGTAGAAATTGTCATCTCATTGCCTCCATTTCTGGGAAGAAATTCTCAGATGTGTACAGTAAGACATATTTCTTCCTTTACAAAGACTATAACGTAAAGAACTATTTTACAGGAGAAACATCTTAAGAAATAGATAGCTATTGAGGATGGTGGAGGTCTAAAATCTCTTTTGTCTGGCATCCTGGAAAAGCAGGTACGCTCTGATCAGCCACATCAGCCAGAATCTATGGCTTTTCATATATAAGCTATAATTTCAAAATCTGCATTAAAACAAATAGATGTGTGTTTTGTACCACAGTCTACCATAGATGCACTTGTTATTGTTTCTTTTTTATTAATTCCATTTTTTCTCAGAACATATCAAAGCTATGCTATATTTGTTATACTTTAGAGATGTCATCAGAAATAGTCTAAAAAGATCTAATGCCGAATTTGTATAACAAAGAGCTCACTTTTGTATTTGTTTGTTTTCATAAACATTTTGCAGACCACAGGAATCAGAACCTTGCTATCTATTAGGAACAATAAGTAAAAGTTCTGTGCACTGGTCACTCAGTAGCAGAGGAACAAATAACTCCCAGGAAAAATTAATCTGAATACTTGAAATGCTGTAAGAGCCCAGTTTAGTCACATCTACCCCTAGGTTGATTCCTGTTCTTCCTGCTAGCAAAATGAGGCTGCAAGTAATCAATGGGTTTAGATCTGACACAGTGCAGTAAAATCATTAGCAAATTGCTATCTTTTGGCTCTGTGAGAAAGAATAATTTGTTTTCTGTAGGAAGTCAGGATAAGGAGTTGCATCGATACTGTCCAAAGAGAAGGAGACAGCTGTCATTCCCTGTCTCTGAGACAGGAAAGAGAAAACTCAGGAAAACTGACAACTCTGAATTCACTGTTTCTTTCAGTTAGGTGGAATCCTTGAAGACCTTGGTTGCCCTTTGTTTCTTAATGGCTTTGCAAATTGCACAACACGGCCTTTGGATGCTACAACTATAATGGAGAATAAACTTGCTTCAAGACAGAAATTATTGGATTCCCTTCTAGACAGATCCTTTCTTTCCTTTGAAGGTACATAAGCAATTTTGTCCCAAGACTGGGAAAATCTGGAAAAGTAGTTGCCATTAAAAGATTGGTGTGGTAGTTTTAGTCTAGGCCTTCCTTGGTGAACAGTTTGTAACCAAGGAAGTGCCCGGATTTCCCAGTATTCCCTACGATTTTTATGTAAGTCAGGGGTATAAGAAGAAAGGAGAAGAGGCCTTCGCTCTTTCCTTCCGGTGGCTCCAGAGGTGGGGGTTCCCTGCTGTCAGTTCTGCCGTGTTGGGGAGTGAGGCCTGGTAAGGCCTTGCTGACCTTGGGACCCTGGCGGTCATTCCAGCGCAACTTCTGTTTTGTCCCAAGGAGAGTAGTAAGATATTCCTTTGCTAATTCTTTAGTTGCTAGATCTTGGGATATTGATTGTGTATATTTTATTTTGGTTTTGTTCCTTTCCCCTTCACCCTTCCCTTTCCCTCTTCCTTTTGGAAATTGTATATAGTATTTCATCTGTAATATACGTAAATACATTTATATTCATATAAGTTTGGCTAGTTTGGATCTTTCATGGGTTTTTTCCTTAGCACTGTGCTGGAGGTTTTTTTTGGTGTTGGGCCGGGGACTTGGCAGGGAGCCAAGTTGGTTACTTTTGTTGCATTTACAAATGTATAAACAATATCTGTGTCTGTCAAATACCACACCTGCTTCTAATGCAGCATGAGCAGCCACTTCAGACAAGTAAGGATCATGTTGCAAATAGCATGCTTCAGAGAGCTTTCCTCAGAGTGCTCTCATGGCAAGTGCTCAAGAAGGACTGAGTTTCAGAAAACGATCTCTTCTGTAACTGCACATTCAGGTTTCTTCCAGCTACCCTAATTATTTCTGATAACTATTTTATGCAAGGCCAACAATTCTGGCTGCGATTGGAAAGTGGAAACTAAGATTGCTTCAGGTTTACTAGACACTAACATCAGCCGTTCATCTGTCAGTGAAGATCCTGAACTCTTACTAGGATCTTATACTAACATCAAGAAACACAGCATGACTTCATCTCGAAGTTAGTTTACGAAAATAAGTTCTGTTTTTATACTTTCCAATTAATGAAATAGGAAAGGAACAGGAAGATCTTGTTTCTGATACTCTACAAGTGATTACAAAAACTTTAATCAAAAAATACGATCAATGTTACAAATATTTCTAAAAAGTGTTTGTCTGAGAAGGCTTTGTGCATCCTAAGAGTTAAGAATTTCTGCTAGTATTACCACAAAATCTTTTAACAATGTGGCCTCTGAAATGTTAGTAAATTGATTCAGTCTTTTAAAAGTCTTCACCTTGCCAGTACCAACACCAAGCACATTTAAATTTCACTTTGGTGCAAACTTTTTTTTTTAATTGCACAGTTTGGGTAGAAATCAATGCTCAATCTGCATGGCGTTTTAATTTAAAATCAATCTATAAAAGCAGTACTGATATGACTGTCCTGCACTCCTGTGCATTGCTGAATGTTGGTGCAGTCATATTAATAACTGGAAAGGAAAAACACGAAGGATTTGGGATATTACCAGATACTGGTATGTCTTTTTAAGGATTTTTGATTCTAATATACATATCAGTTCAAAATCCAAACTGATTGTCCTAAAACTTTTAATAAACTTTAGGATATAACTCATCATCTGGGCATACCGGTGAGCTGAAATTGTTCCTATCTAGAGCACTTAGCATACTCACATATGCAGAGTCCATTTCAGTAACAGTTTTAACCCCAAGAAGTCTTTCAGAACAAATTTATTTTACTGTCAGTTTTTATGTTTGTGCAAATAAAAATGTTAAAAACGCCTGAGACTTGGTGGGTTTTCTGTTTTCTAAAAAAATGTTTTTATTAAAGAATGAAAAATAATGTCGGTTCTTTAATTGTATTTAGCATGATTCTGAGTTTCATTTTTTTACCATTACCTTCCTTAACTAAACTGTACTATAACTAAGACTTCCGAACTTCGCTATTGCAAAATGAAATTGGTAAATATAAAGTTGTTTGAAACAGTAATTTCATACAGAGTATTGTATGCACCAAGAAATTAGACAGATGGAAACAACAGCAAGCATCTGCTGCTTCTTTCATGTGCAGTAATTTTCCCAGCAACAATTACTGATTGAAGTCTTATTTGTAGACAAATCAGCCCAGATAGTCTATAAGATAGCTGAGCAAATGACATTAGCCATAGTCAATTTAACACAATCTATTTTGGCGAGTGTCTTCTGGATTCCTATATTTTGTAAATCTAACATAATTCCATTTTAAATAGATTCCTATCAGAGAGTATAAACTACAAAGTATTAAAAAGATCTAAGGAAATATGAGAGGTCATGACTTCTGACCACAAGCATGCATTGTACACTTATTGTTCTTCCTCAGGACAAAGTGTCTTGTCATCATTACCCACCCGTGAATAATGGCAAAATATGATGTCACAGTCTACCGAAAAAAGTAGCAGCTGAACTATTTCTGGACAAGTCTTTCAAACTGTCCTGCTCTTAGAGCATTTAGCCCATAAAATGGCTTTTAGAAATAGCTCAAGGAGTAGAGAAAGTCAGTTATTAAGTATATGTGTTCAAAAGGAAACAAGTCAAGAACAATCATGGATAGGATAATAGTATTTTATTCAGAGAAGTGTTTAATTTTTCATTAAATAAGACAAAAGACTTCTGAATACATTTTCAAGTGTTGAGCAAGCTCAGTGCTTCTCTCTTCTACTTGCAGACCCATGTTTCTGATAATGGACAGATTACAGATGTATTTACTTTTAATTAAAACCAATTTCCTAGCACTATTTATTCAGCTGAATGCACACTGATTAATAGCATTTCTAAACTGAAATTGCTGAGTCTTTTTTTTCCTTTCTATATACTGGCAGAATATGAAACAGAAGATAAATAATAATACTGCCTTTGTTTCTTAAATAATAACGTGATAATAATAAATGAGAACAGTACACTGTTCCAGATCAACAGTGACAAAGGAAGGATATTGTCACTACTAATTTGTGTTTTATTTGCAAAACTGCAGGAACTGGTATGCTGTTCACACAGAAAGTCCCAAGAAAGACTTTTCAAACTTTAAGTCAATTTCTCGGCCTTCCAAGCATTTCAAGCTCTTTCATCTCACCTCATGTAGAAAACTGTTGGGTTTTGGTTCTTTTCTAAGAATGTGCAACCTCATACAGTAGCAGAAAATACAAAGATGTAAGAGATGTCAGTGACTGTTCTAATGGGTGATCAAGCAAGAGCCAGATCAATTTTTAAAAAGTTAACATACATGCTGTTTCCCTGCTGAATCCTAAGTGATCGAATTCTTTTTAGGGAGACAAGAAATTGAATTTCTGAAATTTCACTTGGTAGGAGAAATGAATAAACATTGATGCAGCCACAGTAAAGCAGAAGTTAAAGTGTTTCTTTTTTGTTTAAGAAAAATTAATGCAGATGAAATTCAAAAGGAAGGGAGGACAGTTTGGAGAATAGAATTACATTGAAAATGGTGTAGAAAACAGTCAATGAAAGTGAATGACAGAAAGCAAACTGAACAGTTAAAAAAAATCTCTTCAGAGATATACATTATATTATAAAGGTACCTCTTTCTGTGAAGTGTGACACCATTTTTTTCCTACAAGATGATATCATTAACCTAACATGTTGATCTTCCTCTCATTACACAATAAATGATCGTGACTAAGCTGGTACTTCCTTGCTTACAGATATTTATTCAAATGGCTCAAGTGTGTAAAAAAACATACGAGAAACTTTTTCTGCAAGTCATTCATTTGGGACTCTCAGTAAGGATTTCAAAATACACGCAGTACAGTGCAGAAACATTTTACAATTTTTTTCTGGAGTGCTTGGAAAATTACTTGCATTATATAAAACTATCTATCTAGCCTAGAGATCCTGCATGTCCTTAAACTGTAGGTCACAGGCACAAGTGGCTTCTTATCAAGTGACTCTTTTATTCTTAGTGAACTGAGCTTTCAGTAACAAACAACATAATTTTTTAATTACTAGTGGCCTAAAACCCAGGTACTTTCTTCATATTCAGTACCAGAATATGTAAATGTTAATTGCTATTTCTCTCTGACATTTCTGATGCTTCTACTTACCATTTCAATGGTATTTTGGATTAAGAGTGCATTACAATTCAATCCTCTTAAAAGAATGCTATACAATAAGTTGACAGTGTACAACAATAATCATTCGATATTAGATTAAAAAACTTCACATAGCAGCACATTTGGAAATAATTATCATCTATGTCAACAACAGCAAAATATTTTTGGTGTGTATTATTGATTAACTGGAGAGTTTTAACTCCAGGTCTAATCACACACCAGCTGGTAGTATTGCAGAAAATTCAGTAACTAGTCAACTATGCATTATTGACACAAACTTCTTTCAAACAAACCTCAAGCAGAAATTTTGATTCCATTTCAACTGGGTGGATATATCTAATATAGCAATGAAATATTTTGACACTTTATTAATTGAATAAATTAATTATTGGGTGAACTGCCAAAAAACTTCTGCAACCTTTATCTCTTTCTGAAAGTTTAAACAATATGTACCCAAACTTGATCTTACCCATTCAGTGCAGTAACATAAGAAACACAGAAGAAAAATTTTTGATAGGGTAAGAGAAATTATAATTAGGAAAACTTCAGAAGAATAAAGGTTATAGACAATTTAATCTTTCTCTTGAGGCCACAAAACATCTCATCACTATGGAATTACGTTTCTAGAAAAACTATTCAAAGTCCCATTGATATTTTATTTTTATGCAGTTTCAACAAATATATTTCCTTTCTATTCATCCAAATGCATAAGCAGTCATCTCAGGAGTTTAAAATGTCAAATAATGTTCATTTCAATCACTGTTTTGTCAGGTATTTTCAACTTCTGTTAGTAGACAGTCTTTCATAATTTACTGCTTACTCTCAAACCACAGGACTCTGAACTTTCTAGGCAGTTCAGCTACCTGACATGTAGTTTCATCTACTGCTCAGGTTCCAGTAAATTCTGTTAACATGAAATAATTAAATACAGAGACCTTACCATATTGATAGATGAGGGAGCCAGTTTTAAGCATTAGAATGTTTTGCTTCTCAAAAAGGAGAGCAATCCATAGCTTGGTATTTGCAAATTATCATCCCTGATTATCACCCCTGTAAGAAAGGATTTCTCTCTCTTAAGCAACTTTTAATGCTTCACTTCTGTACTTACTACCTGGACATGTGTGATGTACTACCTGGATCCTTAGTTTAGCAGAATACTGACAGAAATACCTGAATCATACATAATAAAAACTGAAAAAGGAACATATGAAATACTCACATTTTTTACGTCATTTTCATGGTGAAAAATATATTCGAACAATGCCTGTCAGAAGAATATTTAAAATATTGTCATATTTGAAGACAAAAATTGATAATATTATTTTAGAGGAATACAGAATCTTGATTATGTTAGGCAGAAATTAATTCTTTGTGAAAGCAATCACATTTACATATCACAATTGCTGACAATTACATTTATTTAAGACTTCAATAGACAAAAACTATAGATGTGCTACATTGTCATCACAGGACAGCATCTTAATTCTTAATTTGTTGAAAGAGATTAGTGGAATTGCCTCTTATCTCTAGTCCTTAACATCACCTTAAAACAAAAAAGGCAGCTATAATTTGAAAGCGAATGTAGATTTGAGAATCTGGTACAATTTTCATGACTATTTAACGGTAAAATCAACAAGTGATCTAAAAAAAGCTTTTTGCAATGGACAGGTGTCATGTAGTGTGCAATGTCAGGTGTTTATGTAGTGCTAAACCTACTTAAATAAACATAGGTTTATTAAGAATGTAAGCTGAGCAAACTTTGCCTTAGGGGAAAACAATCCTAAGCCCTACAGAATTTTGAGATCTGTAAAGGAAAAAATTCCTTTTTTTAATTATTTGTAAACGATAAATGGTAACAATATTGTGCTGCTGCTGAAACTCAAATACACCATCATAATACCAAAGCTTAAAGAAGTTACATGCATCAGCTGTGCTGTGGTTAACTGCTTATAAGCCCACAACTACATAGCAACATAACTGCATTTTTCTTTACTCGTGTATTAAGCTAGTCAAGTCATACTGCGTTGTAGCTGTTCTGCACTAGAACACAGACGAGTATATAATAGGTAATGGGGGTGGCATTTTCAGTGAATAACATGATATTGAAAGATGATGAGTAATTAAATGGACAGTGGAAGCCTCTATTCCCAGAAATGTATTATGGGTGCCAGTAACACAAGCTTTAATTGAGTTGAACCTTGAACTTTTTCTGCATCCAAATCTCAGGTTTAGAAGAACAGAACGTTTTTCTAAACTTGTATAATTCATTCTAAAAAACTAGAAAAAAACTATTGCCCTATGAGGAAAGAAAGAAAGAACAAGACGTTAGTCTCCTAAGGGCTTCCATGACCCTTTTGCCAGCTTTTCTTAGACAAAATTCTTAAAATAATTAACTTAAGGAAACTAGAGAATTACTAATGAATTGTCATGTCTGGTGAGGAAAGTAAACCATGACCTACTTTTCTTCTAGTTTTGGTCAGAAAAGACTCTGAACAGATGATTAAAAGACATTAAAGAATTATAAATAGAAACACATTTATAGGGAGATTAGAATCGGTGGATAAGAATAGAATAGACAATAAAGTAGTAGTGGAACATTTTCTCCTCTAGTTCAGTAACAGGGAAGCATTCGGTAAAAGTGTGTAAATCTAAAGTGACAAAAAAAGATGTTTTCTTGCATGGCTGGCACAATGTATACAGCCTGACCTTCAAAAGGATTTAAGTGACTGAATATTCACTTGGACAAAAATATCTAGAGTTATCTTAATAACTCTATTAAAAATCCACAAGCTAAAAAAGATAAAACTTTCTATTTCATACCATAAATCAGTTGCTAACTGAGATTTACCAGAGGCTCTGTCTGGTGACAGGTGATACCTTTTATGTCTGCTATGGTGTTTCCTGTGATAGCCTTTAACATGGCTAATGCTGGTCAGAGGGAGGGCACATTTCAGTATTCTTCAAAACACTGGGAAACCTCATCATGTAATAAAAAGATAAAATATCTAAGTTGAAAAAAGATATGGTGAGGATACTTTGCAAATACATTAGGAAGAAGTATGTAGGAGGTATTCATATACAAACATGAATACACAGGCTAATTATGTGAAATTAATAGCTATAAGATTTATCATATTTTTGCATGTGGGAGAGGTGACAGCTCAGAAAATTTTAAAAATTTAATCAATTATTCTTAACACACAGTGCAGTCTGAAGTCTCACCTCCTGCTTTGGCTTTACCCTTAATGCTGTTTCGTTAAAAAAAAAAAGTTATAAATCTATGTAGCTCCAAATTTAAACTTAGATCTTACATTCTGTGTGAAATGTTAATGTCATAATGTATTAGCTTCATAATACTGACAAGTTCACTTGCTGCCTATGGATGTTTCTTTGACTGTTGTTTTACATTTTTGGCTTAAGCCTCTTTTCATATGAAACAGAAGGAAGACAGAGCTGCCCCAGAAAATGCTAATTAAAAACAAAAATTGTTAAAAATATGTATGTTTCTCATTCCTGAGGGCCGTTGCTGACAATACATCCTCTGAAATCTAACCTACCTACTTAAATAGCATGTAGTTACCAAACATAATTAAAAGCTAGCTGTCTTCGGGCAGAAAAACTAAGCCTTGTTTCTTATGGACGCGTCTTGCATTTCTTAATCCTTCCCAGGTTTCCTACATCCCCCCTATTTTACAGACTGTAATGGATTTATAATAATTTGTCTGCTGGCTGATTGCTGGCAAGGACATAATTAGACAAAAGCCATGCAAGTTTTTTCAGTACTGATAAAGAACTAACTTGTAACTGCCCTCAGATGATAGTCTGCAAGTCTTTGATTGCCTCCCCAGGGATATAACCTGGCCAGGGATATACCTTTGATTACCATATTTGATACCTACTCTTCTGCCTAGTTTGGTTAGGAAGCAATGGGACAATGATGCAAGGAGTGGGTGAAGAATACAATGCAATCACACAAAATTTATTTCCTTTAAAAACCACACTGAAATGCAATGCCATCAGTCTACATTAGGCTTTAAAA
Organism: Neopelma chrysocephalum; assembly: GCF_003984885.1. Classification (NCBI taxonomy): domain Eukaryota; kingdom Metazoa; phylum Chordata; class Aves; order Passeriformes; family Pipridae; genus Neopelma; species Neopelma chrysocephalum. The sequence continues at coordinate 39,770,905 of NW_020897693.1, read as the reverse complement.
AGAAAAGAAATTTGCTAGTCATTTATGAAAAACTGTTAACCAAAGTTTTAGACTGGAAGAGCTAATTTCCACTAGTAGATTATGAGGCACTGCTAGTCTTCTAACAGCGCTCACCACTTCGTTTCTCAAAATAGACTGAATGCATACTGGTTCTTCCCACTTTAGGTTGAGAGCCAAATATAGCTCCCTAGAGGGTGTCTGATAGTTGTCTGATACCTTGTGCAAAATGAGTTGCTGGCCTCAGCCCAACAGTTGTTTTTTTGAAACATGTTCATCCATAACTGATTATGTTGGGGAAAGATTCAACTGAAAGGCCACAGAATGATAAATCATCACACAACTTTCAGTCCCTGCCACTCAGAACTGAAATAAGTTGGGCAGATAACATGGATAAACCTGTTCTACTGTCACATAGTCTCAGTTTCAATGATTGCCAGCCAGATGTTCTTAATTGAAAATGAAGAAGTATTCTGAACAAAACAATGAAATCTTTTTACATAAAAAGAGTTAACTCATGCCATAAAATCAAAGCAAAAAAATCCAAACCTTTTGGACATTTTTAGACCAGGATTGCCATTTCCCGACATTAAGGAGGGTTCTGCAGGTTTTTTTACTCCTGGCTTTTCTTTTTTCCTTTTTTCAGTTGCCCTTCATCACTCCTATATGTGCAGTTCAAGTTATTTACCAATGGAATATTTTATTCCCTATGAAAGTTTTTCCTAGATTATACTTTCTGTGTAACTTCTTTAGACATTCTTTCAATTTCAAATCTGGTAAAAGCTGTCAAAAGGTAAGTTACACATTATTTTTCTGAACTTCACCTCTACAACACATTTCATCATTGTTTTTATTCCCAATCCCATGTACAGTTACATTAGAATGACACCAGAAAATAAGAAAAAGATATCACGTTAACCAAAAACAGTTACGTACCTTTGCCAGTTTGGGTTTCTGAGCATATTTTGCTAAATTCAGTCGAGACAGATTTATGAAAGGGCCATCTGGATTTGTTAGCATTGAAGCCTGAAGAGGAAAAAGAAGTCTTTTAAGTGGGAAGATGTCTTACACTTTCCTGAAAATTTTCAAAATATTAGTAGTATACAACAAAACTCCCAAACCCCAAACAAAACATCTGCCAAAAACTTCCTTTTGCTTCCCTCTCTCCACTATTTCCATATAGTGCCTAAGCATGTACGTTGGTAGTTGGGATACATAAAAAAAAAAAATTTCATGAAAGATTTAGGAAGATCAGTTCCTACCTGCAATAGTGAGAAGACACCATGTTTTGCCATTAATGTGATGTTTATCCGTACTACATATTCTTGCCACTTGCAGTTTATTAATTTTGCCAAAAGAACAGGATAGAACTAGTCTAGTTTATTTTCCTTATCGTTTGAAGGGACAGACACTGAGCACTTAGTAATTGTTTTGTAGTAAACTGAAAAACTTTGAGAAGGTTTCAAGATGCTCATAATGAAATCATGTCATGGTCTTTTCATGGCCTTCAGTGAATAAAAATGTGTCTCAAAGAGCCTGTGAATTGGGATTTTATGTGAATTTCAGTGAACTTATGGATTTATGTTTTTATATAAACAGATCAGCAAACTAACAAGAAGTATCATTTTCAAACTCTAAAAGTAATTTAAATAAAAAACCAAAAATGCTCTCCTCCTTCAAACTGGAGTTTAGATGCAGCTTTTAAGTAAACTATAATGTCACTGTGCCAGATGCTATGACCAAGAAATGCATCATTCTGAGAAGAGAGTCAAAAAACTCACCGTTCCCAGCCTGACATATCCCCCGGAAGCACTAGTAAGGGGACGGGCTGTGAGAGCTGTTCGAGGTGTTCTTATCGCCTGTTCCATAGTACTGGGCCGTCCACTTTGCGTGCTGGGTCTCACAAATCCTGTAATAGGTCTTCCTGATTGAGTTACTGGCCTGAAGATGTTAAGTACATTATCCTTACGTTAAGCGGTATTTATTAATAGAGAATTTAAACAGTTGTACCTGAGGCACTTCATTTTCAGAAGTTAAATGTAAGATTTGTTCATTTCTAAGTAGTCACATTTAAAAAAAATAAACTATCACATACCTAACAGCTGGGCTGGGGCCTCCACCTTGGCTAGTTCCAGGGAGTTTCAAAGATGTTCCTGGTCCTATAAGATAAAAGCATTTCTCACTTCACATTAAGATACTACTCCCTTGTCCAGAGGACTTAAAAAATTATTGTATTTCACAATAAACTATAAGCCGGAAATGTCTCTGTTCAAACTACTGCTACAATGAATATGGTTTTCTCTCTTTTACCCTCCCCATTCTCTTCTCCATCCCACCTGGAGGGAGTGAACGGGTGGCTGTGTGGAGCTTAGCTGCCTACTGGGATTAACCCACACCAATTCTCAAGGACATTTTAGGAACAATAGATAGCCCTGAAGTAAGAAAGGTTACTGGAACAATGAGACCATGCTAATTTGGAATGGTATATTTTCTATCCGAGACTAAAATAATACCCAGACTTTAGTAAGTAAACCAAAACTATCACCTAGAGAGTAGATGGAGAATGGTATCTCATGTCATTAAACCAATGTAGGATCCCCACCCACAATTTAGGGCACAGTACAGTTCAAACTCATCCATGTTCAAAGTCATCAGTGAAAATACTGAACTGGCTTGAGCCTGGGTGAACTGATGAAGGGTCCCCCTTTTCACATATTTCTGTTTTGACAGCAGATAATTAAGAATTACTAGTCCCTGCATGTAGATTTTGCATCACTTTCACTGATATTTGATTAGTCAGGTTTTCTAACCTGCCAAGTGAATATCTACTGAGATGGTTTTAAACACTTGGTTAAAACCAACATATGACATCTGTACCTTCCAGTCTGTTCACTGCTTGTTACCTTGTACAGAAAGAAATGAGATTTGACTTGACACTTCTTGACAAATCACTGTTACTTGTGTACTTATTTTCTATATACTTTTGAACTGCTTTTACTGCAAACATTCCTAAAAACCTAAGTTAAACTGATAGGTAGACAGTTTCCTTCCTTCTTTTTTCCTCCAAGATAAACCTCAAGTCTGCCCTTTTTCAGTCCTCCATCTCCTGCCTTCAAGCTGTAATTACCTCTGAGATACAAGCAAGTTTAGTAGACTTGCCTAGATCAATAAATTCTAAATCTAAATACTTTCTAGCTTTTTTTAATCCATGACGATACTAAGCACCTCTGACTCCAATATTATAGCAGCCACCTGACAACAGCTGTATTTAAAGTTAAATAATACAAGAAAGGTATTAACCATGATGTCCTTGGTAAAACCAACTTTTAGCAACTGATGCTAAAATAAAGAACAAAACTCAGGATTCTCTCTCTTCTGGTTGGCCACTCTTAGGATCTCTGTTGCTTGCTTGCCTTTTATAGTCCTGTGAATCTTGAATGTTTTACTCCACAACAGAAAGAGTGGACAGTTTACCCAGCAGAGTTTCTAACATGGTAACTAGGGCACTCTTCTGAGAAATGGACAAAGTGGCTTTTAGCTTTTTAGACTAACAGGCAAAAATGTGCTAGTCTTCCACTTTCTGAACTCTTTTAAACTATTGCAGTAATATAAAAGAGGTAGACATCAAAATCCCCTTTTTGCACATGTTTTTTAATAACTGCAATTGGTTTTGAGTTTTTGGTACACTGGGAGAATGCTTATGGGAATACCCTTGATCTCACCCCAGGCAACTCTGTCCTTATTTTGAGAATCCCAACTCAACTAGCTATGAATAGGCACCAAGAAGCAACAGCGGTGCATGTGGCCACTAGCAGTGTCAGAATTTAAGAGCACAATTTCAGTAGTTAGTGATGACTGCAGAAGACTCCTTGAACTCCCCAGTTTGTTGTCAAGGTAACACTTAAACAAGATTACAATATTAGCTGATAAAATTAATGGTGTTAAGGGTGCAAAGGTAACATAATGGAATTTTTATGTACTATTATGCTGTAGGACATTTTTCTTAATAAACAAGACTGATGGAAAATTAACACAGCAAAATTATAAAAAAATAAAAACTGGTGTTAAGACAGATTTCATTACATATGTGTAAAGAGGAACCACGGAACAGTAGTTGTTTCCAGTGGTCCCTATACAATTTAGTAATTAATTAATAATGCAAGACTGAAAGTAAAATCATTATTAAGCTACTTTAACCTGGAAACTAAGATGAGGACAGATGTAAAATTGAAATGGATATGTAAAGGATGCAGGAGGATTTGAACACACTTTCAAATTGGTAAGCTATGATTTTAGTGGGGAGGATATCCTGGAAGATCTGCCATAGTGAAAGACCCCGAGCCAAGACCAACTGTGGCTAACACACTTTAACAGCCAAAGAAAAAGCCCACAGTCAGCAAGCACCCATTTTTATTAAATCATGTGTACGAGTGGAGCGATCACAGAACCACAGAATCCTGGAGGCTGGAAGGGACCCCTGAAGATCATCTGGTCCAACCATGCTCAAACATGAACACCTAAAGCCAGTTGCCCTGGACTCTATTTAGATGGTTTCTGAATAGATCTGAGGAGGGAGACTCCACAACCTCCCTGGGCAGCCTGTGCCAGTGCTTAGTCCCTCACAGTAAAAAAGACTGTTTCCTGATGCTCAGAGGCAAACACCTCCTGTGCTTCAGTTTGTGCCCACTGCCTCTAGTCCTGTCACTGAGCACCACTGGCTCCATCCTCCTTGCACTCTGTTCAGTGATATCTGTGCTTACCTTTTATATAAAAATATAACATCAACGTAATTCTAATGTAACATTAGAACACCAGAGATGTATAAAGAAAGGAAAATCAAGCTATAGAAGAAAAATGTATTTTCTATGTGTCAGTGGACTGTTGTCTGGTTTGGTGACTACAAAAGAAAACTGAATAACTAGAAAGGGTTAAGAAAAGAGTTTCAAGACTCAACTCAAAAATAAAAGATATAGTTCAGAATGAGAAGACCATTTAGCTCAGAGAAAAGATCATTGGATGACTTAATAACAGATTTAGCAATTTACTTTGGAAATAAACCTTTGAAAATAAAAACTTCATATCAGGCATAAAATACTCACAAAGAAGCAACAGGTGAAGTTATAGTTGATAATTTCCACTAAAGATATGGCACACACTGATAAAAGCTAGCAAATTTAATAACTTAGAAAAGATTGCAGAGGTTTCTCTATCTTTGGGAAGTTCTTATACTTTCTGAAAAATTATATACTAGCTCAGGCACATCTAGAGAATTTGAAGCACAAATAGCAAAGCCTTATCTCAATGATTCAGGACTGCAGGCTACACTATCATAATGATTTTCTTTGGTTTTGAAATTTGTACACACTATCCAGAAAATCATTGTTATTCAGTTTAAAGATAGTATGAATGTATTTTTCCAGAATACCTTATTTCTAAATAATATTCATCAAATTATTTTTCTTGGCAGATAATTACTACAGGGGAACTAAACTATATTACTATGCTGTTTTAAGACAGACATATGTAATTAGCTTATCATAACGTATAAACACAACTTCAGTACTGCTTGACTGTTTATATGTGACCAATCATGTAATGAAAATGTTTAAAAATGTAATCGGATAGATATGATATTGCCTATGTCTATAAAGACAAGAAAAGCTTCTTATGCTTCAAATATTAGTTCTGGCCCTTGAATTCCTTAACGTGGTGGGTTGTTGAGAGCCACATCTAATAAGTTGCATCAAAATTTCTATGTGGACCATACTAAAGAAACAGAGACACATACAAATAATGTCAAAAAAGTAGTGGAATACTACTAATTATTACCTACTTAAAAGAGAACTAACGAAGCTGAAAAAGAGTTGCATAGAAGAAACGATGACAGAGCTGAAAAACTGCTCTGTGAAGGAAGAGAGAAAAGAAGTAGAGAAAAGCAGAGAAAGAAAGAAAATCAGTTCAGATAATGTTTGTAGGACATGATACCAAAAGGTGATGTCTGACTGTTGTCTACAGTACAACCATACGGATAAGATTCACAGTACACTGAGGGTACATTTTTTTCTCTCTGGTTTCCCACAGTGCCTCAAGAAGCCAGAAACGAGTAAAAGAAATCAATGTACTGACGGAAAAGAGTAAGTGAGTACAGAGATGTAAAGGAAAAGCTGATGAAACACTATTTGTCTGAACCCCTGTCTGATGGGTCTTAAGCACCGCATCAAGAACATGTGGTGGATCTCAACATTGCCACGCAACCACAAAACAGTCTGAAGCTCTTTTTGCAGCAATAGCTAAAAGCCGTATCAGGTTACCTCAGTATGTACTATTTTATGCTGGATGATGATCCTGGCCAAAAGAGTTCTCGTTTATTCAATGTATTTAAGTGAAAGTCATTCTTACGTGCAACTTGAGCAATGGCATTTTCATCTAGGATCATCTCTGCGATTCCTTCTTGATCCATATCAATTTCATCCACATACACCATTTCTGTCAAAGCTCGTGTTTTCAGGCTCCAGGCAGCCTGATTAAGGATAAAGTAAAAAGTAAAATATCTTCAAAACACCAAGTAAATAATCTAATAAGAATTTTTACCATTTTTAAATTAATATTCACTTCACAGTTTTAATAGGCCTGAATAAGGCATTGACTTAAACAGCTGAGTATATCCATCTGTCTGATGGCGATGGAAAGGGGACCAAGTCCTTTGTTCATAGCATCAGCTGTAAAAATCTGTAGATGCATAGATTAGGCATCTCAGATTACGAGATTATTGGAACACTTTTTAGTGACCTGAACTGACAAATTACTAGATTAAATGTCTTGGAGGATAATCTGACCAGTGTGGAAAAGCAAGCATAACACTAGCCTATGTGACTGTAAAGACAACAAATCAATGGGGAGAAAAAAAAACCAAGAAAAATCAGTGCCAGCCATACAGAAAATAAATGCAAACCCAACCACTTTGATAACTTGATATGCTTGTAAGGTACACATAAAGCTGGCATGATAAAGGGAGTCGCAAGACCACTTCTTTATTTTCCATCAGATATTGAACAGATCATCATAAACTTTCCGGAGTAAAAATCACTGCCAAAACAATTAGATTTATTTCCTTTCTGACAGAATATAGCAGTCCAGTGTAAAGGCATGTTTAATATTGGCTAAGGAGACATTTCAAAATAGAAACATACTGATGCTACCTTAATAGAAATAAAGGTCAGACACATGGAAACATTTGTTCTTTAATTAAGAGGTATGAGAAGATTTAAACTTCAAGCTTATTTAATAATTTAAGTAATCATTTCATGAGACACTTCTTATTCTCCATGTCTCAGACCATCCCTTCTACATTCCCGTCATGTTTCTATGCAACTTTGTAAGTGTCAATCAAAAAGAAAGTATATCTAAAAATTTTGAAATACTTAACTATTCTTTTAAAAAGTACTTTCTTCCAAGCTGAAGTAAAGGGGGACTTTAGCCAGTCAGTTTAACCACAATTAATAAACCTTTGTTCAAGTATGAAGAGAAAGGAATTCAGCAGGATGATCTGAATCTAGGCCAGACAGACATAATCGAGATCTGCTTTACTATCTTTTAGCTTCTTCTTATGTAGTGAGGCAAATTAACGTAGCCTTTAATTTGCATTGCAATTTGCAGTTAGATGTTCAACACCTTTAACTGCTTTTCATTATGCTGCAGAATTATTTAATTTGTTGAATTTTTATCACTTTGATGGTACTCTGTTCTTTTCAAAGACATGTATGTCTTTATTGGAAATATGCTCGAATTAGAGCTCTTGTATAGCCAAACACAGGTTAATTTCCTAGTAGAGGTATGAAAAGCTGTCCATAGGAATGATTTTTTCCTGGGAATTGAAAGTAGCAACTCCAAAATTGGAGCCAATTCTTTACATAGGCATAAGAGTATTATTGTGATTTTTCCACTAATTAAAATGTGATAATGTGTTTTTAAAAGCAACATGTCTCTTTGTCATTATTGGGCAAAATTAGATTCCTTAGATTAGAAATTAGATTCCAGTCTTGAGCTCCTAGTCCGAGGCTTCACAGCCAACAAAAATTTCAAATATCACACATTATTCCTTAATTAAACAGCAGTCTGTAGATTAGAGTATTTGCTCTCTCTTTGTGGGACTGATAATTTTGTTTTGTGATAAGCAACGTCTGGCGCTTATGAAGAAAAACTGCATTTTTATGAAACAGGCACTTAAACGGCAGGAAAAAGAAAGGGACAGATCATTTCAAACAACCCACATATTCAAAGCATAACAACAGATTTTGCTTGCTTAACTCCAAATCAAACAGAAGTTTACAATAACTAATAGTAAATAAAGAGGGAAGCATTATTTTAAGTACCATAAGTACAAAAATGTGATACAGTATTTAAGAAGTCTAAATTCCAGAAAGAAAAGTGACAAAGTGTTTTTCACTTAGTTCCTGAGAAGTTTGTCACTGATTAGAGTATCTTCCTCTTGTTCCTAAGAAGTCCAAAAAACAAATTAAAAATATAAACTTAAAATCTATATTTAAATGGGTTTTTTTCTGAACATGGTAACACATTTTTCTAAGAGCTTTTAGTATCTAATAATCCTTTCCATTATAATAAATTTTATTCCATACACAATGAAAACCCCAAGAACACAATAACTACATTGTGAAGGGTAATCATTAAAGTCAAGAAGATATCTGGAAGTATTTCACTGAAACCATTCTCTACGTAAACAACTTGCGTGACTTCACTGGAATGTAATTGGAGACTCATAAAATATGTTATGGAGCTGCATTTAAAAATACCATTTCACATTGCATTTAATCTCTTCTGACTGTGGGCTGGAGCTAAAAGCTGCCACCACCTGCACAATACTGTTCTTGCCATTGCAGTAGTCTAGTGCTAATGTGGACAAAGTGAAAACTAATCAACTACTCTCAGTCTTCCATCACTTATGCAAATCATCATCATGCAGCTACAAGGCTACCAGACTCCACACAAGGTAGGCAGTGAGAATGAGCTGTAGGAGCAGGGAGGGCACAGGTAACAGCCCACTATTACCTGCATTAAATGAAACATGAAAGTGAGCCCTAAGAGCACAAACACTGTTCTGTCAGTGAACCACACATTAGCTTTTTCCTAATCTCATCAGCAGATGAAGGTCATTCAGTTCAAGATAGATTCAATTTAGCTTTTAGAAGGCACTAAACTGCTGAATAAAGCTATAGGAAATAAATGACAAATAAACTTCCATCAAATATAAAAGCTGCCTATTCAAAATATCAAAAATCTCCCTCTTATCAAATGTAATGTCTTACCAATGATGAAAAACAAAATTATGCCATTGAGGACCTAACAAGAAAACAAATATTATTCAGTGTATCAGAAATTCTTCCCAATGATTGTATCTAATAATTGTATTTACGGAAAGAATTTTACCTGAACCACGCTGTATTCAGAATCAAGCTCCTGAAAAGAGAGGAAATAGAAACTAAGGAATGGAAACGCCAAACAATAAAAACAACAACAAAAATGGATTTATACCCTGTGACCATCTCATTTTGGACAAACATTTTCTCTCTGACACATATATCCGAATTTTCATTTTATTACATTATCTCAACTAACACACATTATGGAGCTAATTGATATTTTATACAATGAAAGCAGATTTACAGTAAGTTCACCTCTCTGATACTTTTGCTTTCTTGCTTCTTCTGGATCATGCTGGCCAAATCTTAGATTAATATTACAGCATTATTAAACTGAAAAATGGTAGATTAAAAGAAAATTAACTTGAAAGATATATGCAAATCACTTAAAAATTGACCCGATTATTATGCCATGGGCTTTAGAATACCTACTTAATAAAATCCATCTTTGTGCATGTTTGTTAGCTGCTGCTGGTGATCACACTGATATCATTCAAGCACACGACAAAAAATGTCAGCACTTTTTTTGTCCTTTTATGATGAAAACTATGCATTCATTTTATTCTGGACAGTAAGACTGCAAGTGGAATAAACGTGAAATTACTGGCCTATTGCATGACCTGATAAACAAAAGGAAAGCTATCAGATTCAGTTTATTACAAATGAAAAGGCAGGAGCTTGCATCTGCTTGAAAACTTGTAGTAAAATTGAGTAAATACTAACAGAAAGAAATGTAGGTTTATCACCAATAATTGTATAATTATCACGTTCAGGGCTTCTGCTGCTCACTTCCGGGGACTGGGGAGGAGTTCTTCCTAATGTATTACTTAGTTTTAGACAAGGAAGGTGGGAGATAGATGTTACTTTCTCCAAATCACTGTTAGTCTTTTAGAGTGTCAGATCGTTTCTGCTTCTAGAGGCAGTGGAAAATTTCTTGCACATTTGGAGTTGCGTAAATCTATCACAGTTAAACCAGTTTTATTAGACTGGATATACAATCTTAGAGTAATTCAGACTATGAAGGGACTTCTGGGGGTCCAAAGCCCTGCTCAAAGAAAGGTCAGCTATGAGGTCAGTTGAGGTTGTTCACAGCCTTGTCCAGTTAGGTCTTGAAAACTTCCAAGGGTGGAGGCTGCACAGTGCCTGTGGGCAATCTCCTCCAGTGCTGACTGTCCTTATCAGGAAATGTTTTTCCTTGTATCAAGCCAAAGCCTCCTTCACTTCCACGCAGTACTGCAAGGGGCCCCTGGCTCCATTTTCTTGATAACCTCCTTGTATGTATTAGAAGGCTGCTATTAGATTGTCCCAATGTCTTCTCCAAACTCAAGCACTGGTCCACATGCTTCTGGCTTCCTTTGCAGCTGGGACACATTGCTGGCTCCTGTTTCACCAGGAGAATGGCAAGGTCAAGCTCACTCTTTTCCTCTGTAGTATGAGACATCGCCTACTTCTTTCAATTTGAGCATTTTTATTCAGTAAATTCTATGACAGCAGGGACCTGGAAGACTAGTGAAAGACATCTTCTTTCTGTAGTGTACTGGAATTTCTGTCACCTTTTAAGGATCATATTTGGAATCACAACTTGTTCACAGGTGTTAAAATGTATAACACAGCTTACACATCCACTACACTATGGAACTAAATGTTAATTGAGGGATTAATCTCAGCTGACTGTGAGGTACCTGGGGGTACACAGGGTACTGAAACTGCCTTAGCATTTCAGACGTATGATTTTATGAACTCCAAGTTCTTTTATTTATAGTGCTTGTCTTCTAAAAAACAAACTATTCAGCTTCCTAAGGATCCTTGAGATATTCAGCTTGCATTTTATTCAGCCCATCGTGTCTGAGTGTTACAGCACGTATGAAAATGGTTTAAGAGGAGTAGGTGCTCTTCCATACCATATGTGCTACAGTAACTAATGAGGACAAGGTTAGGAATAGTATGTCAACATTAACTCAAAAATGCCTTGATGTTACAGATGTGTATCTTTAGGCACTGTCTATTAGTTTAAAAAATAATTTAAAAACAAAATGAATTTGCTTGTAGGAGCATTCATATTACTAAATAATTCAGAAATTACATCTCTCATCATTCCAGAAAAAAAGCAGAGTTGACCAATAATACTAAGTAAAAACATTGCTCTCTCATAATAGTAGATGAGAGTATGCACAGTTCATCCATCCTAATACATTGTTTCAGTTTTTGACAAGAAGTAACTTCAGATTTTTAATAACCTTCAAGCAGGTAATAGGACCCTCACATTAAACAAAAGTATGGAACAACAAAAATTACATTAAAATATAATATATTTTAACATGGGTGGATTCAGCAGTTGCTACTCATGCAAGTAATCCTCTGGAACTAGATTTCAAATAAAGAGTTGTTTGAGAAGATTAACAAATAGCGTTGCCCTGTAAGCTTGTATCTCAAAACAAAAGCTCAAATTTACTCTTCATTTACACATATAAAACTCCTTTGGAATTAAAAAGATTGTAAAAGCAATGAAGGAAGGATTTAATCCAGATCCCTGAATCAACTGAGGGCACTTTAAAATTCATGCTAATGTATAAAGTCAGTTTATTTAAAGACCAAAAATATTTAGAATAATTATGTTTTCTGACACCTACAGCCTAGAAGAGAGAATGAAAAGACTACATACCTTATATTATAATTAGGCTTCATTCTACAATTAATTTCAGGTAAGATTTAATATATGCAGAATATTAAAATTAGTGTATTCTGAATATGCTCTTCAAATGATTGAGAGCAGAAACACAGAAAAAAACCCCTAACCTTTACCCAGGAACAATGAATTCACTGTAAGTATCACTAATTTTCATGCATAAACTTAATTACAGTCTCTTGAACCAGTAACTGATTACAGTTGAAGAAGCTTTTTCAAATCAAAGTCAATGCCCATAAACACAACTGTGATAACTCTATAATGACCTTATAAAAACCAGTATGCAAGTAATAGTAGCTGAAAGTTCACCACGGGAGAAGAAAGGACGAATGAACAAAAGCAAATCCTCATAGTAGACCATTAATCAATTAGAACATCCACTGTATGCCTATTAATTACATTAGGCAATTTTATTTCCCTATTGTTAAACTAGAGCAGGCCTCATACATGGGTTCTGGTTATTGCCTTGAATCTGACATATGGAACCCAAAGAGTAATCAGATTAGGTGACTAATCAGGATGATCAACAGAGACAGTCCTGGATTGTATTTTCTCTAGGTCATGCTATTACTATAAACACAGAAGACAATGCCTGCTTGCTTACAACAGGAAATAATTAAACTGAACATCAGTACTTCATGTGTTTGTATGCCCAAATGCCAGTCATAGAAAATACAGCTTTTATTTACCCTGAGCTAAGATTATCAGCATAGAAGTAAATTCCATCGATAACATTTATATTTCTAATACTTAAATGAAGAAATGCACAGGATATTTTATAGAAAAAAAATTTCAATCTTCCACAAAATGTAACTCCATAGCAGCTAATTATTCTTCTATCAAAATGTTATTCATTAAGAACTTTTCGGGAAAAGTTGATTGATTTTAAAATGTTTTAATTTTGTTGTTGTGTTCTTTAAGAATACAAGTTTATAATGGCGTAGCATTTGATACTGCTGTGTAAGAAAATTCTTGATTCATGCCCAGTTAGCTACAAGATCAACACAATACCTTAAGAACCTCCTGGTTTCAGCAGCCCATAGCTCTGGGACATCACTGTGGATATGATGGAGCAGGAGGGGTGCTATCGTTTAGCAGACTAGCTGACAGCTGGGAAAAATGTACAGACTTTAAGACAAGAAAGGCCATCTCTTTCAGGCATGAAAACGTTCTCCAGTTATGCACTGTTAGTCTTTTCCTTTACTTATCTATTGTTACATTACATGTCTTAGAAGGGAGAAGGCTGGTTGCTTAAGCACAAAAAAGTTCTGAGCCGTAACAGTCACAGTTTAACTCAACCATTCCTGGGTATGTATTTAAAGGACACGATCTCCTGTCGCTTGGTTTATGTCATATCCTAATGGTTGCTGTTCAAAGAAGTGAATCCCTGAACAGTGAGTGAGGCTACAGTTCTTGTAAGTTCCTTCTTTTCCTGGTTGCAGAGGTTGGGAGGCGCATGCTTAGCAGAATATGGGACAAGAGGATAAGAACAGATGGCACGGTGATTACAACCATTGAGTATTCCCTCGTGCTGCACAGCAGCTCACTTAATCCAAACTTTCCGTAAGGGCTGTCATTTGTCTGTCTGCTTTCCTGGTGCCCAACATGACAGCTTGATTTGCAGAAGTACTACCATTAAGAGTTTGACCATTAAATCTGTCAGAATTGCTATGTGTTCTTTAAGCGTAATAAACTACATATATTGGGTTAGGTGCCAAAAACGAAATATACTTGATTTCAGATATATCGCCAGGTAATACTAAAATACTACTAATGTAATTCACACAGATGGAAGACAGCACCATTTTCTGGTAGGTGGCTGAAGATGACAGAAATAAAGTTCAATCAAAATATTTAGGAACTACTGATTTCATTAACATGCCATTTCAAAAGTAACACAGATATCAGGAAATCAATCTGCCTGAGAATGGTCCTAGATTCTTATTAACGTGGAAGAAATCATAAATCACTTTTCTAATATTCACAACTACAGCAAATTAGCTGATACGACACCATTGGAATAAATTCAGAATAATGTAAAATAGGATTAGACTAGGCAAGCAGGAAAATTAAGTAATGTATGTCACTTATCTGAGTTCTAATTAACTCAGTGTTCAGCCTTGGAGCTTAGTATCTTTCAAAGGTTATATAAAAATAATGGTTCTATTAAATGCAAAGTATATATGCTACAATACATAAATATGATTTGCTTTTCCATTCTGTTGTATTAAGTTCAAAATAGTTTGTAAGATTTCAATGACACATAAAACACATTCTTGAGGAACTTTCCTTTACTCCATGCCCGACATTTAGCAGGGTAAACAGGACAGACTAGTACCTGATCAATATCTGGAAGAAGGAAAACCAATCAGAATTTATCTCACAGAATGATAGAACGTTAATGGGTTGGAGTGGAGCTTAAGGATTATCTAGTTCCAGTCCCCTCTGCCACGGGCAGGGACACCTACCACTAGACCAGGTTGCTCAAGGCCTTACCCAACTACATCCTCTCATGACTGTTTTGTTAATTTCCTCCTAAACATTTTTCCCAGCCTTGTACACCTTCTATTTCTTACCAGTGCTACTGGGAACAGCCCAGCAAAAGTTTGGAGTTGCCAGGTGTAACAATACAATTTTATACTTGAGCTTCAGCACACAGAAGTGCAACTGTCTTTATATTTTCCTGTTGAGATCATAGATTGAAAACAGTTCTACTAATTAAAAAAATTATAAATTAAGAGCAACAGAAGCACTATGATCTTTATAACTTTTATTTACTGTTGTCTGTGCTACTTCAAGAGTTACTATCACAAATCAAGTGTTGTCTTCCTGTATGCAAAGATTACATATATAAAGACCCAATAATGTACATATACATAAATAATACAGCACTTGCACAGAACTAATACTCAATCCCATTTAGCATTGAGGCACAATGTTCTTCGAATACTTTCTCTGCTAAAACTTTTTCTGCTGGTGGGTCCTTGTTTGTGCCTCACAGTAAAAAACATAAAAAAGAATTTTTAAAATATCCATCCTATGCCAATTTAAATAGTTACTGTGCTTTATATTTACACAACTGTGTGACCATGCACCTTTCTTTAAATATTTGTCCTCTGTGAGGAAAAGAACTGCCTTCAAGATTCTTAAAATATTTGCCTATAGGATGCTTTGAGAGACTTACAAATTTATGTGAAGTATTTATGATGAAGATAAAGTTTATTCAATTACTGTTTTTAGAATATGGCATTAAAAAGGTTTACATGCACATAAACATTAATCCAGAAACAACTTTCTCAAATCCTTCCTTCTTACAGAAGGATGAGAAAACATGTATGTATTGAACAACACATGTACAACGTTTCCAGAGACTTTGCAGATGGAGAAAGGGCAAAGAGGTTGGAATGCAAACGCCTTCTGTCGCAAGGTAAGGTTCATACGTAAGCTGAGCTAAAATGCGTGTCTCTTAACCTTATGCGATTTAGTCCACACAACAGCTAGGATACCTGAACATCAGTATAAATTCAACAGGAACATGCTAAAGCAGAACTGATTTTTAGTCTTGGCTTTTCTTCCCTTAACTCCGCAAACTCTTGAATGAGTTAAAGTTCTCGCTGTGGGGAGCTCTGGCCCTCCCGGCAGCGCTCCAGCAGTGCCACCCACCCCAGGCAGCGCTCCCTCTCTCGGCTTCGGGGCTGGGGCGGGAGCGCTCCACCGGGGCGTGTCTGAGGAGGAGCCGGCAGGGCCGGCTCACCGCCCCCGGGCCCGGGGGGAGCTGGGGAGCTCGGTGAGCCGGCGCTGCCCGGCCTCTTCTCCTCCTCCTCCCCGGGGAGCTCGGCGCGGCCCAGTGCTCCCGCCCCGCTGACGGGGGTCGCGCCGGCCCCTCCGGCGGCTGCAGCAGGTACGGAGGGTCCCCCCGTGCTGCGGCGGTGGGGACGCGGCCGCTGCCGCCCCTCACCGCCGCCTCCCGCCCCGCCCCGGCACCCGCTACCTGCTCGCCGGGCGGCCTCTCCAGCAGCTGCGAGCAGAGATGCGCGCACTCCCGGAACTTCCTCCGCCTGAAGTAGCTCCAGGCCTGGAAGAGCGGCTCCAGCCCCATCCCGCCGGCGGGAGCGCCGCGGGAGCTCCGGCGGTGTCCCCGGCGCCTCCCGGGCCGCTGCCGCCGCGCGGGGCCCGGGGCGGAGCGGGGTGGTCGGACTGCTGCTGCCGCGGAGCCGCCGGGCCCCGCCTCGGCCGCCGGGGCGGAGCGGCCCGGGAGGGGGGGGCGGCTCTGGGCGGCCTCCGCGGCCCGTCTCGGCGACGTGGGCCTTTCGTGGGCTCACACATTGATGACTGAAAGCAGAGTTTGATCTGTAATATTGGGGTCAGTAGACTTCAAATAACCTCACTGTTTTGACCTGTGTCCTGTTATTTGCTGTGCTGATGTCAAGAGTCGTTTAGAGTTGGAATAGACACCTAAACAAGAATAATACAGTCCATTAATCCTTATGTGGGTGAAATGTCCTTTAGAGCCATGGAGCTCTGGTTGAGAAAAGTACAGATTGCTGTGAGCAATGCTGTTTTCAGTTTTGCAAACTCTATCCATTCCTTTAGTTCATTAGTTTTTGCAGAGAAATTATGAAATGGAGATATTTAGAGATTTTAAAAGTTGGAATACAGTTACTCATAGTTTGTGCATACTGTAAGATGTTGATTGCAATCATCAACCCAAGTAAAAGGAAGTAAAACTCCCTAGGGATCCTTGGAGAAATAACTACATTTGTGAAAATCTTTGACAATTGAACACTAACAAGATTGCTAAAATCACATTGTTGGCATTTTAAGAGATCATTCTGGTTTCATTACTTTTGTCTCACCTAAACTATCAGTTTGTCCAAGATGCATGAAATGGATACCCAGGCTTGTAAGATCAACGTCAGGTGGAAAGATGGAAAAACAGAAGTGCTGGTCCCAGGACTATAGCTTATTCAAATATGGGAGTAAGTGGCTTGAACTGAGGTAATAGTTATGAGCAACTGGGTTTTGCTCATCATGTGAACAGTACACAGGTGTATTGGGTTTGCATGGCAAGGTTTTTTGTGAGAGCCCATAGAACTGGCTTCTGTGAGAAGCTGCTAGAAGCTTCCCCTATGTCAACAGAAACGCTGGCCAAGGCTGATGGTGGTAGCACATCTGGGATAACATTTAAGAAGAGGGAAAAACCTGTGCAACTGCAGCAAGAATCAGGAGTGAAAATATGTGAAACAACTCTGCGAGCATCAAGGTCAGTGCAGAAGGAGTGAGAGGAAGTGCTCCGGGTGCCAGAGCAGAGATTCCCCTGCAGCCCATGGTGCAGACTATGGTGAGGCAGCTGTGCCACTGCAGCCCATGGAGGTCAGTGGGGGAGCAGAGATCCACCTGCAGCCATTGGAGGACCCTATGCCAAAGCAGGTTGATGCTTGAAGGAAGCTGTGACCCCATGGCAAGCCCATGCTGGAGCTGGCTTCTGGCAGGACCTGTGACCCATACAGAGAGAAGCCCTTGCTGGAGCAGGTTTGCTGGTAGGACCTGTGACCCCATGCTGAAGCAGCCTGTTCCTGAAAGACTGCACGCCATGGAAAGGGACCCACGCTGGGGTAGTTTGTGAAGAATGGTAGCCCTTGGGAAGAACTCACACTGGAGAAGTTCATGGAGGACAGTCTTCTGTGGGAGGGACTCCACGTTGGAGCAGGGTAAGCACTCATCTCCCTGAGGAGGAAGGAGAAGCAGTGACAATGTGTAATGAACTGACCACAGACGCCTTTCCCCGTTCCCTTGCATTGCTGGAGGGGAGGAGGTAGAGAAAATTGGGAGTGAAGTTGAGCCCAGGAAGAAGGTAGGGGTAGGAGGAAGGTGGTTTAAGATTTAGTTTTTATGCCTCATCACCCTTACTCTGATTTGATTGTTAATCAAATAAACTAACTTCCCCAAGTTGAGTCCATTTGCCTGTGACAGTAGTCAGTGAATGACCTCTCCCTGTCCTTATATCAACCCATGAGCCTTTTGTTATATTTTCTGTCCCCTACCCAGCTGAGATGGGAGTGATAGTGTGGCTTTGGGCACCTGGCATGGCACCACAACAGGAAAAAAGTGATCTGAGTGAAGTATTTTTTGAGACCTATGCCATCCCCACTTAAGAAGGATGAAATAGTACCATAATTTATGTCCCTTCTCTGCTTTATGTGTTTTATGGTCAGAACGATTAGCAGGATGTGCTCTTCAGAGAAATTGTGAACGTTGTTTAAAAACCCCAGATTTATTAAAAGTATTAACCTGAAGTTCCTCCACACTTGTGTATGTCTATGAGATGATCTGATGCTTGCTGTTACCATGTTAGGTAACTATCCAGCATGTCTGGGCTGCTACTTTTTTATGGAACATAATGTGAATGGCACTTTCAGTTTGTGGAGACACATTTTGAGGTCAGTGCATTACTTCCAAAGTTGTTTGATTGAAATGCCAAAAAGCTGTTAGTTAGTTTACTGGAGACAACACCAGAATGTTTTATATTTGCTGTTTTTAAAAGACAGTTTTCTTTTGTAAGCAAGTCACCACATCAGTTAAACACACCATTTATATGCACAGGAAAACAGAGGAGACCAATAGCCCCTAAATTTTATTGATTCCAACACTGCCATCTTAAAAACCTCATGTGCTGCATGTTTTTTTTTCTTTGTAAACATGTTTTAAGCTTTAATATCTTAATGACTACCTCCAGACTACAAAACAAATTAAATGTCTAAGGATGCTGAGAATATTTGATTATAACAGTTTTTAATGATTTCCATGTTGAGATAATGAATCAAAATTAAACACAATGAAGCCATGATTGTGGATGAAGGTTCCTAAGTACTCTGTCAACCTTGGAGCCTTCAGGTGACCAAGTAGTGAATTAGTCATAGATATGGTTGACTACTCCATGCTCTAGTTCACCTGAGGGTGTTTGGCTTGACAAAGAATTTTATGCTTCCTAGACAAAGGAATGAATCTTCAAGGTGGCTTGGCTTTCTATCACAAAGCAGTGAGAGACCCAGAAAGAGGTATAAAGCCGTATGCTTTATATGGGGGATAAATTTGATGTTCCTCTGTTGACTTTTCAGAAGAAAAAAAATGAGGCTGTGTGGCTGGAAACCAATGAGAATAAATTGTGAGTCATGAGCTGCCAGTATTTGGTCACTGGTCATGGGAAGATTCCTCCAAAAGCAAGAAAAACAGTAAGCATTTCAAATAGCTCTTTTGAGAGGAAAGGTCTAAAATGAATGCTTTTCAAATTAAAGAATTGCTGTATATTTAATCAGTAATATACATATTACTGGACTTCAGCCATGCTTTTATAGCACCAGTATTCTATCTACAACAGGAAAGGTCACGGTCTTCCAAAGTTAGATGGGTAGATACTGCCATATGGCTTATCAGCAAAAGAAAGGGGAAGATGGTCCTGCGGCAATTTTTATTTGTTATGCTGTTGGAAGAGGTATTCATTGCACTTAGTGATCAAGCTCAAGAAATGTTGTCCTATGATAGCAATTAGTTCAAGATACATCTTCAGCTTGTTTACAAAGAGGAGATTTTGCATTGTTGCAAATGACAAGAAAATCAATTTTCCTTCTTTCTAAGCTGTAACACGCAAGGGGTTTTTGCTCTCTGTTTGGTTGCAGATAGGAGAAGGAGGTTTTTTAGTTTGTACATGATGTATGAAGCCAGAAAGTATTGTCTCTGGTATTGGCACAGAGATCATCACATGCATATCATCTTTGAAGTCTCTTCCACTGATAATGCTGCCTTTAACTTCCCTTGTAGGAGAATGTTCTGAACTTTCTAATATGGAACTCTCATTTATATTGATTATCAAAATCCCCAAATTTGAACCTTTTAACCAGTCTAGTACTTCCTTCAAATAATAATCTCTCTGTGTGGCCACATTCCCCTTCTCTAACTTACTAAAATCCTGGAATATGACACACAAAGTTCCTGCATCTGTCTTTGTATGCTTTGTAGACCCCTCTATGGCAGTCCCCCTCCAGTATGAAAGCCATACAAACAGGAATTATACACAGGGCCTTTCCACAGGATGCAGTCCTGCAGGAACAGGCTGCTCCGTTGTGGGTCCCCCACAGGGTCAGAAGTCCTACCAGCAAACCTGTTCCAGCGTGGGCTCCTCTCTCCATGGGGCCACAGGTCCTGCCAGGAGCCTGCTCCCCCATGGGCTTCCAATGGGGTCACAGCCTCCTTTGAGCACAGTCACTTTCTCTGGCACAGAGTCCTCCAATGGCTGCAGGTGGATCTCTGCTCCCCCATGGACCTCCATGGGCTGCAGTGGCACAGCTGCCTCACCATGGTCTGCACCCCGGGCTGCAGGGGAATCTCTGCTCTGGCACCTGGAGCACTTCCTCTTGCTCCTTCTGCACTGCAGAGTTGTTTCTCTCACATATTCTCACTCCTGACTCAGGATGCATTTACTTCTGCACAATACCTTGGGGTTTTAGGGTATTTTTTCCTTCTTAAATATGTTATCACAGAGGTGTTACTACCATCTCTGTTTAGCTTGGCCTTGGCCAGTGGTGGGTTTGTCCTGGAGCCACCTGACATTGGCTCTGTCAGACATGGGGGAAGCTTCTAGCAGCTTCTCACAGAAACCACCCCTAGAGAGCCCTGCTTGCCCTGCAAATGCAATGCACTGGGTTATTTTGTTGCTCTGTTTCTTTGAGGATCTGCTGCTGACCTCCTGGCCTTTAAAGATCACTGTTCTTTTTAGTTTCCTTGGAGTCACGTGAGCAGTATTCCTTTTACACATGTATGTCTGGTTCAGAGCTGCTGTGTTTACTCTGGTGATGTGGCCTTCCCAGGTGCTAATGAGTCCAACCTGTCTGCTGAGGTATATGGTACCAGCCGCTACTGCAGATGCTTGTGCTTATCCCCAGAAAAGCGTACTGTGTACATTTGACTGATGCCAACAGTAAAAGGAAAAAGTCCAGGAAGTGCCTTTCTGTAGAGATGAAGTGTATATAAAAGAGCAAGTACAGAAGGTCAGTAACAAAGCAGATGGGGTGCTAGCCTAGAACACAGTCACCTACTGCTGCCACCAACCTTGGGCAGTTGCCACTACTGATTTGTGAGAATGTGGAAAAGGAACTCACTACTCCCATTTCCCATAAAGGCAAATTCCTGTCTTGTGCACAGGTGTGTGGTGTACCACATGCCCCATTTTTCTAAAGCCATTCTCTATCTGGTGGTTGGATTGGGTAAGTCTGATCCAAGGGTCAGTGGAAATTTGACTCTCGAAAAGTTTTCTACATCAAAACTTTTTGCTCTCAGAATAGATGCAACTCTGTTTGCTGGTCCTTTGTACATATACCTTTCTATGAATGAAGTGATCCACTGGTGAGCTGTGAGCCATAGTCACTTAAGCTGTATGTGCTAGATTGGGAAAGAATTCAACCACCTGGGCAAACAACGAGTGTCTTCTGTCCCCTCTATGTAGCCATACTACACAACTGGCCTGTAAATAAAATTACTCTGACGTTGAATTCTATTTGTCACTGGGCTGACAGAAGCCTGGAGAGCCTGTTTGTTTTCTCAGGAGTTTTCTCACACAGGCTGTGGTGCATGAAATAACTCTCAGTTGCACTCAAATGGATGATGGTTGCTGTTGCTGGGGGTGCACAGTCACAGCTTGGGAGACTGAACATGTTGGTCCTTCCCCACAAACGTAAGAACACGATATCTTCCATATTCTGGCATTAATGTCTGCAAGGTATTAGGGAGTGGTTTTCAGCTCTGGAGCATTTCCTTCATTATGTCATTTATTCAAGCATATATCTGACACCCCTTTTGAGGGCTGGAACTGTTATCTATCACAAAATAGCTATTAAGTGGTTTATGGGAAATCAGTGGTTATTTTCAGTAACATTAGTAGTGCTTAAATCTCAGTGTTATACTTCAGGAGTTATCACTTCTGGTATATTTTTGTGTAGAGTGTGGAAAAAGAATAATTTTGAATGTGATGTGTTTCATTCCCGTAGCTCAGGTCTAAGGCACTGTTTGAGTAGCTTGCTAGAGATATTTTCTTCTTTCACCCACTATCTCAAAATGAGGAAGATTCATTCTGTGAAAAGTTGGACAAAATAAATTTGGGGAACTAGACCTCTGATATTCTTGATTTGTTGGAGAAAAACAAATTATGATTTTTCTGTTTAACAGTGATTAAAAAAAAAATCATAATTTAGTAATAGCAACATCCTGGGAGAGATTGTCTAGGTAGAAAATGTTTCACCATGTGAAATGTTACAAGTAGTGTTTGATTGTGTGATAATATGAAAAGTGGAAGTTGCTTGGATTTAGTGCAATATAGGCTTGTCTGCATTTTTTTTTCTGAAAGTTTCGTAGTCTAGTGGTTAGTCTTTTCCATTACTTTAGGTAAAAACCTTTAATTTGATCATAGTCACAGAATCACAAAATCGATTAGGTTGGAAAAGACCTCTGAGATCATGGAGTCCAACCTATGACCCTACACCACCTTGTCACAGCACTAAGTGCCGTCTCTTCTTAAATACCTTCAGGGATGGTGAATCCAGCATCTCCCTCGGCAACCCATTCCAATGTCTGATCACTCTCTCTGTAAAGAATTTTTTCGTAATGTCTGACCTAAACCTCCCCTGACACATGCCCTTTTGTCCTACTGCTGGTTATGTGGGAGAAGAGACCAACTCCCGCCTCTCTACAACCTCCTTTGAGGTAGTTGTAGAGAGTGATGAGGTCTCCTCTGAGTCTCCTTTTCTCCAAGGTAAACAACCCCAGTTCCCTCAGCTGCTCCTCATAGGGCTTGTGCTCCAGTCCCTTCATGAGCCTCAATATTCTCCAATGTACTCAAATGTTCTCCAACTACAATGAATACCTCTGTGTTTATTGTGTCAATGCTACATTGGGACAATGATAGGTATGTGATATAACTATGGAAATCACCAGGGTTTATTAAAGAAAAGTCATCTACTTGTCTTGTATAGCTATTCACATTCATTTTATTAGAGGTATTCTCATTGTATTTCCTGACCTTAGCTAGTATGTTTTGAGAGACTATTCTCATTTGTTGTGAAAAGACAGGAAATTCAGTGGTGCTGCTTTATTTACAGTTGGAGTATTGTGATGATATCACTGTCTCGTGGGTAATTTGAACCTTGCCTTTATTCATTCGAACCAAGAACAGAAAATTCAGAAATCAGAAGTAAGGGTCAGTTCCTCTTCTGTCTATGGTTTATTCTTAATTTGAAAATTAGATGTCCCTGAGACAGGCAACAGTAAGAACTCTTACTATAATTATTTCTAAATGAAAATATCAGGGCGCTCTACTGAATAGAATGAATCCATCATTATTTATCTTTTTTTCATAAGACACATGGGTTTGCATAATTGCTTTTTAAAAAACATAGGTTTTGTGACAGCTATAACTGTGTACTTGATTTTAGTCATTTTTCAATTAATCATTCAATTACTTGTTGCTTAGAGATTTAAGTCTGTTTCTCATTTTCACCTTTTATTTTAATACAGGTTTTTTCTTGCTGACAAGAGTGCTTTAAACTGATACTGAATACTGGCTCTGAATGGATAGATGTATTTAATGTTTTCTTCATTTTTACCATCCTGCAGGATAAACTATTGGTATGCCTAAAATGCTTCCCATTTTCCAAATGTTCTTATGACTCTTATGTGTCAGTCTCTTAATATTTAAACTCTGAGTATGAGATACATGAATTAGCTTCTTTAAAAGTATGTACAGAAGAGGAGAGTAGGACAGAACCCACCAACACCTTTTCATTTTAAAAACATAGATACTATAGGTTGACTTTGCCTTTCTCTGTAAGACTCCCATGGGAGTCTTCTGTGCACCAAGAAATTATACTTGTTTCTTGAACTAGAAATTCTAGTCTAATTCTCAGGCCTTATCTCTCATCATGAACTCGCATTCTTATGACAAAACTAGAAATAGAACCTAAAAATAGTTCCCAAAATTCTGTTGGTATCTTAAAATTCCTTAGACAGCTGTGTGGATAAACATACCCCTTAGTAGCTAAGTCACTCAAATGCAGGTTGCTGCCTCTGTTGCTCATCTCTCCCAAGATGTAAGATTACAGAAAAAAGATGTCATTTGCAGCTCAGTACAATTAACAAGGACTTGAAAAAGAATATTGATGTTATCATGCATCTACCTGCAGATTACCTCAGCTAGAGAAGTCTGTCTCGCCTTTGAACAAGAGCTGGCATCATGAAAGTTGGCATGGAAAAAGGGTTCATTTTAATGATTCAGGTGCCTTTGATGTTAGGAGAATTGACAGCAACAGAGCATGGGGCGAGTTTTGTTTTGTATGCTTTGAATGAACCCAAACAGGACTACAGATCAGGCCATGCCAAGAGAGGGCCAAATAGCTGTGGCAGAAGAGCATGAAGAGGAAGATCCCTCTTTATGTCCTATTTTCAGCGAGGACCCTGACATCTGAAGCTGACTTCACATATTTGCTTGTAGAACCCTTTCTTACTGACTGTAGAAAATTAGGAGAGGTCATGCAAATGAAATTGCATTAAGAGTAGAGTTTTGTGCTGAGGCTTAGATTCAGCATTTGGAAAGTGATTCATAGTAACAGCTTCAGGTTTCATTCTGTGACTAGCCAAGACAATGATATGCATCAATACCAACTATTGCTATCATAAATAAGGATACTGCTGTTTCTTTCTGATCATACATGATATCCTAATAATGGTTACCATGGTCTAGCTAAAAAGGGATCATCCAGCAGTCGATAACAGAAATTAGGTGGCAATACTGTTCAGGTCTCAAGACATCAACCTTTCTTCATATGACTTTATGCCTGTCCTGTGTTATTTACGCATGAACTGAACTCACCTTTTGTAATCAGACCCACATCTCCTTCAGTGGACAGGATGAATGGGATGTTTTTCAAGTGAGACTGTTACCTTTCTTTCTATCTTTATTCTTTCATATGAGGCACTATTTCTTGTTTGATGCAGATGCTCTATGTGCTGTGCTGAATATAGATTGGTGTTCATAACACTAGAAGAAATCAATGCAGCTATAAAAAAACCAAACAGTGGCCTATGAAAAAGGCTGGTGTGTTATTTCCATATAAAGATAGATTGCAAAAAATTGCAAAGGATCCACTGATGACTGGATGTTGAGCTTAAAAAACTGGGGCTTGACTATTTTTCTTTCTTTTCAAGTTTAGAGCAGCTAGACTAGCACACTTATTTACAGTGGATCCTAAATATCAAAGTAGGAATCCTGGTAATAGTACCAAGTTAGCAGTCATATCTGAAAAGCTTGATGTAAATGGGTTTGCTTATATATATACCTATATACCCATATATATATGGATGCAGTCGAGAGAGAATACAGATCTCTCAGTATTCGGTCTACTGTATTAATTACAAAGCCATTCCATCATCATCATTTGTTATACACCTGTTAGTTCCCACAAAAAAATTTATGTAGGTGCCCTACAAATCTACTTTCTTTGTTTTAGGAGTTGTAGTCAGTTTTATTATAAGTTTATCATTTTTAGAGCAAAAATGTGGGGAAAAGATCCATTTTCCTACTATGAGGATTGGCTGTTTTATAAAGGCTTGTGCACAGTAGGTTACACTAGAAAGTTATATCATGTAGCAGCTTCTGGCCCATATTGTCTTTTGCAATTGGAAGCACTAAAAAGAACTATTTGCTGTACTAAAAGTAGGCTTACTTCACTTCAGTTGACAGACTGACTGAAGTGCAGTATGACTCTATTCTAGCCCTTAACTGATCTGTTCCAGTGCTTAGTCAAATCTGGTAGTATGGAGTCATACAATTAAATTAATTAATTTAAGGTTTGCATTCCACTGCTACATTAATAGTATTATGCTATTTTTAAGTTTCTTGGCATTACTTTTTTTTAATGTTTAAATGTTTTATTTCCTTCAATTCTTCTGAAAATTTTTATTATCACTGGTAAACTATGTCATATTTTATAAGCCTGCATTATTGTATGTGGATTCTAAGTAGCGACTTATGCTAAGTTGTTTCATGATTCCTTTTGACAGCTAAGCTTTTTGAGAGCTTTTGCAAAGTCAGTACTGTGCACTGTATTTCAAAAACCTTGTCAACTACTGTGTAAAAAAATGTCATCTTGACCTGACAATTTTTAATCTAATAATTAGCATCAGCCAGCTGAAATTTTGATTTATTCCCAAAAAAATATTAACAACATGCTTTGGGGTTGATCATCCTACACTATCCTAGTTGTAAAGAAGGAGCTGAAAACAGGTAGAGAAGTTACCACTGAGTACAAACAAGGTGTTGCTTCACATTGGTTTTGATCATATGATAATATGGAGCCTGAGATAGCTGTCACATATGTAGAATTTAAAATAAACTGCATTCTATATTTAGTCATCAGTCAACAGTTTAAATCAACAGATTTTGAGAGTTCAGAATCAGATTTTTATCATAAGTCTATTGATAGAAAATGCCTTGGGATTTAATGACCCTCCCTATATGTCCTTCGTTTAAGACTGTTTAGGTTGTCTCATGTTATATCAAATGCTGGTGCTTGATACAGGTTCTTCAAATCACCTGATGAATAACTTCAGTAACATATAATTGTACCAAAAATGCATACTGAAAAAAGCTGTTTAGATCCAAGTATGTGTGTGTTGATTAGAGTGATGTTGTGTAAACACAGTGTCATTGATGAAAGAAACTGAAATGCATCAGAATACATTCTGGTGTCAGCTTGTTGGCAGTCTGAAACACATTAGTTTTTTCATTGTTTATAGACTAAAAAAAAAATTTTCTTTAGTGGACTGTTCCCACGTGTTATCACAGATTTTAGGGCCAAAGCTCATGACAGACATTTTAAGAAAGAATACAATTGTTAGTGGCTAACTTCTGAGACTAAAATGAAACATTATTTTACTATAGCAACTTAAAATGAAACTAAATGTAGAAGTTCTTTTGCATTAATTTTGGAAAAAGTGTGTACTGTGATGGAAATTCTTAGGCTGAGAATTTTGCCATTGAAATCATAATAGAAACCCTTCTTTCACTATCAAAAGAGGGGATTTGAACTCTGGGTTACAAAAAAGACCCTAAAACAAGATCTTATGGTAAAAACATTACAGTTAAGAGGGCAGTATACAGGTTTCAGTATTTGTGTTCCCTCTGCAGTTTCAGCAGATACTTTTTTCTGATGTACACTTCTAAACATCCAGAAGTTGTTGCTTTCTATACTAATGATGGGTGAATTTAATTTCAATAGTGTTTGTATCTTATGCATCCTTTTACTAGACTTAAGTTAGGAAACCATTATCCAAGGGCATTTCTAAATTTCTGTGAATAAATGTATTACAGCCTTAGTAGCTGTCTGTATTGTGTTTGTTCATTGTCTTTTCAATAAGGTATCTGCTTCTTCTAATGCCCCTCATGAATGTTTACCAAATTAATACAATTTCTGTAATTAACAAGGTGCAATTAAACTTGCAGAAACAGGAAAAAATAACATGTGATTTTTAATTTTATACACATTGTTTTATTTTAATGTATGTTATATATAGCTTATCAATTAGTACCAAAAGAAAACATATGGAGTTGCAAGTTTGTAATAGAATTTGCATTTAAAAAGGCTACAGAATTGGATTATGCTTTGACATAGGACATGATTTTAAAATTGCATTTTTCTCTTCAGAGCATGTCAGCTACAACATTTGGAAATGGTCAGAATTTTTTGGAACTACAGTATAATGTACCCATGGCATATTGCTCTTTTGCTCATCATTTTCCAGCAGATAAAGATATCTCCTTCTGTGACCATACCCAGTACAGGCTTCCGTCTTGTATTTCCCAGACTCCTCCCTGTTGAGATGTGAAGAAACCATAATTTTTTACTGTGTTGTTTTCTCAACCTTAATTCATTCCTTTGCTTCTTGATGATGCAGTAGACTTACTGATTATGCCAAGGCTTCTTATTTCTAATGTTACTTTAAAAAAATAAATCTCTATTGTTAATTCAATAAAACATCTTAGTCCTTTAAAATTTTTTAATAATTTACATCTTATGTGTTGCTGCTATGGTATAAAATACCTCATTAAACTTTCCATTTTCCGAAGGAGAATTAACCCAACTAGTGTTTCAGTTTGTGATGCTGTCTTTTTTCCTTGACTTTTTGTTTTTATCCAGTAGTAAACAGGCCTTTGTGATCCTAAGAGTTTGACTCAGTGCTGTTAAATAGTAGCAGGCAATTCTTATTACTTTCTCTCTTAAGTAGGTTTCTTAGTTTTGCAAAGTATTATTCAGACATTGTGTTCTCATAATAGATTGAGACCTTTTAATCCCCAAGGATGTTGAAATTAATGTTGTCACTGTTGTTCATCTCTTTCATATTATATAATTACTACTTGAACCAGCTACTCTGCATTACTTAGGATTTAACAGAGAATAATCCCTCATCTTGTGTGCTCTGGAATTAGCTGTTCAAGAGCATTTGTTTAAGAAATCACTTCTCTAAACCTTGTTCCATTTAGCAGAACATGAGATACATTGTAAATATATCTGCAGTATGCTAAGAAGTACGTATTTTTGTAAGTACATATTCTTATATATAAGTTGTGAAACATTAAAATGCCACTTATCTGATTTTATTTAGAGAGGTGACGTACCTGTGTCACTGTATACTAATGAAACATAACTTGCAGTGATGTATCTGACTTAAAAGGAAAGATATGAACCCCACCATAGGCAGCTGAGGCAAAACAGCCAAACACCATGTTTCACTTGTAAAATACATCACTAGAAGAACATAAAATGTCTTATTTGTGCAAAAGGTCATTTTTTCCCTGCAATAACTGTAGTATCAGAGAAGCATTTCTGACCCTCAGATTAGCTCAGTTGGTTGGAGCATAGTGTTAATAACACCAAGGTCCTGAGTTCGATCCCTGTATGGGCCATTCATGTAAGAGTTGGACTCGATGATCTTTGTCCAAGATCAGAACTCAGAAGATTTCAACTCATAATATTCTCTCAAATCCGTGAAATTTCCTTTCCCTGCGAACACCGCCTGGCCACGTGTGTCCTGCCTGCAACGATCAGCACCTTGGACAGCGCCGTGCCCTTCCCGGCCGTCCCGAGTTGCGGGGAGAGGGGGAGGCTCCAGAGGATATTCATTGCCTCTGAACACAGCTTGTAAAGGACTGGCCGTGTTTAGTTTCCTCTGCCGAGAAGAAGAATGGACGGAGACTGGAGTCTGAGTTCTGGTGTACGTGGGCAACGTATACACGAGTGCCACACTGAGGGAGGGATATCGAGAGGCCCAGTGGCTCCCGAGGCGATGACCGCTCGGTATGAGTGATGCTGCGTGGAGACATACAGGCTGGCAGAGCCAAAGGAATGATGTATGTCAGAGCCGAGTGGGAACGCTAGGCAGAGCAAGGATAGAGGAAGAGGTTGGGATACTACACTGCTTCCTATTCCTGTCCAAAATAGATGCCAACTGTGTGAACTTCTACTTGCACATTGGCCTATTCACTTTTACTAATCAAATACTCTGTTGTTCTAATTCCTGAATTGTGAGTAAGATGACAAGACTAAGGTTTTAGCTCTATTGAAGTATTAGTATTGATCTCGGGAGATCCGGAATTTCACTTTAAGTAATAACCTAAGAAAAGTATGTATTTATAGAGAGTAGAAGCAAGTAAAGACTATAATTATGTTTTTGTATATTCATATTTAAATATACATTATATGTACAGTAAGCAGAAAATGAATAAATTCTCAATTCATACCACAAAAATACTCCCACTTTCAAATGATCTTTTACAACAGCAGAAGTGAAATATATTAGATGCCTAATTCTGCTGATAATCAATCCAATTTCCAGAATGAAATTAAGCATCATTATAGACTTTTTCTGTAACTGCCTTTCCCATGGGAAAGCAACACAGAACAGCCATGCAAAGTTAACATCCAATTAGAAAGAATAATACATTTTGCACTTCTAACAGAAGCTAGCTGGGAATTTTCCAGTCTGTTTCTGTGGCTACTCTCCCATCTTGGGAACTCCTAAGAAGTGGTTTCTACCCAAGTTCCAAGGTGCTCTGGGTGTTTAGGAAGCAAATAGAAGAGTGGAAAACTGCTTATGATTTTTGGGGAAGTAACATTTGCTTTATCTGTTGGTTAATACATATGAATTTTTGGCCTGATAAGGGATAAAAGTCCTTTTCTTTCATTCAAAAAATTTAAATTTTTTTCATGGAAGGATAAGTTTCCTTGGCTGTAAGTTTCAGGCTGCGTGAATCTGTCTGCAGATTTCTGCTCCGTGCCGTGTTGTTTTCAATAAATGTGTGGGACTGAAAGCTGCATCTGAGCCTGGTGTCATGAACATCCTTGTTGTAAGAGCTTGAGAAAAATATCATCTCTCGGTGTTCTGCACTGTGAAAATATGTTAATACAAAGTTAATTGACTAAACTGCTTAAATGCAGGGTTTTTTACAAAATAATTCATTTTCTAAAAAAAAGAACTAATATAGTATTAAATTTATTCAAGAAAGGTTTAAGAGGAAAAACTACCACTAATTAAAATGAAAATAAAGTAGCATGGAAAAAATGTCTCCAACGTGAACTTACTAGTTAAAAGTAAATGATCTGTGGAAGAAAAGTCAGTCTGGCTAATAAAATAGTAGAAGAGAAAAAGAAGTTAAAGGACTGAAGATTCAAAAATAAATCCTGACAAAATACATACAACTTGGAAAGCCAAATCTGTGTCGAAAGTAATAGGAAAAGGACTGGGTTTGTTTTCAACTGTCAGACCAGACTAGTTACCCAGGAGCTTTTAGAAGAGATATTCAACTTTATAGCACAAAACCGTTTGTATAATCATGTACTGAGGATTTATTTAGCCAGCGAGATTCTCTATAGAGTGAAAAAGCTGGGAAGGAGTACGTTTTCCCGGCCAAAACTCTGGACGTGGCGGGGGCCTTTCCCCGGCACTGCTGCCTCACGCAGCACAGAGAAGTCGCTCCCACACCTGTGAGGTCGGAAAGTGGCGACTTCGCCGTGTAAAACGCTAAGGGTGAAAAGTTGTGTATGGGGAAATTAAGATGGGAAAGTAACTTTTGTGTGGCGCACGAGTCAGCCAGTGGGCTGAAAGGGTTAAATATTCGTCATTAAAAATTACAGTTGACATTTTCTTCTCGGTTGAAGCGGAGCTGCCGCTGGGCCCAGCGAGAGCGGGGGGTGGTTTTCACTCGCAGCTGACGAGGGGCTGGGGCTCATCCAGCCCCAGCGCTGCCGAGAGCCCAGCGGCGGCGGGGCGGCGGAAAGGCAAGGGACGGGGATGTTTCCCGGACGGGCAGTGAAAACAAAAAGACCCTAAACTTGGGTGAGGGGGAGAAGACACAGCCGCGCTTAAAGAGAAAATAAAGTAAAATAAAATAAAAGGTAAATTAGACAAAACCCCGCGTCATGGCAGGTGAAGGTGAAGCGCGTTACCTCTTGCCCGGTGCCCGCCACTACCGGCAGCCGGTCCCCGCCGCGCCCCCTCAGCCCCGCGGGCCCGCCCGGCCGCTGACAGCGCCGCCCTCGGCGCAGGCGCAGCCGGGGCGCGGGGGGGGCCGGAGCGGCGCCGCGCCCTCGCTCCGCGTCCCGGGCGGTGTCTCGGCGCAGCCATGTCTGGCGGCGCGGGGCGGCGAGGCGCTCTCGGGCGGCGGCGCCCTCTGTGAGGCGGCGGCGGACGCGCGGCGGCGGCGGGCATCCATGTCGGCGGGCAGGGATTAGCGCGGCGGACAACGAGCCGAGCGGAGGGGGCGGCCGGCCCGTCGCCCCCTTCCCGCGGGGTCTCCGGCTGGGGAGAGCCGTACCCGGCCGGCGGGGGCGGTTGGACATGGCTGACCGGAGCGCACCGAGCTGCCACCTGCGGCTGGAGTGGGTCTACGGTTACCGGGGTCACCAGTGCCGCAACAACCTCTATTACACGGCGGCCAAGGAGATCGTCTACTTCGTGGCGGGGGTCGGCGTGGTCTACAGCCCCCGGGAGCACCGGCAGAAATTCTACCTGGGGCACCAGGACGACATCATCAGGTACCGCTTGGCCGCCTCCCGCCGCGGGCCCCGACCCCCTCTGGCTGTCCCGATCCCCACAGCCCGGCTGTCCCGACCCCCACAGCCCGGCTGTCCCGACCCCCTCCGGCTGTCCCGACCCCACAGTCCGGCTCGTTCCCTGCCCTCTCCTCCCTATGCCCCGGAGCGGGGCGCGGGTGTCCCCACGCCGCCTCCTGCCCCCGGTGCCGTCCTGGGCAGCGCCGGCGATCCCGCGTCCCGTCAGCGCCGCGGGGACCCGGCGAGAGGACCGGGATACATCAAGGACAGTCAGCGCTCCCTCACCGCCCCCCCCACCCGGGCATCGCCGTGGGTAAAAGCAGCCTGGGAATGGCTTTTGGCTGTCGGATTTCACGGATCGGGTCGTGTTCCCCCCACCGCCGCCGGTGTGCGGTGCCGAAACTTGCGCGGGCACCTGTGCCCGGCGCGGCAGCCCGAGGGTCGTGGCTCGGTCCCGGCCGCCCCTGAATGTCAAAGGGCCGGCGGGAGGAGAGGCGGTAATCGCGTGTGTGCCCCGGGGCACTCGGGATGCGGAGGAGGTTAATCTGCAGCAAGGTAGACCTTTGGCTGGTGTTAAAAAGGCGACGATTACATGGGGAATTAGTGGCCTGCCTATAACTCACGCAACTTTTAGGGTAATCTTAAAAGAACAGCCTTTCTTGCGAAGTTGAGGCTTCTTCTGCAGCTCAGTAGTTCACTAGAAAGGGATTGTTATCAGGTGCTGAGTTCATAAAAAAAAAAGAATAATTAAAAACTGATGTTGCGGAAGAAATGTGCTGGTGTCATTTCTTAAATGTATTTCCACTCCAAGGATGCTTTCATAAGCCTAGTGGTGCTGTGAGATCAATGAGAGAATTTGAGGAGTATGAAGGGCAGATGTGAGCCTGAGTCATCGATCTTTTCCCTTCCAGTAGGTGTCATTGCAGATGGATTTTGAATTCTGATTGCTTTTGCTCTTCATGTTGGGGCAAGAGCTAGCAGCCGATAGTTTTGTAGGTCTTTTGGAGGTTTTACAGCACAAAATTTGTTTTTATGATGCTTGCTGCTCCAAGGCATACCCTCTGTGTGTGTTACTCACATGAGTAACAGGTATTGCCTGCAGAGAGCATAATAGATGTTATGTCTTTCATTTAAGCTTTTAGACACACTAGAAGAGTTGGTCATTACGGCCACTTTTTTCCTTTGTTTAAATCTTCTTCTTGAAGAAATTTAAGTAGTTTTGAAGTATGACTGTGCATGAAGGGTGTTACTTGTGTAGTATATTTCTCCTTGGTGCTAAATATGTGAAGAAAAAAGTAGTCAGACAATGTACCATTAGAGACCCTTTACTAGAGGTGTCGAATCAGGAGTTTGAATCACTGTTATTTGCATCATTTAATGCTTTAACATTCTCAATTTAATCCAGGAAAAACTGTTTTCTTAGGAACTGCTAGCCATCTATGATATTGGGTGCTGTGGGAAATCCAGATCTGCAGCTTCCTATTGTGCTAAGGAAGCGATGGCTTACTACTTGTTGTAAGGTCACTGTAGTGTAATGTTACACATTTAATACTTTGTATTCATGAGTGCTTCTGAATGACACTGTTTGTTTCAGTAGCACTTCTTATAGCATAAGAATTACATGTTTGAGCTACAACTGTGGTAACAGTTCCTTGCTCAGTGTCTCTCAGTTTTGGTACAATGTGCTACATTTGGCCAAAATGTGGCAGAACTCATTATTTAGAATAGTACTTAAAAATAAAATAAAAAAATCTACTGGAAGTCAGCTAATCAGAGGGAAAGAATGTACCTGGTTTGTGTGGGAATGTACTTTGAATTGTATAGTACCATGACCCAGCATACTGGAGTTTCTCTTGCTCTGAAGTGTACTGATGTTGCGAGAATATAATTCTAAGTATGTTAAAGCATTACAGGTTTATGCAATAGAATTTTGCATGCTTCTTAAGTGCAAAAGCTATATAGAAATACTAGTATGTCTTAAGAAGAATGCTTGATTTAAAAGCAGCATGGCTATTCCTAATAGTAAGATTACAACTTGCAGTGATCAGTCTTTCACATGCTACTTTTTCTAAAAGCAACATTGTACCACTTAAATGTCATCTCACACTTTTCATAACTAAACTTGGGTACCTAAACATACTAGTTCCCAAAATTTAAAGGAGTCATAATATTAGGTCAAGTATTAAAGGTATATAGAGGTCAAGTAGTAAGAAACAAAAATTAATATACCAAAAGGCGGGTGCAAAAATAGGATTATGTAATACAGTAATCAGTGTTACTCAGTTTTCTTTCTGTAGATAACAAACTCAACTGTTGATTGCAAAAGAATTCATATGTTTTGTATTTTAGTAGGCTCAGCAAGTACTGTCCAAGTGCTGGGACATTTGTGAGTTTTTTAGTGAAAGCAATGGAAGGATTGAGTGCCTTTTTACAAGTGTGGGATCTCACTTGTGAAGCTCTGGTGTCTGAAAATCTTACATGTTTAAAGAATCAAACTTTCATGAGCCCAGCTCCATAGCTACAAGGACTAAACAGTAAATATTGCACACTACATGGTAATATTATTAGTACTCTTCATTATGAGAACTTTTATACCATTAGCATGCTTTGGATGATATTGTAATTGTAAACATCAATCAGGAAGAGAGGAACTGCAATTTTTTCAGTCAGAGACCATTTCTTTGTCTTTAGTAATAGCAAACAGTATTAGAGTAATGGACTGCTATAGGATATTTTCCGTTGTAAAAAATCCTTCTTGCACCAGCAGTTAGTGTTCTACTCTGAAGTTTTGCCTCCTTTTATCAAACAAAAGCCTGTAAACCTCCTGTAAGATTTTTTAATATTAGATGTTTTAACAAAATTTATTTTCACTATAATATTCTCAGTTTTAATTGCAGTGTGCACACCATGAACCCCTCAGCCTCAGTTAACTGTGCAGTGAAAGCAAGAGAGCTCTCTTTCAGTGTTTTGTCCCTCAGTTCTATCAAACACTCTTTTGAAATAGAAGAGGATAATTAGGATCACTTAGGACCTCTATCAGTCTGTTTTTGTTGTTGTTGTTGTCTTTGTTTGTTTTAATTGAACAATCTCAGCTTTAAATCCATCTTTAAAAGGACTTCTCTTGCTTTCTGGTGAGCTTTTGCTTTTTATGTTTTGGTTTTTATCTCTTCTGGGAATTTCTTTCCAGAAATCAACTCACTATTCTGGAGGATAGAGAGTATCTGTCTTATTTGTCTGCTATTTCTTACACATCTGCATATTTTATTGTTGAGATCCAGGTTCCATGTGAACACTTGTGGAACATGCCACTTAGATGCAGAAATGCTTTGGAAATTTGCATCTTTTGGGAGTGCTGATATCTGAGTTTCTTGCGTGTTCAGGAGTAAATAAGGAAAAAAATCTTGCATATGAAACCTCAGCTGACTTGCTTTGGCAGTGCTATATGTTGCCAGCAGCATAACTTGGACGTCCACTGTGTTTGCAGAAGATAAGATGCCCTGTCCAGCCTTGGCTGTGTATGTGTAGAAGATACAAATTTTGAATGAACATGCAAATTATTCCTACAGAGCTACTGATTTAAACTGTGTGTTCTCTAGGATTTCATGGGTCACCAAACTAGCTTGTGAGGTGTAGAATGGTTTGCTTTATGATAAGACAAGGAAGAAACTGTGTGTTGGTGTGTTCAGGTTAGATCTTGCCATTGTTCTCTCCATAATTTTATTGATTTAGAGGATCATAGGTTATTTAATGTAGGCTGTCCATCCTGTGTCAGAGAGACCTCAGGGGGATCATATTTAATCCTGATCTGTAGAAAGATTTCAGAAGATGCCTCCTCAGAGTGTTAACTTGTCATACTGGAAACTGATGCTCATGTTGAGGCTCCTTATTTGTCTGGGCTAAGTCCTCTTTATGTATTTTACTTTTTTTATTTAAGGTGAGAAAATTGGAAACCCTGAACTCATCCACCCTTTTAAATGGCTGTCTATTGCCAAAAGCCTTTGATGTCTCCTGGTCTATTCTCTATGTTGATGTGCTTGAAGGACACTTCTAGAATAATTTTTTTACATTTTTATTTATTAGCTGTGACCATCTTTTTTGTGACCTTCAGAGTATTGGAATTTTACTGGGAATTAACTTTTCATCTGGCATTGATGATGCCATTGAAAAGTAAAAGCTCAATCTGAGGTTAAACCCGTGCATCTTTTTGAGATCTTTAGCAGACTTGACAAAAATGCATATTTTGCTTTATGTGATGTCTGTTTTGAGCTCAAACTTTGCATTTATTTGTAATTCTTCTTTTCTACCATTATCTCTTTGCTGGTGCAAAACAACTGCACAACTGTGCTGGTCACAGAAAGAAGAGGAATTACATTTCTCTGTCAAAAGGAGACAAATGAGGAAGGGTTATTATCTCTGTCCTACTTTTTAATATCCATCATGTGACTAAGTGAGCAAATAATAGTGCTCTTGTATATTATTCCTAGAACTTTATAATCAGTAAAGTGTGACTACTTTAGTAAGATGTTTGTGGTACATTTAGGGTTTGTAGCTGACACATTTTATACTAGTAAAAATGGTTGAATTTCTGCTGATAATGGCACCTATAGCTCTGCTGTTGAAGAGCCATAGGCTGTATCTAATAAGTTCATTTTCCTTCTTGTCTAAAATCTATATAATTTCCTTCTCTGGGACTAAGTTGGGGGAAAGAAATCATGTATCTTCTGCCCTAGGACTCATGCAGAGTTCTGTTTTTAGGGCAAACATAACTTGAAGAATTATTCAGAAAACACTGAAATTCTTTAATATTAGTAGTTATAGTACCAGAAGCTACCAGATACCCAGCTACAAAGACAGAGGAGAAAGAAATCTTTCTACTTTGAGTTCGATTAAAACATGTGGTTCTTTTCCCCCTTTGTGCTTCTCTGTATCCAAGACTGTAGAGAGAGAAATTGCATGTTTATAGGGAGCAGAGGTATATGCAAGACAGGGGACAAGAATGGCAAAGCAATTATCTGTATTCTTACAGAGATAGTGTTTGGCTGTTTCCAGAAAAATGCTTCACTTGTGTAAATCACAGCTTTTCTTAAGACACTTTTTCTTATTTTTTGCTATCAACTCTGTAGGAATCATGTTGAACTTTGTTTTCCAAGAAACAAAAAGAAGAAGCCCAACCTCTGGCCACTGAACGGTGGTCTTTCTAGACACTTTATTTAAGAGTGCCTTTTTTTTTGTATTTCAAAATTCAGCTCAATCTACAAGACATTGCCCTGCCTAAGATTTTATGATCTTTCTCCTTTATTCTACGGCAAAATAAACTATATCTTTTTAGTGTCAACATTTCTAAGGTTCTAGTGAAAATCAAAATCACTTCTGCTCCCTAATGTTAGTTCTATTCACCAACTCAGATTTATCTACTTATTGTTGCACTCTTGATGTTAGTCTAACCATCAACATCTAAGAAATCGTTGGACTCTGTCAGCTGCTTTCTAAGACTGCTCCTGGATAATGCTCTCAGGGAGGCAGGTCCAGGCTTCCTCTGTGTGACTGTCAGCTGTGGTTTGCAAACAGAAATTCTAGCAGTGCAGTGATTAGTCACATTCTAGTTTTGAATGGCAACAGATCTTTTCCTCACCCTCTCTTTTTGTTAACTATGCATTGTTATGACTTTGGTTGACTAGCTGTTGGACTTTTTAAATAAAATGCTGTGTATTTCTACCACCTCATTCTATGAGAGAGGCTTTGTGCCTCTCTTTGGTACCTTTTCATTAGATTGTAGTAATGAAAAAAATTATGAAAGAAGAGATTATCTTTTCTCAGAAAAAGAGCCAAACAGGTTTCACAAGAATATAGAAGGAAATTGTTTTCTTTCCATCTTTTCTATTCCCCCAGTAGTCTGACACCCTAAGATTCATCCTAGTTCTAAAAAACCTCAACAAACAGTTGAAATAATTGTAAGTTAAGGTGTCTGCTGTCAGATTTATTGTCTTATTCTTGTCTAGAATAAATGCTGTATGTCTCTGCCCTAACTCCAGATGACAGTCAAGCACTAATGTTAAACAAGTATAGCTACAAAATTTTATCAGATGGAATTCTCTTAATTGGTTTGGCAACAGTTCTATGAATTTTCACAAGGAATTTCATGATTAGTTGTGTATTTTGGATTTCAGGGAATGTAACTAAATGAATAGCACAGTTGCCACATAAGGAGAACTTTTTTAATTATTCATTCCATGTGCAGCCTGTTCTGTCTTTTGAATTACTTAGGTAACAGAGGAAAAACAAGCTTCAGCATGGGACGAATTGTTTGTCTGCCCTTGAATTTTATGCAGTCCAGATCTTTCTTTCTAAACCCAAAATCTGTTGTTTATTCATTTGCAGAAAGGTAATCTCCCAAATTATTTCAATAATCATAGCCATTGATGAAGGCCGTCCCCCTTTGCATCCTTTAATAACTGTGCTGGAGGAGAACAAGAGTGCAATTAATTTTAACGTTATGCATCAAATGTGAAATGGGTCATGCATAGAAACACATCAAAATGTTGCTTGTATAATGCTTAGGAGACCTAGAGCGTGGATACATTCTGGATTATTAGGGACAGTGTTAGGAAACCAGTCTTTGTTCTGAAGTCCCAAAGAAAGTCTGTGGTAGGAATAGTTCCCCTCTATAAGTATTGTTGAGGCTGCACCTGGAGTACCGTGTCCAGTTCTGGGCTCCTCATTACATGAGAGACGTGGAGCTACAAGACAGTCCATTGAAGGGCCACTTTGAGATTCCATTGATGGTTAAGAAACTGGACCATCTCTCCCAAGGAAAGGCTGAGAGAGCTGGGACCATTTAGCATAGAGAAGAGAAGGCTCAGAGGGCATCTGATCAATCCATACAAACTTTCCCTGAAGGGAAAGTGTAAAGAAGATGGAATCAGACTCTTTTCAGTGGTGCCCAGTGACAAGTCAAGTGACTTCCCAAGCAAAAATAAAAATTGTAGGCCCAAGCTGTACAGTAAGAGCTTCCAGAATTGGAAATTCTGTTCCAAAGCTTCAGTGTTTTGACTACCAACATTAATTTATGATCTTCCCACATGCAAATTCAAATAAAAATAATTTAATGTAAGTCTAGTTAAGGAAATAATTTTTCAAATTATTTTTTCTTGACGAAAATTAGACATTGAGAAAAGATCGTGGGTTTTTGATATGCAATGGAATGTTTACTGCAAAACCAAATACTCTTAATAGTTCATTTTTCTGTAATGAAAAACAGGCTTTGGAGTGTTTGCTGTTGGGTTCCTGCTCAAATGTGACACCTGGGGTTCATTCCCCATTTGCACTTGATGGGGGAACTGCCTTCTTCAAAGAATGAAAGCAATATAGTGTTGAAACCATGTAATGTGTACCATTTCAAGAGATCTATTACAGCAACTCAAATCACTTGAATGGGTTAATTCACCAAGCTATTGTACTTCCTTATTAAGGCATTAAGGCATTTTTCTTTTCCGAATATGATATTTGGAGGGACTGATTTCTTTTTTTCCTCAGAAAGTTTAGATTTCCAACTGAAAAATCATGTCTTTCCCTTAGCTTATTCTTGGGCTTATATGGTGCAATGTTTCATTTGTTTATACTAAAGATAAATCAGTTGACTCTCACTTCATCACCTCCAGATGATCTCTAAGGACATAGTTTATATTCCTCCGTTGAAGAAGTCATGACTTAATAGGACCTAAATTATGTCATAATTAAGCTAAGCAGTCCTCCTATAAGCCTCTAGCTTAAGTATCTTTTGTCTGTCTATCAGTCAAAATGGCATTTTTTTACAGCAGAAGCACTTGGTAGGACAAGCGGTGAGATAATTCCCCTGATGACCATTTTATGCCATGCTTCACAAGGACAAAGTCCCAGTTAAGTGCTGACTAGCTTTTCATGTTAAGTGGTCTCAAGTTGTCAGATCTGTAAAAGTCTGGAGGGAAGATTCATGTTCATATCTTAAAGAGATCAGAGGGAAAGAGGAAAGAGCATGATCTGCCTCTTCCTTGAGGAAAACCAAGTTTTCTGGGTGGTTCTAGAGCTTTTCTGGAACATGTTCTACCAGGCTGAAATATGTTTTTTGAGGGATTTATTATTGAATCTTCATTACATTTTTTTTTTTTAACCAAGAGCTTTGTGCATCATCTTTTAAAAAATATTTTGCTTGGATTTGGTTTGATAAAATGAAAATATTTTAGGAATACAAGATATTTCCTTGATTCAGATTGAAGTGGGGCTAGAGTAAACCTGTTGCTTAATACACCTGCATACCATTAAAAACTTTATTTTTCCTAATTAAAACAACATGAATACTAATATCAAAAATATGCAACCAGAACTGAACATCTAAACCATTCTAGAAGTTGATTAAAGTAGATCGACACAGCAAGGAGCTACAGGCTTAGGAGCTTGCCTTCATGCATCGTGCTTTTCATCGCCAGCAGTCACATCACCTTCTGATCTGATTCTGTCAGCGCTCACAGGCAGGGTCAGGTCAGGTCAATACTTAAATGGGAAAACGTCCTGGTGCTGTAGAAAATGCTTTTCTTGATTTGGTAGTTGGGTCTTTTTCTCATAGCTGTTGCAAAAAAGTGAGGCTTTGGGACAACGTGTGAGAAAACCAGGAAATGTAACCAAAGGCTTAAGAGTATTTAATTTTTAAAAGTTTTGAAGTAATTTCTGCAGAAATTTTGAGGTCTGCTCTAATCTTTCAGCTTTTCCAAAGTACAACCAAAGCAGTTATGTTTCTGTTTACCTATGTTTTCAATGTTATAATTTGTTAGTCATTCTCTTGATATAGGTAGGAAAGTAGATTATGTTCCTGGCTGAATTTTAACAGCATTATGAGGTTAGCTTATTGTGTTAACAATGTTCTTATGATAGTGATAGGCTATCCTACCCTAGAAACTTGGCATGTTTCAATGATATAATTCTTTTGAAGGGTTTGTATGAAGTCAAATGTTTGGAGTTTTAAATGCAAAATTTGAGGTTTCAGTTAAGACATAAGTTAAACTTCAGGTTTAGAAGTTAATTATTAAGAGTTGATTTTTTTTCCCTCTGTAATTGTTTTAGGTTGAAAACCATAGTGTACATGTTCTGTATGACATATCAAAAAATTAGTTTAGATTTTACTGTAATTGTTAACACAAGCAATATAGGCTTTTTAAGAGATACATACTTGAAGCAGAACCTGAAATAATTACGAAGAGAAGTTTTTAGTTTTATGTCATCTACATTTTGAGGTTTTTAAAGCTTAAGCTGACACTGACATTAAGCTAAAAAAGCTGGAGAATTTAGTTTTACTTTATATAATACCTCAAGGGTTTTTTTACTTCAAGGTGTAGTTTACCCAGTTTTTCAAAATGTTATTATATCACTTAAAGAGTTGTGTTTGTGATTTGGGACAGCACTTTTATCTATCACTTAATTTAAATGAAAAGTAATTTATTATTCATAAAAGTGGCAAAGCTGTCTAATCTGGACTGATAAAGATTAGTTATGTGCTCATATTAAAATTTAGATTTGTTACAAACTTAAATTATTATGCTGTTATAGTATTATCAAGGAAATTGGTTTATTCACAATATATTTATTTTACTTGGAATGATTTATTGATTTTGGCATGGTAGTCAGAACTACTGAGCACTTGAAATAGCTTGCAAAGGAAAGTTATAATTTTCCTTGAACTTAAGTGTCAGAAAGTGAAAGTTCTCATAGCCATCTTAATAATTTGATTTAATGTTTAACTGAGATGCCACTGAATGTTCTTTTCAAAGTACATGTATTCAAGATTTTCTGCCCAGGGAGATGCTGATGTGTCATCTGTAGTATGAATTTCCCCTGGTGCAACAGTGAAGCACCTTACAGAATGTTATAGATATGTATAAACTACCTGCATTAGGGCACAGATTGCTCTGATTACTACAAAAGACTTTAATTTCTACAAGCAATAACCAGTATCATTATTTGCATTGCTGTTGTAGCTACTACAATAGTCACGGACTTTAAAAATGCAGTGCTTCATTTGCACAAAAAAGGTCAGAATCAGCCAAGATTGCCTTAAGTCTTGGTAGCAAAAGATATGATTTAGTCAGGCTTATGATACCTATCAGTTTTATATTGTAAAAGAAACCACAAAGAATTCCAGTGTGTGCACCATCTGATAACACCACTACTGTA
Source organism: Neopelma chrysocephalum (assembly GCF_003984885.1). Classification (NCBI taxonomy): domain Eukaryota; kingdom Metazoa; phylum Chordata; class Aves; order Passeriformes; family Pipridae; genus Neopelma; species Neopelma chrysocephalum. The sequence goes on along the minus strand of NW_020897693.1, from coordinate 39,728,435 downwards.
CTGCATTTAAAACAAGATGTCTCTGTGAGACCACTGCTGTTTAAAAAGCAGGCTTTTTTGTTATTTTACCTAGCTGCTAGAGGATACATATATTCTTAAAACTCCAGAGAAATACTGTATCTCTCCTTAGAATAACTGTCCTCAACCTAGTTGCAAAAGACTCTTCTTTAACTAAGATTCCTCATCACTGCTGAGAGGCTTCCTGGTAGACTCCTTTTCTTTTGAATAGGATCTGTAAGATGGTGCCTGATGCTTATTCTTTTATGAAAGCCCTGGGTATTCAGATATTACTTCAGAAGATACAGTGAACAATCCTTTCAACCATTTTTCATAGGTTTCTAATTTCATTTCACTGCTTGATCCTCCAAACTTTTTCAGGGGAATTCCTTTATAATACCTATTGCTTTGGGCTGCAGACTGGGTGGATCTAGACCAGTATCTGTATGCCCAGGTCAGTCTGATTCTTTTCCTTTAAAAGCACACATCCTCTCATGTCAGCAAAAAAAAAACAAACCAAAAAACCTAACCAAAAACCTAAGTAATGAAACAAAAAAAAACCAAACGTGCAAAAACATCTTCAAACCAAACCTTCCATCCTAACAGCAATGTCCAACCTGTAATTGCTGAAATATTCATTGGATCATATTTGATAAATATTTTTGGAGGCTCCTTTTTGGAGGTCTTGGTGTTGTTTGTCTGTGGATTAGCACTGTTTTGCATCAGAATGATGTTCCTATGCTGAAAAGCAGTGGATTTCTACAATAGGAGTAATAATTCCTCTTGAGCTGTGAACTGAAATGCCTCTTTTTCCGAGCCAGGGTAAGCACATTTGTTCACGGGATTTTTTTTCCACTTTATACTGTCCAAATATAAACAGAATTACTAGGTTTTAAAACAGGTTTATGGAAATAAAATAATGTTAAACATATGCTTTAGATTAGTTCCAAGAGATATTTCTGTGTTTGATTCAGCTGACAGACTGCTGAGATGCATATGCAGTCTCAGAACCAGGACCCTGTCTTCAGAAAATTCTCACCTATGCATCCTTCTAGAACAATCTGTACCTAATTGGGGCATAGCTTGTAGGATTTGTGGCTGGCACAGGAAAAAACTTGAGCAGATCTTGGCATTCTGTTCAGATTTGAGCTTTCCCCTTCCCAAGGACTGCTGCAACTTGGATTGGATGTTTCTCTGGGGTTTGAATTCAAGAATCAAGAGAAATGTGTCCAAAGAGTGAGTGCCATAACTTTGGAGAGAATAATGTCAGTTTGAACAAAGTGATGAGCTTTAGAGGTACCTGAAGGTGGTACTTCTACTGATTGTTTAGCCAAATCTGTGACAGATTACATTTAGGAAAATTTTTCATTTGCCTCTTACATTGTGTTGACTGTAGGATCAATTACATCTTAATTTTCCTCTGGCTTCGTATAAGGTATATTGATAAGATACTTGAGATAAAATTACATGTAAATAAAATGCTTGATTAAGGTGAAGAATTTAACTAAAAAGAAGAGAAACAACACTTAGGCAAAGGACCAGACCTAGTAATAAAGAAAATGTGTCCAAGCTGAAAACCCTATTTATAAATTGGTCATAGTTATAGTAAAATCATTGTGTTCTCACCTCTAGCTCACACTTTTCACTCCTGATTACTTATTGTATTTTTTACTTTGCCAGAATTGGAGAATGAAATTTGTATAGATGACATAATTTTATAACAATGTTCTAAAAGACTGGATGAAAAAGTATTGTTTTACTCCTTTGATTCTTTCTGTTTATGTGGTATATTTCTTGGGACTAAATCTAGTTGCATATAATGTTAGTTGCATATAATCTAGTTGCATATAATGTTAAAAATAAAATTTTCTGAATGATAGGATAACATATTTTATGAACAAAGCTCCTGAAAATGTCAGACTGTGTTATAGGTGCATACAAACATTATACATACATACCATTGGGAAAAAACCCCAAAACATACTTAAGGGTAAAAATAACTTAAAAGAATTTATGCATTTTAGTATTTTGAGGTGAGCGGTAGTAAGATGTCTCCATTTTATCAAGACAGTCTGCGTGCAGAATGAGTGGATTAATTCTATGTTTTGGTTAACTGACAACTGTATAAACCTTCTCTTGACTTTTAGAACTGTGTTAATCCCTGTTCCCTGTTTATAATCTCTCTACAAGAGCAAGCAAGGTGAATGATGCTTTATCTTAGATCAAGACAAGGCATCAGACAGCATTTGGAAATTGCCTGAAGATTTATTGTGGTGAGTGTGACATTTTAAGTGAAATAGCCTTCCAGAGTACTTGAAGAAATAACAGGAATATTTGAGAACTGATAAATGTTTTGGGTTTTTTTAGATCGAGGTCGCACATTAGATGATATTTGTGTTTTTAGTTACAAGTTCCTCTTCTACTAACTGTTTTTTCAATTACTGTTTCTTCTGCCATAGAAATTAATACCACGAAAATGAAAAGCGTTTGAAACATTATTCAGTAATAAATTAATTTTAGAATAATTGTGATTTTATCTTTTGCAGGTTACAGCATATGCTTATGATAATGAGTATTCCATTCCATTCCCTTACTGGGATTATTCAACTGAATCAGTATTCTGGAGATAAACATAATTTTTGATCAGAAGAGTTGTATTTTCTTGGAAGTGTTGCACATGAATGCTCTTTATCCATCTTCTCCATTTAAGTGGTTTTTAGTAATTAAGTTTGTGAGCCCACATGGACAACAGCTTTCATTGCCTACCAAATACACATTGACTTCTGAGTCCCTTTAGTATTGCATTTTCCTATGCTTCTTTCCTCTCTTGTTTATGGGTCTGGTACATGTGGGGGTTTTACTTGTTTTAGCAGATGGTCTTTTGTGTAAATACTTTTGTGGCCTCAATCCCATTTTTATAGTTTTTTTTCTAAACAAGGGTTCAGATGTTGTCCCAGCTTTAAGTGGTATCCTGGCTCTTCTCACCTTTCTGAGTAGGAAGTTAGATACTGGGATGGTAAATTATAAAGTGTTATAGAGTCCTTGGCTTTCTTTTTCTGTAGGAAAACACTTGTAGAACACCTGTAGGCCTGAACTTCTCAAGAACTTGTGAAGAAATCTAGCGCATCTGCAGCCTCCAGGGTTGGCAAGATAGTGTTCTCTTCTGCTCTAAACCTTCTTTGGTGGACAATGAAATACAGTCCATTGAAGCACAGAATGTTGTGCTTATCTCAGCTTTTTTCACTCACAGCTCTGCTACTGCCTTCTTCCCACTATTCCTTATTTTAAGCCAACTGCTAATTTTATCAGGATAACCTTTCTGTATAAAAGAACCTTTCAAAAATTGTCACTGATTACTCTGTGACTTCACTCTTGAATATTCAGATGATAAATTCTTGCACAGAGAAGTTTTTCGTTAATATATCCCATAGGAGAGAAGACTGAATAGCTGTTTAATATACTTGGCCAGAAATATGAAAGGAAATTTTACATTCTGTGATTTTTTTTTCCCTATGTAATACTAGAAGATCTAGTATAAATTTCAAAAATAGTAGATGGAAGACTAGTAGTGAAAAACTGTTGTAAATCTCCTATAGAGATGCAATGACTGAGTGAAGAGTTGTTTGAAGCGTTTTAGTGATAATGAAGAAATTTTGTACCTCAAGCAAATTTATTTCTTTAACTTCTGAGGTCAGAAGCATCCAAAATAACCTTTTTCTGAAAAGAAATTTTTGAAATGATCTTGACTAAGTAATTTTAACTGTGGGAAGAATTTTTGTCATTCAGTTTCGTTTTCTAGCCTGAATTTTGTTACAAAATTTATTTGAAATTAATTCTGTTCTGATTTTATAGTGATAATTCTCTCAATTTTCCCATAATTAAGTGGCTACAGTGTAATAATCTTTACTGAAGTAGTTTCTTGGCTCGTAAACTGTTTAGAATGGGAAATCAATGTTTCCACCTTGATTTTAGGCTGCCTTGGTTTGTCAATCTGTGATAGGTTTGTAGGTTTGTATGCTTTTCACCATATGTATTCAGGAGTGAAGGACTGCTTTCTAACTTTGTGAATGACAAATCCTAACCAAATGGTTTAATAGTGCTTGCTGATTTGTTAAGGGATCTCTTTCAGGTCATCAGATCTAGTGACCCAAAGGAGCTGAATAGCTGGACTGCCTCCCTCCTGAGTTACTGACAACTGATTGCACTGCCTCTTCTCTCCACAGATCTTGTGTTTCTGGGTTTTTTTTCCTTTTTTTTTTGGCCTCCTTTTTTTTATCTTGTTGCTAGTACTAGGGGAGTTATGTTTGTCAGTTTAATTATTAGATATAAACTTAAGTCCGTGCATTGTCTTATGAGGAAAGAAGGAAGTTGGATATTTTTTGAGGTGGGATTCCAGTCCTTGGTAACTTACCTTCAGGCTTTAGTATGTCACATTATTTTACCACCAGTTATTATAATCAGAATTGCTTCTTTCATATGAGTAGTTAATAAAGAATAACAGGACATTATTTATCTCCAAACCATTCTGGAGTGTATTATATTTCTAATTTTTATGTGAGAAGATTTTTTAACTAAGAACATGCAAGTAATTTTGCTGTCTTCTTTTTCAAGGGGCATATTAGAAAAGAAATTTTTTCCTCAGACTGTGAAAACCTGGTGATTAAAGTGTCAAGATCATGTAGAATTTGTAAAAAACCACCAACCTCACTCAGTTAAATCACGAGGTTTCCTATTGGCACTGGCAAAATCATTCATATTTGAAAATAAGGGGAATATCTTTATTTTTAATCATTTTTTTATGAATGGTTACTCTTACTAGAAAGCTGAAGCCAGTCCCTTCCTGAGCAGTGGAGGACATGACTAAGGTAAAATCTGTATAAAGGGCATCTGTATAAAGGAGCGTACAGTTCCCATAATCTCTTTCCTCAGTTCTCATACTGGATGAGTTGGGAACTTCACATCGGTGTTGCTGTACTCACTGTTTCACTCTTTGAAGCTCATCTGGGCTTCCCCCCCTCCCCCCACCTTGGGTTTAGGAGCAGATAGGAGCCCAAAGCAATCTTTAGGATTCTCTAGGTTGTTTATAAATGTTTCTTATTAACAAAAAAACATTCAGATCCAAGAGGAGAAAATATGGAATGGTAGTGAGATAAACTGCAGCTGGGAATAATCAATGTACACTTTCAATTCACCCTCCCTCTCTCCAGTTCAGACTCTCTTACTTTGAAGTTGGATTCTTTTGCAACTTAAGGAACCTTCAGAAAGCTATATTTGACATTATTGGTGCTGTTACAATAGCTGTATGGAAGACCCAGTAGTGATGCTCTATGATGAATACTGCTTTGTTTTGTCTGTGGGAAGTAAGTGTGCTCTGACTTGATCTGTTTAAACTTTGATGAGAGATGTTTGCTGATTACAGCTCTTTCTGCTCTAGAAACTTAAATAGTGTGACAGAAATGGTTTGTAGTTTCCCCTGTTACTCTTTCTGGGGTAATGAGAATAAATTACAGCAAACAAAAAATATTCTCAACTGAATGTAAAATTCTGTAAACATACAATGAAAATGTTTTGCTGTATTGACACATAGAAACAATTTCACAATTGAAATTTACTAATAATTAATAGACATCTGAGATGCTGTTATTTTACTGCAGCATTCTTCTGTGCATTTTTACTGGTGCCCTACTTTTATGAAGCTCAGGAGTAGTCACATGAATATATTCTTGGATTTTCATCCAATATTGTTGCTAAGGAAACATCATCTTTAATACTGTATCCTTGTCTGCAGCTTGTCTGTATTAATCAATGCCTGTTAACGCTCAACACAAACCAAATAAAGATAAAAAAAAAAAAGCTTAATTTCTTTTATTATAAAGTAGTTTATTATTGACTATTCTCCTTCAGGATCCCCTGCCACTACAAACCTCACACAAATTGTAGGGTCTTGTCCATGGCTCTGGTCTCATCCCAAACAGACACAGCATGGACAGTTTTTATATTTTTTTTTCCCACAGGCTGCAATTAATATTTAATATAATAATCTAGCATAGGTATTGTACAGTGCATGGATCTGGTCAAAATGGTAGGAAATTCCTACATATTGCTCTAAAAGGGAGAAAGAACCTTTTCTGTATGAATTAAAAAGAGGGACTTGAATGCACCAAAGTGAGAAACATATCCCTTTTCAGTATACTGTTAAACTCTAGCTGTATTTTCAGCCCAATTTGAATATCTATCTAGGAAAAGACCTGTCATTCAGTCATATCAGTGGAAATCTCAGTTCATTACAAGTCCATCTATTTGGCTTTGTTGCAATAGTGACAGACAGGTTTTTTGAATTTTCTGCTTCTGAATTCTTTCAAGAAGTACCAAATTTTATAGCCAATTTCAAAATTAATTTGACTTAGCAGTTTATTAGCCTAATACCCGCTTTGTTTCATGCTAATGTTTGCTTTTTGAATGTGTCATTACATATCTGCCTCTTTGGAGACACTACATTAGATCTAACATCTGTTATTGAGAAGCCTAGGTCAGAAAGGCCAGAGGCAAACAAGAAGTCCTGAAGAACTTGTGTCATTAGGGATATCTGTTTCCTTTTTCGGACAAGCAGCAATATCTCATTCATCAGCTTAGTCATCCCTCAAGGAAGAGGAAAGAAATCAGGCACCAGTTTACAGTCTAACTGTGTGGGCTAGATGCAAGCACAGTTTCAGCAGCGTAACTTGGATAGGTCATACCAGCTTTCATTACCAGGGCAGTAAAGGGAACGCAAATCCTCTCCTCCTGAGTCCATAGCTTCTCATGCCACTAAGTAATCTCCTCCTTCTCCCTAGGAGAAGAAAATGTAAGAAAATATTCGTGAGAGAGTCAGTGTACTAAAGTCCACAGATCTCACAGTAACAGATTGGAAAGTTGCCTTAGGAGCTGAGCCACACTCTCACGCTTTCCTACCTGACCTCAGGAACTGACTGGATGGATGGTAAGCAGCTACTTCAGATACCATCCCAATAGCTATATGCTGTTAACACCTCAGTAGAGGTGTGTTGAAGATCTTACCTGAGGTATCCAGAGACAACTCCAACTCATTGTTTGATCCTGTTAACTGCATCGTGCCCATGAGTTAGTGTAGTCTGTGTATAGCAAATGTTTATGGTTATCCATTTCTGGGCACCCATTCTAGTTATATTTTTTCTTTCAGCACTACGAAGCTACTTACAGTGCATTGTTCAGGACTGTTTTAATAATGAAAATTCCCAAATATGTGAGTTTTATTGATGCTTTTCCTCTAGAGGTTAGACGAAGATACTGTATTTTTGCGTTATTTGCTACGCTTATAGGGATTGCTTAATCACTCATAGTACAATGAAAGAACTGAAAAGAGTCACCACGTTGCTTAGAACTGGGGTGTAATCCTTGAGTTTTGATCAGGACCCAAAATTTTAAGTCTGCATCGTGTCCCGTGGGATTAATAATAGCCAAGACTTGAATATTAAGGAAAAGCATTGTCTTATCATTCATGACTCATATGAAAACCATGTAAATAAGTGTGGCAGTTACTTTCTTACTGTTGGTAATAGAAATAACACTCCCTTGACTCTTTGCATGCTTCTCTTTTCCATCTGTTCTGATAGCCTGTGAGATAAAATACTTGCAAGTAGTACTTTAACCTATCCTTCACTCCTTGGTCTGTAGGAAATGGTGAGGAAAGGTGTTTTCAGGGAAGTATTTCTTCAGCCATTGCAAACAGCTCTTCTTCCCTTCATGTTGGCATTTTTTTAAAAAAAGCTTGCTGTTTTAAAGTATTTATTGTACATTTATTTTCTTCTACTGTCTAGAAAAGTTATTAGCAATTTATAATAGAGACTGAAGTGGTAGAGGAAGGACAATGCTAGTTCCAAAGTGTTGTCTGTTGGGATTAAAATACAGGTTTTGGATCTTAATTTGTGCTGCATTATCTCATATCAAGGCAGAATTTAAGTTCAGTTGTCTAAGCCAGTATTTTGCATCATGATGTAGAAAGAACTAATACTATGATATTGCTGTTAGTTATTATTTGCCATTTATTAAATTGAAAGAGAGGAAGCATTCTCTATATTCACTTAATATTCTTTGAATGAAATTAGTTGGCACACTTGGGCTAGGACAATATTTTCCTGGCCCTTGGCAGTGCCTTTACTGTTGTCCCTTCCATCTCTGATGCATTGCATTTCTTGCTTCTGGTCTTTAGTTAAAAACATGATAAGCTAATTTTTGGTTGCTGTGAAGTGTTTTCTAAGGCGTGGGGTGGGGTTGCTTTTGGATGTATGTATGCTCAGGGTGGTGCTTGAGTGTTTTTCAAAGTTGCAACTGTGGGGTGCTTTTTGCTTGTCTAAAAATGCACAGTGCACTAATAGCACAGCTAAGTACAGGATTGAAGAGGTCATGAATCAGACATGAGACTGCTGTGTTTTTTCTTTTTTCCTCTTAGCTTCTGTCTCTCTTTCTTTTTTTCCTTTCCTTTTTTTTTTTTCTGGTTTATTCTTTCCACTTCGTTTCTCAAATTTCTTTATTGTCCATGTGGTCTAGTATCTTTCTTTCTGTGGTGCTATTGTAAAAATTAGATCATTTTGGATGAAGCATTTTCTTCTCCTCCAGATGCTTTTCCTTTTTCCCCATGAGTACACCATCTGCCCGTGCGTTCTCTGGGAGATGTGCAGGTGTTGGTCAGGACTAGGTGGCAGAACTGAAGTGAAATGTGATAAGTTTTGCCTGCCAGCTCCTTTCTGCTTTATTTTTTATTTGCAAAGTTGCTCTGCCAAATAAAGAAGGGGAAAACTAGAGAAACAACTCTGGGAGTGAAACAAAGTGGAGAAATGTTGGTTGCTTGATCCTGGTCCTGAGCATAATGTGGAGTAGCAAAGGGCAGAAATTCCCTTTAAAGAATTGAAAGGTTCAGAGGCTTTTTACCTTTTTAACTTTGAAGTTAAAAGTTCTTCTTAGAGTTGTGCATGTGGAATTTGTCAAGTAGTATCAACCAACTGAATTGCTATTAAAACAGAAAAAATATAGAAGTGTATATACGGTAGTATGACTTCATTAAATATCAAGCATCTTCTAATGTGTTTTTTTCTGGCTCTTTTTATATATAGAAAACGTATGCAACTTTTGAGTTAGATATTTAATTTTCTGGTAATTTTCTGGTTAGCTTTAACCTTGCTATTTCTTCTATGTTTATGAACTCCCCTTGTCTCCACACTTTGAACTTCCTTTATTGAAATCTGTGTTCAGGTATAAGATCATCTTACCTTTGCAAATGGCTCAACCTTTCTCCTTTCCAAGTGATTTTGAGAAGATAAATACATTTACTGTATGTTGTTAGTGGTTCTGTCCACCAGTCTCTGAAGATCGTTCATTACCCTGTGAGTCATTAGGCTAAGAAATTTTTTAGGCAAATTAAACAGCCAACTTAGGAAATTTTGTTTTCCTGATTTCCATGTGGTATTTCTACATCATTTTGGACTGCTGTACTTAGTCTGTGTAGAATGTCATCAAGTAGTTTGTTTGGGTTTCTATTAGAATACATTCTTACCTTTCTGTATTATGAAAGCTGACTCTTCAGACCTCATGTCCTCCCTTGCAACTTGCTTGCACAAACAAAATGAAGAACTATCTTGCTGACTAGCATGCTTTCTAACTTGGTCCCAGATTTGGCAAAACAGTTCTGATGATCCTCAAGTGGACTTGGAAAATACAAAGCTTCTTATAGCTTTGAAATACAAGCTGTAAGAAAATTCTCTGCAATGTTAGAAATGCGGAAAGTAACTAGTTATTCAAAACCAACTATTCCCAATTGTTCTACATTAAAATTAAGGCATTTAGGATAATCTTCATTGCTCCTCAGTGTAGTCATCTGAATTGTAGTCATTGCACCTAGTCTAAGCTAGTCATGCTTTGGCTTGCTGTACAGTCAGTGGAGAGACAGCTTCAGAAGGCTATTCAGTCCTCTAATAAAAAGGGCATCAAATACTATGTGGAATGAAATACTTTTGGAGATGCATTGATCCATACTCCATTGGTGATAGATATGTAGATAGTTAAACACTAACTTCTCTTGCCCATTGCTTGTGTTTTTAAATGTTAAGAAAGAGAAAGAAAGGGAAAGTAAGTGTGCATGAAAATCTGACCTAATATAATAAATACTTTTGAAACGGAGGATTAATGGCTATTTTGTAATTAGTTTGAATTTAGAAGGCCTGAAGGTTTAAATTGAAGAAAGGGGGTGGTATGTACTATATTAAGGGAATTTTACAGCCGGTGTGGAATCTGTGATACTAAATGACTTGTTAATATTTACTGTCAATGAGAAAATATTGTAAAATAATTTTTAAGGGACAATATTAGTGCAACTAACTAGTTAAATATAAATGTTGCATGCAAAAATATTTTGTATCTTTTTTTGGCAGCCTTGCTTTGCACCCTGAACGTGTGTTGGTGGCAACAGGTCAAGTTGGAAAAGAACCATACATCTGCGTGTGGGATTCATACACTGTGCAAACTGTGTCTGTTCTGAAAGACGTTCACACACATGGTATAGCTTGCTTGGCTTTTGATTTAGATGGTCAGGTATGTGATTAATATTCTTTATTTAAACACTTGAATAAATATTTTATCTGTTAGAAATCTTGTCATGTAGCTTTTCTTAAAAAAAGAAAGTATATTGTCTCAAGTTTGATATACTTATTCTCAAGTTGAGGAAAATAAAATTACATTACTAATGAATGACAAATATTCACATTTGGCAAGAAAAGTATAACTTCAAAAGAGTTTTAAATGAATATAAGGTGGCAGGGAGGTTCTTGTGATCTGTGGGCCACAGCTCAGGGTTAGACCAAATGGTTGAAGATTGTGGACCCCCTACGCAGAGGCATGTCATGTGCGCAGAGTGGTAGCAGTACCATTGTGTTACTCATCTGGAACTATAAATATCTTCAGGCAGTATCCCTTTCTCTGCATGCACTGGTGGCTTTCCACATTTTGGTTGGTTGTTCAGACTCATTTGTCCTGGATCTAGGAGTCAAGAAAAATGTTTTATTGGATTATAATTTTGTTACTTTAGAACATTCTCTGAGTAGTGAATTGATTCTCAGAGCTGCTACCTATAATGGAGATTGTTTTTACCAGACCCTTGCTCCTGTGAGTAAAGAGGCTTTCTTGATTGATGTGTTAGAAATGGAAAATACACATTAGGTAGCAGCTGAAAAGGTATTAACTGTGAAAATCCTTCCTGCAGTTGTGCTTTCCTGGTCTACGAAACACTTTCCCTCCCACTCAGCCTTGCAATGCAATACTCAAATTTAGCTGTATTCTCAGTTCCTTTTGCTTGCTAAAAAGGTCAGTATCTTTTAGCAAGTGGGGATGTATTGTAGAGACCAGTTTCTATCCCTATTAAGAGAATATCAAATGGAGCTCTATTGAACACAGAGGAAAGCCTACTGATAGTTTGTTTCTGTTAAAACATGCTGTAATTGTTGTAGGGAATTTTCAAGTTTGTTGGAATGATCTACAGATTTTATCATTTAGGTTTCTCACTGTTTAGAAAGTCAGCTCCTAGAGTCAGCTTCTTCTTATAACATCATTTCTACTTCACTGCATATCTTTTCTTGTCTGTGTAAACTCGTGTCACTTCCTCACATAAATGGCCATAATAATTTAAGGTCAAGATGTATCAGATTAGGATTGAAGTCCCCTAATTTTTTTTGAATGCAGTTAGACATCCCCTGTGTTTATTGGAGGGTTTTGAAGGTAGATCTGCGATTTGTTCTAGGAGTACCCAGTACTGATTCTTGTGTCTAAAGCCATAAATGGTCAGAATTTAGGCTGTCTTGCTCAGCATTTCCATATGATCACCTTTTTTGTTGCATTTGTTAGAATTTTGCTGTCTTGAAGGAAAGCTGGATACAGATTTTTCAAGACCCGCATCTCCAGAATTGTGTCCCTATGAAAATACTATAAACCACAAATCCAGTTTAGAAAGATCTGCAAAACACTTGTTTATATCTTGCCCATCCTTTAAAATCCAAATTTGTCAATCCTTAACCAGGTTGTTTTAGCGGTTTAATGTTTGATGTTAAATATACTTATTTGGCATTATTTGGGTAAGGGTTAGGGTTTAGGGTAAGGGGTTAGGATTAGGGTGATGCAGCAATATACTGAAGTCACAACACAAGCGATTGCAATATGGATCACAAGAAAAACACGGTTCCTATTACTGATCTCTATAGGATTATTGTCCCATTGCTGGACATCTCCACCGAGAAGGAATATATGGATTGAAGTGAGGTCAAGCCCTCTTCAAAGTTTATTTTATTAGTTGTTCAGGTTTTATATTTCATATTGGGCTGTGCCACACACATGTTCTTCTCACTGACACTGGTCTGGCACAGGAGGACATTATTTATTCTTTATTGTTCTTTGTTAGTCAGGGGAACTTGATGATTCGCTGGTGCAACTGTGTTATCTAAACCCAAGGTTACCGTTCAGTCTACCTGGTGTTGAGAGTTCAACTCACTTTATGATACTTTATTCTCCAAGCTTGCTGGGTTTTTTGCTCTTCTCTGAGGTCTACTTGAGTGTGGATGTGCTTGTTAGAAACAAGATTTTCTAGTTCTTAGGAGAAGCAAGAACATTGTTTAATCTCCCTTGTCGAGCAGTCGGTGCCTGGAAAGGCTTCACCCACATTTTTATGATGGGTATGCAGTAATTGTAAAACTAGTCTGCATTTATACACTCATTCTGTAGTAGGACTGGAATTGAATTATTTGGAAGTGTAGCTGGAATTGAAACTGATGCTCCTTCCAACAATGTTTTCAAAAGTGGAATAGAAAGGTGAGACTTTGCAGTATTAATAAGTAAGAAGCATGGATGAAAATTGTATTTAACTTTTTTATTTTTCGTCTCATAATCTTGGATTTTTTCAGACAGTAAAGAAATTTGGTTATTGGGAATAGCTTCCTGTCTTTGGGGTTTGCTTTTGCTTTTACAAACTCACTTTGATAATCTACATAGAAATTGAAAATAAATTTGTCTTCAATGTGTGTAGATATTAACTGCTGAACAGTGAAAAAACTTTGTCTTAAAGATTTACAAAGCTTTTATTTATCAACATTGAGGTATCACAATTCATGCATAAACTGAACAAAAATACTCAATTTTCTTTAAAAACCAAACTCAAAATCACTCAGCTTCTTTTTATTCAATCCTGTTAGTCTTTCTGTTGATAATTTCTATAGGAAAAATAACATTTTGACTGGTTAACAGATATGATAAAGGTGTTGGCTAATATAGTCAATGATTTGTGTCAAGAAATCTGTTCAAGGTGTCTTCACAGTAAAGACAAGACAGGCTGCAGAGCGTAGGAAGATCTCAAACTTTTATTTTTCTATATTTTTTTGAAAAAATCTTTTTGTCCTTCCTGGTTTTACAGTTTAACTGGTTTCAAACTCTTTCTGAGTATTAAAGACTTCATAAAGACAAATTGTATGTTTGGGGTCTTGTTGGATTCTGTTTTGAGAAAAGATTCAGAAATAGTTAATCATACATGTCTTGAAGAATGAAGCAAAAGACTTTTAAGGCTTTTAATTGTTTATAATATTTTGTTTGTTTCCAAGAAGATTGAAGAAAATATTTTTTCTCTGTATCTCTTCAACTGGTAATATAAATCATTAAATTCTTCAAGTTATATGCAATTAAACACATATAGTTTTATTAACTTCAGTGATTTTACACATTTTTTACAAATGTGTCCTGACTGTTCCTTGCCATGTGTGCGATATATAATTATGTATATTAAACATTATAAATCATAAATACATTGTTATCTAAGAAGATTTTTATGATCGTGATGTTGTAACTGAAAAGATGCATCTATGGAAGCTTTTGCACAAGATGTAGCTTATGTTTTCTTCTATATCAAAATGCAGGTATTGCTTCTAACTTAACTATGTTAGGAAGTTTTTATCATTCATTCAAAATCATGATTCTATCTTTCATTAATATATTGAGTTATTTGTTTGTTTACTTTGGACATTTTTTAGCGTTTGGTCTCAGTTGGTTTGGATTCAAAAAACACAGTTTGTGTATGGGACTGGAGAAAAGGAAAACTGTTGTCAATGGCTCCTGGTCATACAGACAGAGTAAGTATAACTAAAGGATCTGAGTGTCAGTGTAATGTTAGTGTGTTAAACCATGTCCATGTATAATTACTAGAGCTATGTCTGAACAAAAAACATTTTATGTTTTAGAAATTGAATTTGCATAAAGTTTGGATACGTATTGAGATATATGAAGGTATTTAAGATATATGCATTTATTTCTAAAATAAAATGCATAACTCAGCACTTATTTGTGTATGGTTTGTTCAGACTTTAAGCATGTAGGGGAAGTGCAGAATTAATACACTTCCTAGACCCATATGGGAAATCAAAACGCAAATAATTGCTTGAATTTTTCTAGTCTGTAAATAAACCCTAATGTTGTTTTATCATGTGTTTTAATTATTCTAGGGGAAAAAAACCAGAACTCACATGAGATATACATTGCAATTTCAGTATTGAATGAGAGGATAAGAAAGATTCCAGTAGATCCATTTAAAGCATTTCAGACTCTCTGTTAATTTGCTACAAGTTTTTACTGTTTACTGTCCCATGCTAGAAAAGCCATCTTTGCTGACATCCTTGGTTTTTTTAATGCAGATATTTGATATTTCTTGGGATTTATACCAGCCAAACAAGCTCGTCAGCTGTGGCGTAAAACACATCAAGGTAATAAAATAAATGTTAATTCATAAAATATTTAAGATGCAGTAATATATACTCTATAAAATATATAAAATAGGATCTAAAAGGAATATGTGATGATAATATGGAAAGTTCTCTGTAAGAATAATATTACTTTTTAGGAACGGCAATCATGGATCACACCTGACTACACCAGACATTTTATGAGATTTATATAGTTGAAAACAGACCCTCTCTGCTCAAAAGAGTTTGTGGCCTGACAGAAGGAAAGCAGTAGGAATGAAACAGTTGTTAGTAGCACTATATGTCGTGATTGTAATATATCTTAAAATTTAGATTGTCTAAAACATGCTGTTTTAAATCCCTAGTAGCATAAGACAGGACGCACACGTTTAAGGTGAGTCCAGGTACTCAAGTTTCTGATTCTTGAACAGTGAATGAATTGTTACACTACAGAGGGGAAATGAGTTGAAAAACCTTTTCTTACCATTTGAGAGAGTATGGAGAGTAAGTGGAAGAGAAAGGAAAATGCTTGATCTTTCTTTTAATTCTTTTCCCAGCTGTTACTCATACTTTTATCGTTTGGAGCACTCTGTACCTGTTACAGGATTCATAATTTGGACAGTTCATGTCTTTTTCAAGCGTGCTTTGTTTCATCCATGTACCAACTACTGTGCAGTAGCTTTAACTTAAAGCTTTTTCAGCTTTAACTCTGTAAGCAGATTTATCAATGATTCACTGCCATGAAATATGGCTCCTAAAAAACGTCCCTGCGCTCTCCTGGGCAGTGTCTTCTGTTTTACCACATAACAGCAGTAGATGGCAGCTTGAAAGTTCTGAATTGTTCTTATGCGTACGTTCCCACGGTGGGGAAAATGTATTGCTTTTTACGCAATGAACTTTTAGATTAATATTTATTAGTGGTTTATGGGAAAAAGTCTTCAATGTGTTGGCTAGGTTGCATAAGTCTGATTTGGCAGAGTGTTTAGCATGTCAGTTACATATTTCCATAAGCTTGGTTAATAATGACCTTTTTTTACTTCAAGATCTAAGAGGACCTTTATACCAATAGTGAGCTAATATTTGCCAGCAGTGATTTAGTATATTTAGGATGGCTCTGTGATGTCAAAACATATCTATTTAGATAAACAAAAGTTTATTTGAACAACTTTTAAAGTTCTTTGAAGGCTTGTTAAATAGCAATAGCATTTTAAGAATAATTGTTGTATCCTTGGAGAAAACATTAGGCAAAAATCTGAATTCTAGAGATTTATAGACATTTGGATCAGGCAAGAGATTTTTGTCGATGAATATTTTTCTTAAACCATGCATTCTTCTTGTTCTTTCAGATATCAATAATTACTTTCATGTTTTCAGTACTATTATATTTTTCTCACATGATATTTTATGCAAATTATAATACTACTTAAATTATGTAGATAATTCCAAGTGAACTGATACATCACCCAGTGCCACATTGGAGCTAGGGGTTTGATTTATGCAGTGATTGTGTGGTTAATTCTCAAGCTACAACATAATCTATGTCCTGTAGTCTGTACTTTGGTTAAAAAAATGCTGGTGTCATGGTTTAACCCCAACCAGCAGCCAAGCCCCACACAGCTGCTTGCTCTGCTCCCACCAGTGGGATCAGAGAGAGAATTGGAAGGGTAAAAGCCAGAAAACTCATGGGTTGCGATAAAGACAGTTTGGTAGGGAAAGCAAAAGCCACACGCACAAGCAAAGCAAAACAAGGAATTAATTTACAGCTTCCCACGGGCAGGCAGGTATTCAACCATCTCCAGGAGAGTTGGGCCCCATCACATGTAACAGTTGCTTGGAAAGATAAACACCATCATTCCAAACGTCCCCCCTTCCTCCTTCTTCCTCCCAGCTTATATACTGAGCATGATGTCATATGGTCTGGAATGCTCCTTTGGTCAGTTTGGGTCACCTGTCCTGGCTGTCTCTTCTCTCTACCTCCCATGCACCCCCAGCCTTCTCGCCAGTGTGGCAATACGAAAAGCGGAAAAGGCCTTGGCTCTGTGTAAGCCCTGCTCAGCAATAGCAAAAACATCTCTTTATTTTTAACCCTGTTTTCAGCACAAATCCAAAACATAGCCCCATACTAGGCACTGTGAAGAAAATTAGCCACCTCAGCCAAAACCAGCACAACTAGTTAAGATGCAGGGATTTGTCTAATCAGCACATGGTTATTTCTGAATTACAATATTGCTGGTACAAAAATCTGTTCATGTGTGAACATATCAGTTCAATATTGAGCAATATCAGTTCATTGTAACTGCTTACATTATCTTGTATTAATTGAAGTCTCTGCTCAGAATTTTGAACTGATTATTAATAACAGAGTGACTTGCTGTGAAATACAGTTCCATAAACATGTATACAGAAAACATGCTGAGACAACGTAAGAGTAACTTGTCAGCAGCGATGAAATAAATGCTTTCATGTACTGTACTGTATTACTTCAGCAGCTTCTTGATTTTTCCAGTGCGCATTTCCGTGTTTGGACAGGAGAGTTTGAAATGAATATGCGAGCGTTTCTCTTTTGCAGAGATCTCAGAAACTACAGTGTGTATCATGATGTTTAGTTGGCAAGTACTGTGCTCTGACAAGAGACTTTGCATGTCTTTAACTCAGGAGTCATTAATACATGTTGGGTCGCCTATGAGGAAATTCACCCTCGTGTGATTGCTGTAATCACATGCTAATGGTTTATTAGAAGGTTTGTAAAAATCTCCCCTCTAGATGATTGCTTTGTGTGATCAGGGGTTCTGATGAGAAATGATAGGTCAATAATTAAACCAACTGTTTTCAAACAGAACAAATAGCAGCTTTATCAGAAATCTACATGCTTAGATGACGTCTTTAAATGTCTAAAGTAACATAAAGTACAAATGCAGCATTTGCAATGTGGAAGACTTACGTCAAAGAAAGATAAGACAATTTCATTATGAAATGCTTTTAAAAAATGACTTAAAATACAGCTAATTCACAAATTACTCTTTGAGAGAATTTAATACCCCAAAATTCCTTCCCAACTAGCCTGCTATGCTGATTTTATGGAAAGATAAAGTTGGTTAATAGCATAAAAAGTTGTTAAACAGCTGGAGAACTGAAGCATGGATGATGAAGGCTATGAATGATGATGTCTTTTGCATGCAAGGTACTTCTCTTTCAGATGTACATATTAAATCATAGGATATTAGCAAAATACCTGTCTTTCTAAATCACTTTACGTTACAGTTCTGGAGTTTGTGTGGCAATTCATTGACACCAAAACGTGGTGTTTTTGGCAAAACCGGTGATCTCCAGACTATATTGTGCCTCGCCTGTGCAAGGGATGAAGTGACATATTCTGGTGCATTGAATGGAGATATCTATGTATGGAAAGGAATCAACCTTGTACGGACAATACAGGGAGCACATGCTGTAAGTATATCTCTTTAAATTAATATAAAATGTTAAGTAGATTTCTGCAGAGCTGGAAAGGGCAATGCAAGGTCATCTTGTCTGTGTTCCTAAACAATTTCAATGACAGAGACTCAGTATGTCTTATTTGAACAGTTTTTAAAACAGTATACAGCTTTGAAAAGTGAAGACATCTGAATGAAAGTTTAATAACATTTTTCAAAAGTGCTTCGTAACATTTTAATTGAAATGTTTAATGCAACTATAAAGTGATTATAATTTGGCTATATAAGTTTTAATTATCTTTTCCATATTATTTCAAAGTATATAGCTTTGAGATTAAAATAGGCAGCAAAAAACCCACTTAGTGCATTGCAATCTGATTTGTGGATGTCAAACTATGAGAGTCATCATTTCCTCTCCTGGTAGTAATTTGATAATATAATGCAAAATTTGACTTCAACTTTGTCTAAGTATCACCTTAAAAAAAAGCCAACCAATTTGTTTTACCCTATGGGGCATGAAACTGCTAAGGTCACTTTATAAAGCTATATGATTTCCTGGTGAAATGTTAATTTTTGTTTTGGAAAGCAATGTACTTTCTAGCTAATATTTGAAGTTCCCTTTTTAGCAATTTAAAATAGTGTGAAAATACAAGCATATGAGTTCCAATATTACAGCTTCAAACTTGTTGGTAAAAATCAATAACAGTTAATTATTCTTACTTCTAAGAATGTTTTTGTTTTAACTGGCAATGTTGGACTGGGTGGCATGATGTATGTAACTGAAGTATAAGATTCACTTTTCATGATTTAATGAGGTAGAACGGAGGGGACTAAGGGATGAATGATATGTGTGTGTGGGAGAGGTTGCAGTCAGTTGTAGTGAGGAGGCTCTTGGTTTACCAAAGATTTAGGAACATCATTCAGGATGGTTGCAGCTTGTTGAATGAGCTAATAATTTAAAAGTGACTGCACTGCTTATTCAGACAGTTGTACAATGACAGTGTACCTGATTATGAATAAAAATAAACTTATGAAGAACATATGCGTGCAAAACATCTCAGACTATCTTTTGTATTTGAGATTTCTTTATATACGTATGTGTATGTATATATATATATAAATACAGATTTACACACACAAACATACATGTATGCATCTATAGAAATATTAAATATATTCAAGAAGGCACAAATTATGAATCAGGAAGCATGAAGGGACATGTTAGTCTTCAAATATTCCTTGATTCTTACTCTATAACTTCAATTCTTGTTTTAGTTTTCATATTTACTGTTCAGTAGTGTTCTATTCTATATTTTCCTAAGATGATGTGACATAGCATGTGCAGACCTGGATTCCCAGAGGAAAAAGTGCACTTTGTTTCCTATCCAAAACTGAAGCCAAAATATTTTCTCACCGTTTGGTGCTGTAGGAGACAGCTGTCCTGCGTACTAACATATTTGTTATTTGGAGTACTTAGAATTGCAACAGTTTATTTCTCAGAATAATGCAGTGCTTTTCAGCTGTTTTAGTGTGAAATGACACAACTGGTAAATGTGGGATGATGAGAGCTTGTTGCTTCACTACCTTATGTGCTGTGTCAGTTCTTTGATGACCACAAGATCAAACTTGAAGTGCTGTGCACCTTATCTTCTTTAGCGTCAGTGGATGGAGCTCAGGTGACCTTGGAGTAGGTCTCATCTAGCCTTCTATTTTTGGCTCTGTCCTATAGGCTCAACGGAATTGTACTTTGCAGTGCTGAACATTAAGTAGGGACACCAGTCCATGTCTTTGAAATTCATTTTTACAAGAGATTAGAGTCAGTACAAATCTCACCAATTTCCACAGGGGAAAAAAACCCAAAAAACCAAGAATAAAATGTTAGCTTAAAAGCTAATATTGACAGATTATTATAATCACAACATATAGAAACCTGGAATGAGAGTGCCTCTTCAGCCATACTAAATTATTATTATGATATTTTATGGCTATTTTGTACCTAATTTTAGCAATTATGTCCTTCTTGTCTGTCCTTTTGAAAGAAAATGAAAGTGTAAATAACAGCATTTGTGATGCACATATATTGCTAAAGGGACAGTTTGCACATAGTACGGAACTGATATAAATTTCTGTTCAGTATGCTAGTGTTGGAATTTTTGTCCTTGCATGCCTGTTTATCATCCTGTATCATTACTCCTCAACAGGCTTGAAGTAAACTGTAAACTTTTTGAAGGAAGATGTCCCATTATTTACATAAATACCATGTATTCCTCTCTTGCAGCATAAACAGTAAATATCTGAGATGCTGGAAAGCATTTCCTAAAGCATGTTAGTTATATGGAGATATAGTCCATCTCCACAGTTATTAAATTATTATTAAGGCAGTTGTCTGCATTAATAAAGAAAACATGTTCTTTTCAAAGGTTGGCTATCTTTGTTACAATTATCCAAGCTAAAAAGACATTTTTTATTTTAAGAATAATTCCATGTGAAAAATAAAACATGCTGTCCCAGTATAAGCAACCAAGGAAACAGATAGCAACTTTAACACTAACAAGCAAAATAAGAATTCTTAATTGAGTTTATCTGTCTTCTGTCACAGCAATACTGAAAACTGTAGAGAGAGGAAAGTAGAATTTCCTGCAGTTTCCTATCTGAGTTTGACTAGAAACAAAAAGTTGAAAGCAAATAGGTTGGCATGACTGGAGAATTAGTTGGAAGAGGATTGGAGAGTTCACTTAATATAGAAGTAGGAATGAAAAGTAGGAAAATATGGAAATGAGCAGGGCTTAGGAGTAAAGGCACACAGTTCATATGCAGGGAACAATGGATTGCAATGGGAAATTCCAACTCTAGATTTGCTGATGCCTCCTAAATAATAATACTAATAAGGGAAGTTTTAAAAGGGAGAAAGAAAACAGCAACATGAAAGCATGTGTAAATTCACTGGTAATGGTAATACTCCAGGAGGTTATTTGTAGGCAATGTATCTGACTCTGGAAAGTTAATATATACCTTGACTAATTAAAAAAAATCTTTTATTAGATGTCTCATTTTTGTACTAGTGCAAAGAACAGACTATAGAATCTTCTACTTATTTTATCATCTTACATTTTCTAAATTCAAGGTAGTCCATGCATATAGATGTTACTCAGATATTAAAACAAAATTGTATGCTTATTTAACAACACTGTATGTTTTAAAGATTCTTGTGTGATATGACCCTGCCTTGAATAGTAAATGTACATAAGATGCTTTTTCAACAGATGAATAATTAATTTTGAGATAGTCTTTCAGAGGTGCACATTAAAGTTGTGCGGATTGATGTCAGAAACTGAGGTTAAATAACAAGCTCGAGGTTAAATAACAGGCAGTCTGTTAAAACTATTGCACGCTTATGTCAGTTGGCTGGATACTAATTAAATATAGATGGAAACAATATAATGAACTTAAATGAATGGCTTTCAGCTGGTATCATGTACCAACACATGCAGTATTTTCTCCTACTGCTTAGACTAGTCGTTGGTTGAAATGTAACTGTCCACTTACTTCAGCCAATGAGAGGTGTATAGGCAACTGTTCTAAATTGTTAGAGTACTATGCGCATTTTTAAACTGTTTTATGGGTGATTTGTTAGATAGGAAGATTTAAAGGTAGCATCTCTCCACTGTAAACTCACCGACATCTGTCTTAAATGTTTGCAATCCATTTCCTTACTATGCAGTATATATTGGGAGAGACAGTGTCTCAGAGTAAGTGCCCAACTTATGTGTTGCTGTACATGCTTTACAAACATCCAAGTCCTATATTGTATTTGGGAGTAAAAAGGAGGCATTGGAGTTCTTTTTGAATTGGTATAATGTCTCTGTTCTCCATGTTGCTCGGTAGTAGACAGTTGCTTCTGAAGTTTCCTTACGATTTTTCAAGCTTGGTCCTAATTATAGCTGACTGCAGTCATGTGTTTTAGGAATTGCATAGTCACAGTTAGTGTGGTGGATTTTATATAAACAACTACATTTAGATAAATTAGCGCTTGATTTTTGTCCATGGGGGGCAAAATAGGTCCGGCAGCAAAAGAAAACCGGAAACTACCTCAGTATTGGAAACTTCTTGGATTCAAGCAGTGGCAAAATATTCATGCAGTAGAGACCATCCTTGTCAAGTTCTTCTTATACTTTTCCAGCTTTCAACTATAATTTCTGGTAGATCTGGGCATTTATTTCTTTAGTTGCTCTCAGTCCACTCTTTTTTTTTTTTTTTTTTTTGAATTTGAGAGAGAACACAGATGTGATACCAGCTGGTTATCTAGGAAAAACAGGAAATATTCAGCATTCTGAGAAAACTGCTGATCAATTTGAAATGTTATTTCCAGAATTTCAAAGTTCATTAGGAAGTGTAATGAAAATTTATAAAAGAAGAATGCAGTCTGTATATCAAGCTTCATAACTTTTCAGATGGAAGACTTTGATCTACACCTTTTATTTTGATTTAGAAGCACAGTTGGTCTTTGTGGCTCACGTTCAATTGGATTTAAAGAAGTCAGTGCAATTGTTTGCCTCTCATTACTGCTAGAAGGCTTTTGACCATCAAGAATCACATTATGTTAATGAAAATTTCAGGCTAAAGGATTAAGAGAAGCATGAAGACTCCAAAGTTGATTTGCATTAACAATCATGACAGTTTCTGAAAGCAAGGATTTAGGGGAGGAATTGACAGGCCAAGCTACCTCAGTAAAGAATCTGTCTTTTCCCCATGAAGTGTGAGCCTAACAATTATATGAAGAATAGCAAAGCTCAGCTTTTTCCATTAAATACTTACAGTCCCCATTAATAAGGGACTTTTTTTATAGTTTTCATCTAGTTCTCTTATTCCAGTGGCACAGAGACTGAAATGAGAACGTCCTATTGCATTTCAAGAGATTGAGCAAGCACAACATCTGCCAAATCTCCTTGACAACCAGTATGTCCTTTTCAAGATAAGGATATTCTGTGAAATGGAAAACAGATTAATGCTGGATCCACTTGATCTTATCTTCAGAACACTCAGCCAGCTTCCCACATCACCAAATGTCTGATTATTTTTTTAATACTGACTAATTAAATAATGGATTTTGGAAAGAATTAATTAGAGAAAAGAAAATTATTCTATTATCAAGGTTGCATTCCAAAAAGAGCCTTTAAAAGATTTAAACTTGGGCAGAATTCAGTATATGGTACAAAATGAGCCAAAATTTCTTTAGCCTTTTATTTGTTCCATGACACTAAAATCATAAAGGTTGGAAAAGACCTCCCAAGATCATCAAGTCCAACTGTTAACCCAGCACCATTGTGTTCACCCTATCCACAAGTGCCATGTCCACATGTTTTTTGAACACTTCCAGGGATGGTCACTCCAGCACTTTCCTGGGCAGCCTGTTCCAATGCCTGGCAACCTTTTCAGTGAAGAAGTTTGTACGAGTATCCAGTTGAAACCTCCCCTGGTGCAATTTGAGGCCATTTCTTCTCATGTTGTCATCCCCCACTTTACTACTATCTCCTTTCAGGTAGTCATAGAGAGCGATAAGGTCTCCCCTGAGCCTTCTTTTCTCCAGGCTAAACACCCCCATTTCCCTCAGCTTCTCCTCATAAGACTTGTTCTCACAATATTTAAGGTTAATGCAGTAAAACAGATAGACATACATGAAGAGAAACAAACACAGTTTGTGTTGTATTTTTGAAAAATCTCTAGGCTCCTAAAGAAACAGAAAGAGGATTTTCAGGATGTTAGAGATAATGGGAGTTAGCCTTCTAATCTGCTTATGACTTAAAAATTCCACTACATTTCTGTTTAGGCACATACTGCTCCTGAAAATGTCGCCTGTCATAAAAGTCTCTTTCCTGAGGATGGACATGACATGTTAAAAAATTTGAGTTCTGTCACCATAGTCTTTCAGTTTTGATTGTCATTTGACATTCTAGTAATGATAGGCTTTTTTTTTTGTGAAGGCCGAGAGATTTCTTTTTCCTCAACTTGAAAAATTATATCCTTGTTACCTGATGTTAGAGAAGCAAACATAGTCCATATTTTGTTATGACTAGTCCATTATGATATTTTTCTTAGATGTAATTTAAGAAGAAAAAACATGCTGATAGGAGAGAATAGTAATGAGGACCTTGGAATTCTCATAAGTCACAACACTGTATCCTGATTTGTTCTTTGAGTGTACAGCTTTGTTGTCTCCCAAAAGCCAATCTCTCCTTTGCAAATTGCTTTCATCTTTAGGGTTAATGTGTATCATTACTGTAAAATCCAGACCCCTAAGCAATGAAACTAATGGAACTTTACATTTACTTCTTTACAAAACTGAAATTTCAGAACAATATTATAGAAGATATATGTATATTATTGGCTGTTCTACCTTCTTTTGGACAGGACTTAAAGACAGATTTTCTCTTTCATCATTTCTAATGCTCTCTTGTTTACTTTTGTCATAGCTGAATATTAAATACTTTCAATAAATATAGAGCAATTTTTTAATTTCTCATAGGCTTATCAGCTAAAGTTGCCCTTTCCGTAGCTTTGCTTACTGAAATGTGTGAGCTACTTCTGAATATGAGATTAGTAATTAAAAAAACCCCAACAGTGGGTGTGTAAGGTATGTATCATGTTAAATCACATATAGTGTCTATGTGACTACAATATCTTTATTTTAATATTATATATATCATCCTTGCCTCTTTGTTATCCTGAAGAAAACATGGATCAAGTGAGTTGAAGAAAACAGGCTAGATTTTGTTTCCTATTGTTCACCTTTAAAATAACAACTTATTATGCATTTTCCAATGGTGTAGAGTAATCACTGTTTTTCTTATGTTTTGTTTCTAAACTTAAGTTTAAAATCAGTCTTTGTTGGCTTAATATATTAAAAAATCCCAGATGTTTTTTGTCTTGTTTTATGGAAACTGAGTAACAGCAATAAAGGCCCTAAACCAAGCCTTGCAGAGATCACAGGAGATCTTCATGCTGACATTTATTAGACTTGGACCAGGTCCTAAGGCAAGAGGGTATGAAACTGAGCTCTTTCTAGGGATAAAAAGCAGCATCACTATGATGATGATTATTAGGATGAAAGCATTCTTGCAACAATTGTCTTTGTCACTGAATGTGAATTCTGCTTGTTGTGAGTTTGTTTTCATTTCTGACTCTCTCATATTTAAAGTTTTTATTAGTTGCATAATGGTTTCTCTAATCTGTGTATATTGTTAAAAATAACTTTCTTCTCTCTTTAGGCAGGAATTTTCAGCATGAATGCATGTGAAGAGGGTTTTGCCACTGGTGGCAGGGATGGCTGTGTTCGCTTGTGGGACTTAAATTTTAAACCAATTACTGTGATTGATCTCAGGGAAACAGACCAGGGATATAAAGGTAAACAGAAGTTTATCACTTTGAATACACCAATAAGGTAGGAAATTTGTCAGTGTTTTGAACAAGAAAAGACTTGAAAAACCAGAAAAGTTGTTTCACGTATGTTGCTGTAAACTATTTGCTAGAAATGGAATAGATCATGCCCGCTAATATGAAGGTCACATAGTCCTTCAAAGTTACTGTAAAACATAAGATGAAGATTCAACTTTTTATGCACGTTGTCTCTAGACCACAGCAGCTTTTAACAAGGAACAGTAGTGCTTAAAGAAAACTTGGAAGAGACAGTAAGGTCTACAATGCAAAACAACAAGAGTCCAAAACTTGTGTTTGCTAGTTATTCAAATTTTTATTAAAACTATTTGAAAGTTATTTACAGTTTTGCAGTACTTAGAACACAGCTTACATAGAACACTGCTTACATATGCCTACGACTTCAGTTACAGTTTGACATGCTAAAATTTTACATAGATATTGTTGCTGTAATGATTTAGGAAAAGAATGCAAACATATACTGAAGCACTAATGTCATTTACAATATTGCTTTTGTTGGCATTTGGTTTTCTTTGCCCCCAGTCACTTTGTTATTTTCTAATATCTTGCCAAGAATTTGAACATGTGGTAGAATGTCTGATGGCAATCAGATACTCAGGGTCAATACATAACATGTTAAGTCTTTGTATGCTGTAATTGACTTGGCATTCCCACCAAGACTGTGAAATACTGCAACAAGATTCAATACATTCCATTTTACATATGCCCTGTAGTAGAGAGGCTCCGTTTTAAATTTGAATTTACTCAGCTGCTGTTTCTCAGCTCTGTTGCATGTAAATGAAAGCTGTCTTTCATTCCGCATTTCTTTCTTTCGAACTTGATCTCCACTCCAGATTGTCTCCTTTACTTTTGATGTAACAGGATCTTGCCACGAACTCTTTTCCCTTGTCAAGTGCCCATGACAAAGCTAATAGATTTTTTCAAACACTTATCTTTAATAAAATCTGTTTCCAGAAGTTTTCCCCTTTGCTTTTTTTTTCCTTCTTGTATACTTTTGAGGATTACCTTTATGACCTGTCCTTTTACTTGTTTTCTTAATTGCATTTTTTGCTGCTCCTTTACCTTACCACTTGGTAATTTTTCTTGTGAACATAAACTCAAGATCTGTATCCTTGTGAATGGCTTGCAGCAATTAGTTGACTCTAGACATATTCTCCAAGTAGTCACATTGTATGTCAAAATGTCTCTCTCCACTACAGGAAGTTCCAAATTACTGAAACAAGTGTCTTAATCATCCTTTATCAAAGATGTTGGTTGTTTTCTTTATTTTTTAATCATTGTAGAGAGAATAGCCATATAATGTCTAAATTATAGGACCGAATGACAAGGTGGTTATATTCACCAGTACAATCAACAGATCAAATCTGTAAAGCAAAACAGATGCTGTAGGGGGTCAGAATATATATGCATTTTGAGGGGTGTTTGAGGGATGTTAGCTCTAGTCTGGTTCAGCAGACTGAAAATTGCGTTGCAGTTGGAGTGCACTGAGTGCACTCCTGGAGCACATTGTTCTGTTTCATGTGGAGGGAGTCTTATTTGTGCATTTGAAGGCTATCTTGTAACGCAAAGCACGTAAAGTAGGCACAATCAGGATCTTTGCTTTGAGAGCTAGCTTTGTCAGAATGAACACATCCTTGCAGATGCACCACACTGGCCTACTAACCCACCATTCGCTGTTTGTGAGTCATTCAGTTTCTTTCCAATGTAAATTTAATAACATAAGGCTTTTCTTTTCCCTCTACATAGTTAAAAATATTTTTCAAAAGCACATCAATCTGGACCATTACAATATTCCTTTCTCTTATTTGATATATATAATTTTGTCTCACATATTAATCCAGAGTAGCTTTTCAAAAATATTTTTGAGTGAGTGTTTTCGCAAAGTTAATTAAGTCAGGCATTGCTACCATCTGGTTATGAGCATTTCAAATTGGCAAAATTGAGTTGCATTATCAGAAGGTAATAAATGCAGCCTGTTTTAAAAGGTGCCTATTACTAAAATCAGGCACCTAAGACTGGGTTCTCAGTGTAAACTGTCTTAACTTCCATTTTATTGTTCATGACCTTATCTACAAACAACTACTGTGAGTGCTTACCTTCACTATAAGACTAAAAGCTAATTTAGTTGTTCGAAATGCTGTTAAATTGCATCATAAACCCTTTTCATCTCTCTTTATGTTGTTTCAATTTGATTTAGTATTATTTTTTTTTAGTGGGAAAAATAGTTTCATATACTATTAAGATGTTACAAAGAGTTGGGCTCTTTGACTTTCTTACATATAATGCTTGTTCCACTGATGCTTTTGTCACTGAAATAATGTAGGTTCATCTAGCTAGTACTAAGGTCCATGTTTTGATCAGAAACTGTAATTTATAGTCTCTGCTAACTTTGTTGAAACTTAGAGATGTTAAAGGCATAATTTCAGCTGCAAATGTCAGTACTATATTTTTCCTTTATTGAAATAAGGCTCACATTTTATTTTAGAAATTTTTTAATACTAAACTTGAAAAGTTTGTGTTCCAAGTGCAAGTATGGAATAGATAAAAGGAGTAAATGGAGGAGTAAGAGAAGGTGCATGGATACTTCTTGACATTTTCTTGCTTTTATGTTTTGTTGTGTGCTATTTTACCTTTGTTTCACAGATTCTGAGGATGTGTCTCTCAGTAACAATCTCTTCTACAGGTCTGTCTGTAAGAAGTGTTTGCTGGAGAGGAGACCATATACTCGTCGGGACACAAGATAGTGAAATTTTTGAAATTGTGGTGCATGAGCGTAATAAGCCTTTCCTGATAATGCAGGGGCACTGTGAAGGAGAGCTGTGGGCTTTGGCTGTCCATCCTACAAAACCCCTGGCAATGACTGGAAGCGATGATCGATCAGTCAGGTTAACTCTTCTTTGTTTGTTTAACTGCATGCAGTTTTATACGAACAAATAATTTCGTAGATAACCTAATTGAAATGCGTGCATTTTAAAGGTATTAAAGTGTGGCATTGAGGTGCTCCTACAGTTTAGGGATGCATGAAATTAGTGCTTGCCAGTAATAAAATACAGTGGAGGTATATATTTCCCCCCAAAAAACATGTACAAAATTTGAAAAAATTTCATTTAGACTAATAGTGAGCACTCAGAGAGACAAGTATCCTGTAAGTGTTCCCTTTCCAGGAGCTATTTTAAGCATTCGTAGGTTACAATGAAAAAATTGTAATAAAAACTTATATATTTTACTCTTACCATCTTCACGTCTCCACATGCTGCAAATTAATGTATCAAACTTAATGCATGCATTGTAAACAGAATATAAATGCTCAGAAAACCCACTAAATTAATCCCTTTTACAAGTTCATATTTTTTTTGTCAAAAACACCTTTTCTTTCTTATAAATATCTGAAGTGTAACATGGTTAAGCAAATCAGTAGTTCAGTTATTAATATTGAAATAATACTCTAAAATTCCAGTTATATCTTTTAAATGATAGATGTTGTAATGTATCTTGTAGTAAAAACTTACATATTATAATATTATTAGGTATAAGGAGTTATTAGTAATGACTTGTTAGTAGAAAAAGTTATTTATACTGATCAAAGTTTTTATAATTGTTATTTAATGTTCTTGGCTAAAATGATTAGCAAAACAGTAGAATTTTCACAGGAGTGGTCTTAAAGTATATATTGTCATATGTTATCATTTTTTATGTTCCAAGAGTCAAACAAAATTAATCTACCCCCGCATTTTCTCATTAGATATTTTCTCTCCTTTTAAAATATAAAACTATTCCTTGCTCTATACAAAATTAGCACTTTTGTCCAAGATTTTTCTTGTGGAAAATTATTTTAAAATAGGACACTGCCATGTCCAACAGTCTTCAGAAATTGCGGACTTCATCTTACCTATAACAAAGCTGCAAACCCCTTTTTACATTTGAAATAATTACTTTATTTTAGAATTTGGAGTTTAATAGACCATGCTCTGATTGCCCGGTGCAACATGGAGGAACCCATTCGCTGTGCCGCAGTCAGTACTGATGGAATCCATCTTGCTCTTGGTATGAAGGATGGCTCTTTCACTGTGCTGCGAGTCAGGTATGTTACCAAATTAAAAGCAGATGCATTATTAACTCCTTCAAGCAGGTTATCTAATTGCTTTTATAGATTGTATGTATACTGACACTGTAGTGACCATACATGTGGTCACTTACATTTTTGTTTTAAATTACATCCGAGCATTAAATTTTAATGCTCGGATTTTTTAAATGTGCTACATATGTTCATGTTGTTCTGTAACAACCCACTTGAAAAAGTATATTGGTCAATTTACAGAGAGTGGCAATGTTCTAGGAAATGTTTTACTTTAGGTTTTAGCTTTATTAATTATTCTTGAATTACTAAGAAATAAATTTCATTGCTTCCTAAATTGTTTCCCTGTGTTGGAATTCCGCTGTCAGCACATCATGCATATAAAACCAGTGCTGACTTGTTGCTGACATCCCACAGTTTTAAAAGGAAAATGAGATCTCTGTCTCATGTCAGTGAAGTTTTCTTCCCTGGGTGAATAAAGATCTGGTAACCTACCTGATGAGGTTTTCTTGTGGACCCAGTTTGAACAGTTCATTTTGTTTGCTCTCCCTCAGCCCAGTGCAGCACCTTCTTGTGTCACTGTTCCCTTCTCTTTTTTTTGACCATGAAGCCCTAACCAACTCTAAAACCAGCAGTTTTGTGTTTGCACATGGGATAGTTAAGTTCACTTCATAATTCCACAATCTTGTCCATTTTTTAAAACTGGGAACTTGACACTGTGATAAGGCTCTTCTATGCTTATGACATGCTTTCTTTCATACTACAGAGATATGACTGAGGTTGTTCATATCAAAGACAGGAAAGAAGCTATTCATGAACTCAAATATTCTCCAGATGGGAATTTCCTAGCTGTTGGTTCCAATGACAGCTCTGTGGATATATATGGTGTTGTTCAACGATACAAGAAAGTTGGGGAATGTATTGGATCTTTAAGTTTCATTACGCATATGGATTGGTCTTCAGACAGTAAATACTTACAGACCAATGATGGCAATGGAAAGAGACTTTTTTACAGAATGCCAAGTAAGATTCTGAGTTGTCTTTATGATATTTGTTACTTATTATAGAAATAATGTATAGTAGTTTTGTAAAAAAAGCCAAATGTAAATCCTAGTTCAAAGCATGTGGTTATAGTGAAAGTTTTTTGTAAGTTTGTATAAATGTTTGCTACATTTGAATAAGTACAGCATTTTTATGGCAAAGTTACTTAAATATTTTTATCCTTATATGTTTGCTTTATATGTCCTTTATAATGCATCTTTTCATGCCAGATATGTTGGCTTATAATTTGGTTTAGTTCTTAAAATTAAATTTTTGCTCTCACTTTTTTAGAAGGAGAAAAATGCAGCATTGAAATTCAATTTTGCAATAGCTTAATAGCTTTGTACTTGTGGAGCTTGGTTATTAAATGAATTACCACTTAATTGCACTGTAGGTTTTTTTTTAAATATATGGAAAAATCAGTATGTTGCAGCTCAGGAGAGTAATTTGATTTTCCTGAACTATGTTTGCAACAGAACTGAGGAATTTAACTTAAAAGAGCTTTTACACTGAGAAACTTTTTGATAGCCCTATTATTGTGTTTTCAAGATAACACCCTTGAAAACTTGACTGAACAATCCTTTATTGTTGAAATAATTTCCATCAAGACAGTTCCCTCTGTAGAGGACATATGCACGTATTACAATATCTTAAAGCTTCAAATTTAAGTAATCCTGATTAAAATATGCCAAGGGCAGTATTTATTACAAGGCTTGACTTCTTTCTTCTGTCTATTATATACACTCTTTACATAACGATATTTTCCCCACTCATCATATTTTTAGTAATTATGTATTATCATCACCACTTTTTATATTTTCCCTTCATTGTTGTACAGTGTTTTTGCTTTACACCGTACATTAGTCAGAGATCCATGCAGCTTTTTGTGACTCTCTTTGCTGAAGCATCTAATTAATTTTGATTCTGTGTAATGAATGTGACAGAAGATACATAAGAAAAGATAGTAAGAACTTAGACAGTAACAAATACACACAGAAGGAGCAATTTGAAGTTATATAGGCAGCTTTCAGCCTGGAGTTTTTTATATGTTACAATGTGGAATTTTTAAACTTTGTTTATGAAAAAAGTTGAGCAAAGTCAGTGGAGATAGAGGAATGTCCTAATATTTCAAAATAGTATTCAAATTGTGTAACAGTTGAAATTCCACTATAAGTGAGTAAAGGAACTTAGAGTTTCCTAGTACAAGATCTGTAGGACTTAGTTATCGACATAACCAGTTTTAGTAGTCATTATTTATATGGATTAGTAATTGAAAGAGATTACAAGGTAAATCTTGTCAAAGGTTGCAGTTATTTTACCAGAGCTGAAGGATCTTCAAACAGGGCACTTGAGTTCCTTTCCAGCTTTTGGAGGGTTATATAGTAGTTAAAGTTTTTCTTGAGTGTGGGCGGTTTGTTGTTGGTTTTTGTTCAGTTTTTGTTTTTTTGGTTGTTTGATTTGATTTTTTTGTTTTGTTGGTTATGGGGTGTTTTTAAGTCTTCATTTCTGATTTGTGTGCGATTTTGCTTTCTCTTCTCTAGGGCTGTTCTTTATTTACTCTGTTGAGTCCAGTACACTTGAGTTCTCCCTTGCTAGGGCAATCCTTCTTTGAAAATTTATCTTCTTACAGTGCTTGCAGCAGCTCTCCCCTGCATCTCATCCCATCCCATCCCATTTACTTCCACTAGGCAGAATCCTAACTACAATAAGAAAATAGGAAAAAACACAGCCTAGTTGTCTTCAATTTTGTTACCACTAAAGACTGAGAGGTGACTTTTGTTGTCCTGCTCAGGTTTCACAGTTGTATATTCAGTCCAGCTCACAGCTTTCATATTTGCTTGCGTTGTTCCTGTGTTGCTCCTGCACTCTGCTTGTGGCCTTTCCAAAAGACACACTTTTTATTAAATGTGCCTTTGGTCTGACTCCGTTCTTCAGCTCTTATGTGAAACTTTGTGGGATTGGATCACTGTCATTATGAATAGAGGTGGTGGTGAAATTGATGTAACAAGGATTCAAGCATAAAATTGGTGTTTTCAGTAATTTACAATGGCCAAATCTAAATGAGTTCTTCATTTTTTTCTCAAAATAATCCAGGTTTCTAGAATCATTCAACAACAGAATTTTTCTGAACTATATCTTAAAATGACTACATGTATTTTTTGGTAAACATTTAAAAAATAACACATCCTCAAGAGATACCAAGAAATTATAAAAGCTGTAAAGTACCAAAGCCATGGTCTTCTGTTAAGTGGTCTTGAGAAGCCTCACTATTGATACTTTTGGTCATAATAGGGAATATTAGATCAGGACAGTGTCAGAAGTCCATTTTTATTGTGTCTCACTTGGATTTGATTTCTAAAAGATTTTTAAAATGTTACAGTCTTTAAAATTGCATAAGTGAACATTTAAAAATGACTCTTTATTTTTGTTCTTAGGTGGAAAAGAAGTAACAAACAAGGAGGAATTAAAAGGCATTCAATGGGCATCATGGACCTGTGTTTCTGGCCTAGAAGTTAATGGAATCTGGCCCAAATATTCAGATATAAATGATATAAATTCTGTGGATGCAAATTTTATTGGGCAAGTTATGGTTACAGCTGATGATTATGGAATAGTAAAGCTCTTTCGATACCCATGTCTAAGAAAAGGTAGTACCTTTAAGTTCAATTATAAAAGTATTTTTGAATTTTTGTTATTCAAGAAAAATGAATTAGAAGACTGGGGTTTTGAAAATTATATAAATGGCTAATATTTATTCATGGAAGTTTATACTACTACTACCAGTTCTACTGCTACTAAATGTGGGAGCATATGAATT
The DNA here is from genome assembly GCF_003984885.1 of Neopelma chrysocephalum. Lineage (NCBI taxonomy): Eukaryota > Metazoa > Chordata > Aves > Passeriformes > Pipridae > Neopelma > Neopelma chrysocephalum. The sequence continues at coordinate 39,694,844 of NW_020897693.1, read as the reverse complement.
ACTACAAGTGCTTAGCACTCAGATTGCACAGTGAGAACCAGTGCTACAAGCACATACATGGGGGTGTTTTCACAGACCTAAATATACATGATTTAAATAACTGTATATTTTCAATGTAGAAATAATAATTGTCAAAATTTTGGTTTGTAAAAAATAAAATAAAATTAATACAGTAAATTTAAAAAATATTTAGATCTCATACAGCATCATCATATCTCTTTTCTTCTTGAATTTGACTTGCTTAAGATATTTTATTTTGAAACCCAAATTTAAAAATATATCTTAAAGACAGATTAAAATTTTTGAATACTGCAAAAAGTTGCTGCTATTAATTAAAGTATTACTACTAATTAGAATATATTTATTAAGCTATTACTTGTTATAAGGGTTCCTTAATGTGATTTCCTGAGGTGCTTCTGAAACATTTATTCCACAAATACTGAAAGAGATTTTTTTATTCTTGTTCTAGGAGCAAAGTTTAAAAAATATCTCGGTCATTCTGCTCATGTGACAAATGTCAGATGGTCCCATGATCACCAGTGGGTTGTTTCCATTGGGGGAGCTGATCACTCTGTCTTTCAGTGGAAGTTTGTACCTGACCGGAAGTTGAAGGATTCTCTTCATATAGCACCCCAAGGTAAGGAACTTATTAAAAAAAAACCACCAACAAAAGGGTGGAAGGAGGGGAGGTTAAAAGAGAAGTAAAATTCTTTGGTGCACTATCAAAATAAATATTCAGAATTGTCAGTCTGCACAAAGTTGTTGTTCTTTAAACTTTCCCGCTGCCTGAAATACGTGATAGAGTTGCCTAATACTTGCCAATACTTGCCAATGTTCAGGTTAGCAAGAATGTGAAAAATCCCTTCACTGCTGTATTTCCTGTGCAAACAAAAATTTTAAAAGTTCATACCATAGATATGAATTTTTGAATTCTATACATAGCATCCTTTACTAAATTGACAACAATTGGATGCCCAGATATCACTGGAAAAATAGACTTTTATACTAATTTGATTAAAATTTTGAAGTATTTAGATGATGATTTAAGCATTATAGCTGATTATTTAATTTTAGTGGTTTTTAAAGCAGCATATAGATATTTAATATTTGGGAAAAAATGAAGATCATGTTTCCACCAGTGACTAACACAATAATTATTCTCATGACTGAGTTTCCTGAAATCAAGCAATTAACTGAGTGCCTCCCCTGAAAATTCCGAAAGGAATTTAGAGAGAAGGGAAATAAGTATATAGAGTTACAATGAAATAGGCTGTTTCACTATTTAGTTGCTTAGATCAGATGAATATGTATCAGTGTGGACCCAGCAAACAGGTAAATGAATACCAATTCTGTGCTGAACTTGTCAGTGACAAATGCAGAAAGAAACAATAGTTCTCTTAATCTCCTAGACAAAACCTTCGAAAAGCCTTTAATTGCTTTTATTCTTCATGGTATGAACTCTTTTTCAACTAATTATTTCCTGTGACCTAAATTTCTCTATTAGCTGCTGCTTCTCAAGATAAAATTTCTACATTTTACTGGAATCCCTGTTCCTGGATATATAGCCTTACTTCTGCCTATCTGACAGTATGTGCAACATACATCTGCTTTGTCACATGATTGATAATTATCCTGTTAGTGGTTTTCCTAACTCTGTAATCTTCTACCTTTTTGGTAGCAATATTGATTTTCTCTAAATCACTGATAAAAATAGTAAGTATTACAGCTCCAAAGATAGCTCTTTATTGCATTATTCTATAAACAGTCCTTACTGAGTGGTGATTCTCTTGGCAATTACATTTTGAGACCTGTAAAATCCATTTGTGTTCTAGACTGTGTTTATGTCTGGTTTCTTAATCAAAAATTGTACAACATTCAATCAAAGATTGAAAAAAGTTCAAAGTAGATTATCATTTGTCAGGCAGGACATTCTTCTCAGTTTCTGGAATGGAACTCTCTGCTACAAGATGTAGTCTGGCTTTCCCTACATGTAGAATTTTAAATGACTATCCTTTTTCTCAGCAGTCACCAAAAATTTTGCCACTTTCTTCCCATATGTAATTTTCTTCCCCACTTATCTATCCAAAGAATTTCTACTCACCTCAATCGCTCACTTAACCAAAAGTTTCTCTTTGGAGCCCCTCTCTTGTTAATTTTCTGCAAGTCTTAGGTTCTACTTTGTACTCATTACTTCATTCTCTTCTTCTTTCCTTTTTTCCTAACATTAATGTTGATGAAATAATTTTAATGAAAACTAACTTGCTCCTTTACCCCCAAAAATTATCATACTTAGGAGTTGGCTCATTTCTAATGTAGCAGCAGAATTGGTCCTGTCAGCCTGTCAATTATTAGCTGTTATTGTTATAGTTAATATATGCACTGATTATCAAAGCAGAAGCATTAAGGTTTGTACTTCAGGTTGCTTAGTTTTCTGTTTCTGTTTTCTTGGTGACAGAGAGTCTGGTTGACTCTAATAGTGATGAATCAGATTCAGATCAGTCTGATGTTCCAGAGCTGGACTCTGAAATTGAACAAGAGACCCAGATCACCTATCGTCGACAGGTAAAGGTTTTGGTTTCAATGGCAGTTGGAATACTTCCCAGGGTTTAAGTTGGTCTTTTATGAAGACTGTTGAAATCTGAAAACTGGGAAGATTGAGAGCTGCATGGGAACTGACCAGAAGCTTTAGAATTCTTATTACTGGATGCATTCAAAAGATAAATTAATGAATAATTAATATTAAGATTATAATTAAGATTAATATTAACAGAGAGAAAAATTATTATATGTATTCCTAGCATGCTCTACTGAAGTTTTGGTTGCAATTTAAAACCAAGTTACACTGTACAATCACTGGCTACAGGTATTGGAGGGGTTTTTCCAGTGATTTCAGAATAACATTTTTGTGGGTGATAGCTGTACCTGAATTCTCAGAAACATGCTGATTTTTGAGTATGCTCATTCTTAAAGGTTTACAAAGAAGATCTACCTCAACTTAAAGAGCAATGCAAAGAAAAAAGAAAAAGTGCAGCTTCTAAGAGACGTGAGCGAGCTCCAGGGAACAGTATAAGACTACATTTTGTTCATGGGTATGCAAACAAGGATTCTTTAAAATATACAAGCAGACTGTTTGTGTTTTGTAGATTAGTATTTATAATTTAATAATACGATGAAAGACTTTCAGGTCAGTTGCTTTGTGATTTACTATTTTTGTTTATTTCTGTAAAAATAAATTTACACTAAATAAATAGAAAGCTTTGATGCCAACTTACTAATTCTGCACTTAAATTCTGAAGAGAATTTGCACTGAAACTTTAGCTGACACTTACTGTTTGAATACAGGCGACTAAATAAAGTATTCGGTAGTTTCACCCATACTTTTTAGTATCTGCAAAGTAGTAGTTCTCTTTGTTGTATTATTTTGGTAACTACAATGGAAACTTGGTGTAGTTGAAGATGACTGGGTGCTGTACTAAGTGGTTTTTCTAGCAGTATTTTATTAAAAAAGATATATAAACTGTACCTAGTCTAAAACAACTTACATTTTCCTCTGTTAGTTTAGGAATTAAATTTAGTTTAAATTTAGTTTTAATAGGTCCTGTAAGTGTGCTAAAATTCAGTTTCACTCTTTTTGGTGCTAATTTGAGTAGCAGAATGACTTTCAGATGCATCCTTGAAATCTTATGATTTTGTCTTTAGGATTAGTAGTCTCCCATAACTCCATAAGTGAAGAACGTTTATCAGAACAAAGATGTGCTGTTTTAAAGCAAACTGGCATTAGATGTTACTGCATTAGAATAATGATCAGAAATCTAAATTCCCTTGATACTTTAATAAAGGCTTTGGTTTTGTTTTGTAAGACATTGCAAATCAGGTAATACTGAGTTTTCCTTTCAAAAGATACCTATTTGCAGGAATACAGCTTCTTTTCAGACATAACTAAATGCATAGATAAGTTGCTGATACTGTCTGTCTTTAGAATGGCACTTGAAGAATTGTAGAAGGGCTCCACATGGAATGCTTATTAAATTAATAGGTAATCATTCAACTCAGCAACTTGGTCTGTAGAAGACATGTAATCTGACTAATAGCTTTGGAAATAATGACAACTGGAAAGCTTGGTGCAGAGTTGGCTTGTGGGGTTTTTTTGGTTGTGTTTTTTTTTTTTATATCTGTTTTTGATGCTCCAGAATTCTCAGTTGAAGATTTTTATACCCATAAAGAAAATGCATTAACGTGGGTAACTGCTGTATATAGTCTTTAAAATTTGGTCTAAGAATAAAACCAAATGATCCTGAAGAAGATGTAGCACAAGCAAGGGCCCTGGATCTTTGGTATTATTGTTATTTCCTTCACAACAGAAGTGAAGCTTGACCAGAATATCCAGGAATGACCAGAAGTAGAATGTCCTGTTGAGTTCTGTCTGGTTACCCAATGGGCATCAAGAAAACTAATGAAGAATCCATGCTGAACAACAGATTTTTCTCAATGTCCAGGCTGTTAACTTTAAAGTGACCCACATCCAAGTGAGTAATAGGCATATTCTCTGATTCAGGAAGTCTGCTTTGCTTCATCTTTCTATAGCTGCAATGGAAATGTCTTGGATGTTCCTTGAAAGTGTAAGATTAGTGGTGCTTTTTGAATTAGGGTAATAGGAAGCTCTTTTTCCTTTCTTTGTTTTTGAGCTTGTTGGTTTTGTGTTTTGAATTTGTCAACTGCCTTGAAAAACAAAATTTTAAAAATCTCTTCGTATCCTATAAGAAATCTTTTAAACCTCTGGTTACTTCCTGCTTTGGAAGGGCATAAAAACAATAATACTGATCATATGAGCCAGCCACTGATTACTATGGATGAGTGCATCTTTCTGTAAGAGGTCTGAGGCAGTCATCTTTAAGTGCATTTTTCTGTAAGAGGTATGATGTAGTCATGATCAGAAACATGTTATTAAATTGGTGTACTAGTTTGGCCTCTTTTTGACTATTCCTGTATTTAATTTTGCCATGTCTTTGGCAGTGGTGGTGGCTCAGAAACATGAAAAGGATACATATTTTAAAATATTCAGAGGAACCTTTTTCTCAGGCTCAATGCTTATTGTGCTTTCTTTTTGCTGTCAGGAAGTAAGGATGCAAATGTAATACTTATGCCCTGTATTCTTTCAAAACTATGTTGCTGATTTCACAAGAATGATTTTTTTTCTTTAAAATTTTTTTAAAATATTCATAGAATCATAGAAATATTTTTCAATATTCAAAGATCTAGTTTGAGTTTCAACATATTCATTGAACTACCCTTATCTTAAGATGAAATTTGGCAACGGTTTCAAGATGACATGGAAATGCTTTTAAATGAGAGTCTTGCATGGGTTCCTACAAGTACCTACAAGTACTATTCTGAAGGGAATAGGCTATGAGTGGGTTTTGTTGCAAAAACACCATTGCCATGCAGAATAAGTTTTTTTAAAAATAAAAATCACCACCTTTGTACTAAAGACTCTGTGGTCAACCATGTTCATTTTGACATTTGGTTCTTCTAGAGATTTTCAGTGGAGGGTTGGACTACATTTGGAAATGTCCTATACATACTTTGAAGAGTAACATAAAACTTTTGAAAACTCTTACAGCATCAGACAAGCTATGAACTGTGAGTCTTTTCCCAGAGAGGATGTTACTTGTGAAGTTGCCCCTTAGCTGGCTTTAACTGTGGATAGGACCCAGCTTCAAGTTACAGAATTTACAGTTGTGTGCCTAAAAGTAGAGGGTTTTATGTGTATATCTAAATTTCCATCACCATCACTGGAGATGCAGTCAGTAGTCAGTGGAGCACAGGAAGTGATTTGTAAATTGCTTCAGTTGTTTGTTTTCTGCGTGTGAATACATTGATTCTTTTCATGCTTTTTCTGAAATTAGCTAATAATCTTAGTTCTAAATTGGTTTAATAATATGGAGATGTAAGTAGTTTGGAACTGTGTAAAAGATTCTTAGGGAATGATCTTCTACATTGAAATATGCTTCTTTTCATCTCTGCTTGACCTTAGCCCATCACTTTCCTTCTCGTAAAAAGTACCTGTGTAGTCAGGGAATCAGTAAACTGTCGTGTGGGAAAGACCAAATATGTTTATTTGGGTTACAGAAGGTATTTGTTGGCACTGCTTGATATCTTCGCAAAATATATTGTATTTTAATTGTAAACAACTGATTGTACATATTTTTTAATAACAAGATAAAATTAGCTAAAATCAAAACTTCTGATCACAAAAAGTTATAGATATGAGTAACAAGAACTATTTTCCTGCATCCTATATACATTTTGGATATTTTGAGTAGTCCTGTGACACATGGCATTAATGTACTCAGTTTCACTAGGTTTAATTTAGGGTATATAGGCAATTGTTACGATGAACTAGGAAAATTCTTTATTTCTGGGTTACATATAGGAGGATCTGAAACCCTTTTGTTGTCTCAATGCTTTTTACTTTTATGGGTGACTGGTAAGCTTGTAAGAAATTGCTCAATGTCCAGGATTTCGAAAGCAATATTTCTTTCAGCATACTTATTTTTGTAGCTGTTTTTTAAAAAGTATTGTCCCTTAAGGTGCATATTTGCCTTTTTTCTTTTTTATTACTCTGTACTTGGAAAGGAAATCCAGTATGTTTAGCAGAGCACAGTGCAGAGTGAAGCACAGGAAAATTATGTCCAAGCAACAATAGGTTCAGATATCTTCTTTGGCACTGTGCCTGCCTTTATAATTCCTGCCCCTCACTGAATGTTGTCATGTCTTTAAAATGGTGATGTTACATACTGTGATAGGTTATTTTTCTTTCTTCATAGTTACTCTAGGTCATTGTATATTCTGTTCCTTTAAAAACTAGTGGCTGGACATCAAAGAAAGGTGCAGGCAGGCAGCACTTTGGGCAGAAATCAGCTTCAAAACATCTGCACATGTTGCTGCTAGGGGATGTTGTTAGTGAAAGATGTGGGTGGAAGGAAACCAAAGCATGACTGAAGAGTCTGCACCTGTATTGTGAGTCTAACTTGTTGGTCACTTCGAGAAGAGCGGGGAGCAAACATATAGCTGAGCCTCAGATAAAATGGAAAGAGATTTTTCTAGAGACCTTGAAGGGACCATAACTCAGGAGACACTGAAAAGTTGCTGGACTAGGACAAAACCTGAAGTTAAGAACCTGCACATGAATACCAATCTAAACAAGGAGTTGGAGAGAGACTTATTTAAAAGCTTTTGTTTCTGTGCTATCACAGTTTTTGCTGGTTTAAGATGTTCACTCTTCTTGTTTGTGATCCAATGAGACCCAGCTTTGGACTTCACAGTGTGGTAGACAATACAAACCTGGGAGGAGAGGCTGGTAGGCCCAGTGTCTGTGCTGTCATCTGAAGGGACCTGGGCAGGCTAGAGAATGGGGAAGGGAGGAATTTCATGATCTTCAAAAAGTTCATGAGATGCAACATTCTGCTTCTGGGGAGGAATGGACCTGGACCCTTTGCTGGCCTCTTTAAAAACTTTGTGAGGTGATTTTAGCAATTTTTGTCTAATCACATACGGTGACATTGTGTGTAATGTAGGTGAGCCAATAGAAATCCAGTGTATTCAAATCTGCTCCAGATATGTGCTATGTTGTTTTCCAGTATTGCATAGATCTAGCATTTGTGAACGTTTATCCATATTTTTTGAAATAGTATTCATTAAAGTTGGTCAGCTGCCTTAAAGATTCATTACTTCACTGGTGCATATGGTTGCACTGTGTACATAAGGAAAAATGTATATAATTTCATGAACTATCTACCTGGACTGCATAATTTCTGCATCATTTAAAACTTTAAAGTGTCTCATATGTAGTAATTGTCTTAATGCTATACCGTAATTGTCTTAATGCTATACCATTCATTTTGTGTGTGATACTTACTGGTATGTGTACAGATGCATCTCTGTCTTATGTGATAATTTAAAGACATGCACTGTTGCAAAAGGGGCCTGCTTTTGTTGAGAAGTATAACATGGACATTAGAGAATTCTGTTAATTTGCAGTTGCTGAGGATTAATGTGTAGCCATTTTGTTTACCAAGAATGACTTGCTGATCATCTTCAGAGCTTTCTTTTCAACTGGTTCAGTTAGAATTTGGATGCAAAAATACTTAGGTAGAGCTTTTGATCCCTAAATGAAGATAATTCATGGCCATTTTAAACAATTCAAGTGTCATTCCCTTCCTGTAAATTTAACCATATAGTTAGAAATGTAGCCAGATTTTGCCTGCATCTTTGTAAAATAATTAAAAAGTTGATTGAGTGAAGATATGTAAGAAAAGAAGAAGGAACAGAAAGAGGTTAACTGAGGAATTACTAGCATAGAAACAGGATGTGTCAGGAGTATATGAAGTATTGTTTATATTAGAAGAAAGAAAGGAATAAATTTAAATTATGCATTTTTAAATATTATCTCCATTGACTGGCAAGGATAGTGTTAAAAACTTTCTTGTTTTTTTAGTTTTCTTAACCTCTTAAATTACTTAAAGCAGGATACTAGCCTTTTTGAGAAATGTAACTTTTGTTTTTTATGGGATCTTGAATCTTAATCACACCTAGGAAGAAATGCGTATACTGAGATATAGTGCATACAGACCTTGGTTGGGAATTGGCCTATTCATGCCAGTTGCTGTATCAGTGCAGGAAGAAGACAGGTTTTCCTTCAAAGAAAGAAATTGTTCTAGAAGAAAATTTATGCATTTGTTTTCTGTTACCAGGTTTCCAGAAACTTTCAGTTGTCTGCATTCTTGTGGAATCTTTTGCTGCCTGAGTTTTGAGCAGTAAGAGATAGCCAAAACTAATACTTTGGACATTTTCTATTTCATTTAATTGTATGTTGCGTGCCCAACTTCTCCATGTGGTCTGAAAAAATTACTAGCTATTACTTTCACTTCTAAACCAGCTGTGGAGAGTAACTATTGAATGCCACTTTTAAACTAATGCTAGTAGTACTGATGTCTGAATAGGAAATTAAATTGTTAAATTGGTGTTCCTTTTGAAAAATATGTCATAATCTTACCAAAACAGTAATTGGTAAGTAATCTGAGTTTTACATGTGCAAAATGCATCTTGAATAATTTTGTCTCAGGTTTGTTATGTATGTTTATGACCTTGGTGAACAAACTTTTTTCTCTAATTAGTTACAGAGGTTACGACTGTCGAAGCAATTTATTTTACACTCAGACGGGTGAAATCGTATACCATGTGGCAGCGGTGGGCGTGGTGTACAACCGACAGCAGAACACACAGCGCTTTTATCTGGGTCACGATGATGACATTCTTTGCCTTGCTATTCATCCCTTAAAGGACTATGTGGCAACGGGCCAGGTAGGATGCACGTTTATCTGCCATAACAATGTGAAGATTTTACTATTGAGTTTAAAAAGGCCTGTCTTGGAGGAAGAATGTCCAGTCTATACTTATTCAGGTGAAGGACTGCTTTTCTGTTGCAGATGGAATCGTGGTAAAAAACTGACACAATAAGTGTTTTTTACAGTTCCTTATAATCTGATAAGAGTTTTACTTCATAGTTTTTTAAACCTCTTTTAAATTCAGAATAGATTAATATTTTTTTATTCAACATTATGTTGCCGTTTCATGATAAGGTGGAGGAAATGTGCAATTAAGAAATATTTTTTTAGTATCTTGTTTTTTATTATTACATTCATGTATTATTACCTAATATGAAGTTAGCAGTTGTTACTACAGTCTGGCATTTCATTTTCATGTTATATGTTTTGTTATCACCTATAGACAAACTATTTATTGTTTGTGCATACAACACAGGTATGTATGTTGCTGAAGTTCATTTTATAATACTAATAATAGTTCATTTTATAATACTAATAATAGTTCATTTTATAATACTAATAATAGTTCATTTTATAATACTAATAATAGTTCATTTTATAATACTAATGATAGTTCATTTTATCTTTTGCCTGACAGTAATTTTAGATAAATTCTTTTCACTCATGTTTTCTGACAAGTCTTCCCGTAAATATTTATACACTGGGAATTGGAAGGTTTGATCCGATGTTGCAGGGGGATTTATTTATGGTTATGATTTTTATCATTGTTGTTGTTATAATTATAAAGTAAATTGGGAAATATGAACTGAGTTTTTTAGTAGAAATAAGCTTTTGCTTATAATGCCCTTGATTTCTGTAAAAATGTTTGAGATTAACATAACTCTGTAGGTCAGTTAAGAAATTAAAGCCCAAAATATAAGAATTGATTTTATCTAATTTTGGAGTAGTAAATGCTATGAATAAAAATGTCCCTGGATTTACAATATTTTAAAATACTTTATGCTATCAACAGAACAATACACTCCATTATATACTGTTTTGTAGAGAGATATTATATACTGTTGTGTGCTATGATACCTGAAGATATTAGGTAATGCAGTAATCAAATTCCCCATGCCACACTGGTTCAGATTTTCCTGATAGTGGATATTCTGAAAAGCTTTGCAAATATCATATACTAAGTTTGTGACAAAACCAGAAATAAATCCTAGTTTTGTTGAGCCCTGCCCCTGGTCTTAAACACAAGAGACCGTTGTTCTGGTTTTACGACCTTTTTCTTGGTGCACTGAGGTGCAAAACCTTTGGAATAGTAATTATTCTTCTAAGTACTGACTAATGATGCTTTTGTACATAGTTAAAAAGAATAAGCTAAATTCAATTTCTTACTAAGTTCTAGTTACCTACATTAGTGCCATTTTAGTGGCACTATTAGAATTTGACCTGTAGACACTTGTAATGACACCAATAAGCAACAGAAGAAGTCACCTTGATTTCTCTAACATAGAGTAGCTTACATACTAGCAATAAAAATAACCTTTTATTTTTAGACAGCTAATGATTGATGAAGAATTGATGGAATAAATATGCCACAGTGCAATCATTGAAGGGCTTTTTTTTTTTTTCCAAGAAGGCTTTAGTTAATTGTGATTAATGTTCCGAAGCCAGCTGGGAAGTGGTATTTGTGAAGCAGCAAAAGGAACAATGTACTGCTAGCCAGACAGCAGGAATACTAGGAAAACTTTATCGCTAAATTTTTTCAAATACTTTTTGGAGTATTTTTCATTATTGCGCTTTTTAAACAACTCTGTGAAGTAACTGAGAAATGAAAAAAAGCTTATGAATATGTATACTTTCAGGTTGGTCGAGATTCCTCAATACACATTTGGGATACAGAAACAATAAAACCACTCTCAGTATTAAAGGGCTATCACCAGTACGGTGTTTGTGCTGTTGATTTTTCAGGTAATAAGTATTTATTTATTTATTTGTTTACACTTTTCTTTTTCTGTGTGAAAATACAAGCTAATCAGTTCTACTAAGAAATTTGGGATTCCTTTACACTGAAGACTGTGTATTAAAAATATTCCGTGGTGTTAAATGTCAAATGAGAGAGCCTGTCTTAAAATGATTATTCATTTAAGAAACCTCCTTTGGATTCTTGTGCGTAGGAAATACAAGAACAGATTCTGTGGTGTTTAACAGCTGAGCTGAGCACTTTGGAATTTTCTTTGGTTGTATGATGCAGGTGCACAGATCTCGAGTGTTGCGTCTGCTTTACAACTGTGTAACCAAATTTTTGAGCACATTGATCAGGTGTGCAGTTCTTTTTCTTTTTTAATGAAATTCTGAAAGCCATTTGGATAGCACACTGATACATTCAGAAAGTCCAGTTATGGATTCTTCTGGTCAGAAACCCAGTCTCTCTCTCCACCTTATCCTAACATAAGAGACTATTAGTTAAACCCTTTGAGATTTTTACACCACATACATTGAATTCCTGTACCAAAATTACATTTCCTCTGGTCCACTGGCTTCTATTCATTCTTTAATAGTTTGGATTTACTGGATATGATCTCTAGACTCACAGTGAAGATGTGTGATCACAAAGATGTATACTTTGTGGTCTTTGATGCTTCTTTCTTTTGATTCTCTATTTTTCAAGATGTGAATCTCGTTTCCCAAATTTTGGCATGGATACATAGCAATTTTGAAGATGGATACATGTCAGAAAGTCATTGATCATGAGTGAACACAAATAGCTTGTTTATTGGAGATTAATGTGGAATATGTGTCAGGGCTTCTCCAAGAGGTTACAGGAGTACTAAGTTTAAGGGCATTTCATAAATTTCATGGTATTGCTTGAGTGCTTTCCTGTTTAGTAAACAGATGATAAGACATGCCTCTAAATACATCATATGATTATTTACCTGTTTGTATGTTCTTATAATATTTGTGAAGCTATAATATTTTAATATGGTTTCCTATGATTGCAACATAGTTATCTATCTACTCTCTTAATAATAAATTTATTTTTCTAGCGGATGGGAAGCGATTGGCTTCTGTTGGAATAGATGACAATCACACTATTGTACTCTGGGATTGGAAGAAAGGAGAAAAGCTTTCAGCAGTAAGGTATGAATTTAACTATGTTTTAAAATTTGTACCTAGATTTATTTCCAAATGACAGTAAGCAAAATATATTGATTAAAGAATAAAAGTTCTCTAATAAATTAGTAGTTTCTATCACTTGAGTGATACAGACAATAACATTTATCAAAGCCTTAAAACTTTCTTTGGAAGAAATAAATGAAGCTCTGATAGCAAACAAGAATTATTACGGTGATAGCTCCACTGGTGAAGAAAGAAGATATAGAAGACTAAGTTTATTTGTTTGCCTTCTCAAAAATGGTGATGAACGTTCTATTCAGATCTTTTTCATCAGAGGTCAAATCTTTCTTGGGATACTAATCTGAAGTTGTTTTGCAGAATTCTTTTTTCTTCAGGGTTCTTTCCTTTTCCTTTCTGAGCAGCCTGATCTCACTTTGAAGTCAAGTCTGCTTGGAGCAGGAGGTTAGACTAAATAACTTCCAAAGGTTAAATATTTTGGAAGTTTCTTTGTGTCTGCAAAGATTATTTAGTATCTGTTTATTAAATAGAGTTTTAATCTACAGGATAGAATCTTATTTCTAATTTTGAGTAGTGTTTTTGAAACCTCTGACTTTGTTTTTTTAAGGATCTATTGCTTTAAATAGAGCAGTAATGTGAGAGGGTTTTCCCCCATTCTGTCTGGATTCAGTTTGTATACACTAAACGTTGTTCTATGTAGATTTAAAAGAGATTTATTACTCTCTGCAGATACAATTTAAAAAATGTCAACTTCCTTTTTATCCATTAAGGTCATTATTACTCTTCAATGATGTTTACTGTCATTTTATTTTTAAACATGCGTTGAATTTCTTACCCACTGAGGAATGAAAATCCTGAATACATGATGTAGATAAAGAAGAGTACTCCCTTCCCAATTATTTTCAGAAGCCCAGTTAGCTTGGCTTCTCTGAAGACTCATTTGTCAGCCTTTCACCTGATATTTTCGTTTTCAGGTTTGGGTTTGTTGGGTTTTTTTTTAAATTTCTCCTACCCACACAAAGGAATTGATTGGAATTTTTGAGAGCAGCATCTGTACTTTGAAGATGACTGAGTTTGGAAAGAAACTGTTTCTTGCTTTCTGCACTAGTTCCTTCCGTGGTCTGAAACAACAGAAAATAAAATATTTTTGCCACTTTTGAATGAGGAGCAAAAATTAGGGATTGGAGGTTTTTCTGCATTTTAAAGAAAGAAAAAAACACTAGCAAGCATTTCTTTCCATAAATAGCAAACATAGTTGAAAGCTGTTTTTCAAACTATGGGACTGAAGCAAGACATTCGTTTTATAGAAGCTTAGTAAGAAATCTAAAACAAGATGTTTTAATGTTTTTAGAAACAACTGAAATTTCCATTTAAGAAATGTAATAGCAGCATATGTTTTATTCTAACAAAAACATAAAAAAATCAATTAAAAGGTGTTTTCAAAACAAGAGACTTTGAACTAAGGTTTACAACTTTACTGCTTTAAGTTTCATTATCATCTGTCAGAGATCTAAATGCTATATACCTAAACTTAATGCAAATATACTTTCTTTTGCAAAGAAAATGCATCCTAGTGCATCTCTGAAGTAACATAATTGCTCACCTGCTTTGGAGACTGAAAGGTAATGAAAATAGAATGGAACTCTGGATGTTGGTTTTTTGGCTTTCTTCCTTCTCATAGTAAACTATTATTAATGATGTGAAAGTAAATGTTAGCAATATAGAACAGGCATACATTAAGACAAAAACCCACAAACCAAAGCCTATTTAAAAATATTAATAGTTATATTTTTATTTAAATTATTTTACTTTGCGTTTCAGGGGAAGCAAAGATAAGATTTTTGTTGTTAAGATTAATCCTTACATGTCTGATAAATTGATTACAGTCGGAATTAAACACATGAAGTTCTGGCGTAGAGCAGGTAAGGACACTTTTCAGAATTACAACATTTTCTGTTACTTAAAGTATAACTATTGCATCTCTTTACTGCATGTTGCATGTATTAATGGCAACTCCTTTGTCTGTATATGTCAGTTTGCTTTGCCCTAGCAGTAATAATGTTAATTGGCATTATGGCAGTAGTGGGAATTCTTTTTAAGATCAATTTGCAGTGGAGTTAGAGCTAAATAAGTAGAAAAGACCCTGGGTTTTCTACTGTCTGATTTTATATCTAGTAATAATATAGCATATCTGAAAAGGTTACAGAGCTGCTCTAAAATCATAGAACAGTTTTTGGTAGAAGGACCTTTACAGCACATACTCTATGAAGAGGCACAAGTATAAATAAATTTAAGGTTATAAAAAATTCACATACAAAATTCAGACAAAGTACTTGAAGATGATACATCTGCCAGTGGAGAACTGTTTGTCTAGACACTTCTGTTGAACTTGACAATTAAAAACCAAGGTAAAGCAGCTGGCTATTTCTGCTTGAGAAATTTTGAACAGTGAAAAATCCATTCCCTGATATTGTTTGAACTTCATTGTTTCAAATCTCAAATTGTATCTAAAGACATATGTGCAACAGAAGACTAACTTTTCTACTAAGCATGTGCTAATAATTCATGCAGAATTTATGCACATCAACTCACAAAAGTCCTGACAAAGATTAATCATGGAGAGAAAAGCCTGAGACGAAAAAAATTACACTGTTTTTCCCAGTTCTGGCTCCAACAAAAATTAATCAAGATTGCCTGAGAGCAAGCTGTTGATGTCTATATAAATTATTAATTTTGACAATTGAGCTTGCTATCTATAGAAAGAACAAAGTGTCTTAGAATATTTACTGAATGAGTTATTATAAATTCTTTAGAAAGAAATCATAACTATGCTAAAAGCTTGGAGATGGTGATTTTGAATAAAGAAAGGAAGTTGTTTAAAATGGTAGTTTTGTCTCTGGCATTGCTCAGTCAGCAGGAATCAAATTTCTCTGATGCAGCAGCCCATCTGTGCAAAACTCTGGTGGAACACTGGCAAGGCAGTCACCGTGAAATGCACTTAGCAGTGTCAGTGTGAGGAGTAGAGTATTGGTGTACCTTAACAAATGCCAGGTTTCTGGAATCTGCAGTGGAGCAGGTGCACTTGATGTGAGAAGTGACACTGAAGTATGTGTTCTGGAATAAGTCATCATCAGTGCTAAGTGAAGGCAGAGAGGCTCCGAGACTTTGCCTCTCAACATGAAGTGTCAGATCCTGAGGGGCTTCTGTGTTATATCACACGAAATTTCTCTGAGGATTGTAATGATATAAATCTGACTTTCTAGCCAGAAGTTCCTATGTGTTATACTTGTCATATGATTTTAGATATTAAAAAATTATAAAATTTATAACACTTCTATTATCCAGAGGGCAATATAAGTAAACCTCTAAAATAAAATGAGAAATCCTGTCACTGAAAACATATAATAAAAAGGGTGGTATGTAAAGGTTTAATTTTTTTTTTCTTTCCAGTTAATTCATTCTGAATTCCTATGAACTGTGTGTGGGAGATGTTAGGTTTTTTGTTCAGATGCAAGTTTACAAATGCACTGTGTCTCCATATGTCTATGTGGGTATATGTGTGTATACATTCAAATTCAGATTCAAGTAGTAAGTTAAAAGTAAGGGTTTTTTTTAATGAAAGTTGTCAAATAACATAAAAATTTTATTTTGTGAGAACTCTTCTCAGGCTCAGTTTTTTGGGCAGCATGTGTGGACCAGAAGAAAAGGACCTGTTGCTCTGAGCAAGGTTGTATAGTTTCTGGAAAACAACTCTAAGCAAATATCTGATGACTTGTTTTTTGTCTGAACCAGGTGGAGGACTAATTGGGAGAAAGGGCTGCATAGGTGCATTGGGAAGAACTGATACAATGATGTGTGCAGTATATGGCTGGACTGAAGAGATGGCGTTCTCTGGAACTTCCACGGGGGATGTGTGTATTTGGAGAGATGTGTTTCTCATAAAAACTGTCAAAGCACATGATGGTCCTGTGTTCAGCATGCACGCATTGGAAAAAGTAAATAAACTGCTTGTTGTTTTTTTTATGTCTGGATGAAAAAGTCTGTGATAAAGCTAGACCTTTCCCAAACTCAGGAATCCATGTCCTTATTTCCATTACAGAAAAAAATCTGAACCTTGTGAGGTTCAGATTCAAAATAGTGTTTTATGCATGTCTCTTACTCCTGTTATGTAGAAGTTGTTTCTCAAATCCTTGTGGTCCAGTGACATCTTATTCAGTAATTTTCATAACCCCTTACAAAAGAAATAACAGTAACTGATTTAAGCATCCATAAGTTTAATGGAATATGTGAGCTCATGAGAAAGGAAGATCATACTTCTACTACTTTGTGCTGTAATTACTGTCTACTCATAGAAGCATTCAATCTGTAAATCATTAACTACTTCTCCTGATTCTCAGCTTCTTTTTAGCTCAACAAAACCTTTAAGCATGTGCTTAAATGTGAATGAGTGTTCCAGTTAGATTACTTGTATGTTTGAACTTATGTATATGTTTGTGTTTTGTTAGGTTAGACCAAGGCACTCCACCTCCCAATATTTGAATGTCAATATAGTAGTGTTGAACAACGCATGTGTTATTCATACTCAAGAACTAAATGCTCTAAAGGAAAGTACTAATGATTTCAATATTATGTATACCTGTTGCTTCATTAAATACTTGTAAATAATTTTTAAAGACAGAATGGCACAAATATTAAGCACTAAGCAAATTTCTGTGAGTGGTACTAAGTTTGGTTTGGAGTAATGAGGTGAAATACCAAAGGGATATGCTAAATATCAGGAAAAACACTTTATAGTATGTTGATTAAATTAATTTTCTAGAATGGTAGAAGCATACAGCCTCTGTACATTGACTGTACAGAACTGTGCTGCTTTCATCAGGAGGAGAAATCAATCATTTTGTTGCTCCTGTTCTTTTCATCTGCCCTGTGTTGTATATAGTCCATTTTCAGTATTTGCAGAAATCACTGAAAAATTAAGGAAAGATAGTAATCAATTATAACTTGTGATTATTTATTTCTTTTTTTTCTCTCCCCCCAGGGATTTGTCACTGGAGGAAAGGATGGGGTAGTAGCTCTCTGGGATGATACTTTTGAACGTTGTCTCAAAACCTATGCCATCAAAAGGGCTGCTTTGGCCCCTGGGTCTAAAGGTAACAGACTTTTATTCTGTTTAAAATACTTTCTTTAGAAAACTCTTGTGGAATTGCTTTCCTCAGTAGGAAGAAATCCACATTTGACATAGTGAATACTAAGATGGTTTTTTTGAGTGTTACTGATTGTAAATATGTTGTTTTTCTCTTGGGATGGAATTGTATGTTGTAGTGTCTGTTTGCACATTTGATGAGTGCAGATCATAATATTTGCCTTATTATCAGCCTAAATTAATTAAGCTTTGAGTTTCTTATCACCCAGGGGATTTTTTTTTTTAATTAAAGTTGCAACCAAAAAAGCTTATTGTGTTTCTTATGTTTCTGATTATGAAGTCTCTTATCCGAATTTTTTGTTTTGGAGAAGGGAAGGAATTTAGAATTGTGGATTTTTAAGGTACTGATACTTAATTTTCAGTAAATGCAAATGTCTTTTGAAATAATTAATGAACATTTTCATTTCTATTTTCCTATTTCTATGATTCATTCTTGATCTTAGTGCTAATTTACCGTTTCCCCTATTTGTCATTTCGGATAGCCATTTCTCTTCCATCCCCCTGACTAAAAATTATGTTTGCTGAGTTCTAATGTATATGACTTGATTTTCAAACATCATGATTATAAATACTTATTAATGAAAACATTGTACTCCAGGGTATCTTATTCTCATAGCTGTTTTACAAAAAACTATGAAGTTACCATAAATGCTAGCAATTTAGTAGTGTAGTTGACACACGCATATTTTTTCACTAAGATTGCCAGTCAGGCTGATTAAACTTCTTGATGTATTGCTCAATACTCCCAAAGGAGTCCAAACATGTAAGCTGTTCCATGCAGGAATATGTTTTTACTGTTTACTACTGAGTATCTTTTTCTACAGTGACAATGTAATGTCCATATGTGTGAGAAACCTCTTTAAGGCATACTTGAGAGTCTCCAGTCTTCCAACATTTTTATGTTCTAGGTCTCCTTTTAGAAGATAATCCTTCTATACGTGCCATATCATTAGGACATGGTCATATTTTAGTGGGCACAAAGAATGGAGAAATATTGGAGGTGGATAAAAGTGGACCAATAACTCTGCTGGTTCAGGTATATATTAAATATCAGTCAAATATTTCATAGCACAAACATAATTTTATTTTTCAAGTAAAAACCTATGAAATAACAAACACTTTAATTACTAATGCAGTTAATGAGTTACCATCACTTCTAGTTAGGCTAGACCATTATGACTCTTCAATGAGCAAAATAGAGATAGGATTTCATTTACTATTTTGTTCAATGAGTTCATCCTTTCAAACAGACAGAGATCAAATTTCTGTTTAAAAAAAAAAAGAAGTGTGTGAAACAGTGGATCTTCCACTGAATTCTTTATTAACTTTTTCTGAGTCCTAATTACTGCTATTGTTTCTAAAAGTTGTCTCCTTGAGGTTGTTATTAGATTTTATATGTAATTATGTAAAAAACGTTTCAGTCTTCTTTGCCGTACCAAACAGCTGCATTTCTTAAGCATGTCTACAAAGCAGATTTTTACATTTTATCAATCTATGATTTTCTTTCGAAGTTAAAGAAACTCTGTATTATCTCCATTCTGAGTGGCCAGTGCAACAGATAAAGAACTAGTTTTGTTTAAAAAAAATGTTAGAACCTAAGGTAAAGAAAAAAATCTAATTCATGAAATAGTTTGTTGGAAGGGACCTTTAAAGGTTATCTTGTCCAAACCCCCTGCAGTAATCAAGGACATCTTCAAATAGATCAGATTGTTAGGAGCCCCATTCAATCTGACCTTGGATGCTTCCAGGCATGGGACATCTGTCACCTCTCTAGGCAATCTCTCCTGGTGTTTCACCACCCTCATCATAAAAAATTTCTTCCTTATATCTAGTCAGAATATATCCTCTTAGTTTTAAACCATTACCCCTTGGCCTGTTGCTACAGGCTCTACAAAAAGTGACCTCATCTTTCTCATAATCCCCCTTTAAGTACTGAGAGGTTTCAATAAGATTTCCTCAGAGCCCTCTCTTCTCCAGGCTGAACAACCCCTACTCTCTCAGCCTTTCTTCATAGGAGAGGTGCTCGAGGCCTCTGGCCATTTCTGTGGCCCTCCTCTGGAC
Organism: Neopelma chrysocephalum; assembly: GCF_003984885.1. Taxonomy (NCBI): domain Eukaryota; kingdom Metazoa; phylum Chordata; class Aves; order Passeriformes; family Pipridae; genus Neopelma; species Neopelma chrysocephalum. Next base: position 39,675,107 of record NW_020897693.1, on the reverse strand, counting down.
ACAGACCAACAGGTCCCTGTCTTTCTCATGCTGAAGACTCCAGAGCCAGACGCAGTACTGGAGTCTCACCAGAGTGGAGTAGAGAGGCAGAATCACCTCCCCTGACCTGCTGGTCACATTTCTTTTGTTGCAGCCCAGGTCACAGTTGCCTTTCTGGGCTGCAAGTGCACATTGCTGGCTCTTGTCCAACTTCTTGTCCACCAAATCCCCAAGTCCTTCTCCTCAGGACTGCTCTCAGTCCATTCTCTGCCCAGCCTGTAGTTGTGCTTGGGATTGCCCTGAGCCACGTGCAGGACCTTGCACTTGGCCTTGTTGAGCTTCATTGCATGGGTCTACCTGTCATACCTGTCAAAGTCCTTCTGGATTGCATCTCTTCTCCTCCAGCATGTTGATCACTTCACATCACACAGCTTGGTGTCATCAGCAACCAGCTGAGGATGCACTCATGTCCTACTGTCCCTGTCATTGACATAGGTGTGTGTGAGGATTATTTCTCAGGAACAGTTTTCTCTAATACTAATTACTATAATTTGCACAGTAACTGCAAGCAGCAGAGTGATTTTTTCTCAGGTGTTCTGTATTTCTATTAAGATATTTATTATCCTCTAAAGATATGCATGTTCTCTCTCTCTCTTTTTTAAAAACTTCCTTAAATGTATTATTTCATATTTCAATTTAAAATAAAAAGTAATCTGATTGTGTTTTTTCAGGGTCACATGGAGGGGGAAGTTTGGGGTCTAGCTACTCATCCTCATTTACCTATTTGTGCCACTGTAAGTGATGACAAAACCTTAAGAATATGGGATTTATCTCCTAGCCATTGTATGTTAGCTGTTCGCAAATTGAAAAAGGGTAAGATGCTTAGTATAAAAAAAAATTTAACTGATTCAGAGTACATTTACAAACATTATGAATCTTTCAAAAGCAGGACTGAATAAATTCCTTTCTTGCTCAAAGTATTTTATTAATGCTATCTTCAGGAGTTATGTGAAGCTAATGAATCTGTACAGAAAAAATTCTATGTAGTACTGTTCTGGAGATTATTTGCAATTGTAACATATTTAAGTTGAGCCAATTATATAAATGCTACATTGCTTATAGTATTGCAAAGTGAAGGACTTTGAATTTAGAAATTTTTGGAAGAAATCTTAGATGTGATGTTGAAATTCTCTTCTTTGGGGATGTTAGAAGAATCATGAATGTCAAGGAAAGAGAACAATCATAAAATTTTTACTCATTGTTTACTATATAACTAAATTCTATTTTGACAGATGGAAAGTCTGTTGTTAGTGACATCATATAAGGTGACTTTTTTTAGGATTAGACCAGACTGGCTTTAACAATCTTGTAATGATATATATGGTTTGCTAGACAAAGGAATACAATAGGCTTTATCTGTTTGGCATTCAGCAATGCAGTTTGATTCTAACATAATAGGAAGCTTAGTTGAAGATTATTTAGATTGATAAAGTAAATGTAAGAAGAGACATGAGCTAGCACAAGCAGAGATTAAACAAGAAAGTTTCTAGTGGGCAAACTCTACATAAGTCTTAAAGCTCATATTTCTATATATTTTTAAGAGTACTTTTGGCAAAAAAAGAATGAGTCTGTGATGACTTTATTTGCTGAGAAGACACATTTCGAGATGCTTTGTCAATATTAAAAAGTTCCTGTGTACTGTACATAAAGAGATGGATACTTCTGCAGACTACAGTAATGAAATAAAATTGAATTGACTGCAGAATTGAAATAATATTTGATAATTAAAAAAGGTAGGATCAATTCAAGAAAAATTTCTGCATAGCTCAGGAATAGCTAAGGAGCAAAAAGCTCAGGATGTTGTAACTAATTGCAGGATGACAATTACATGTCCCAAGACATATTGGAATATTCATGTAATTTACAAGACACAACTCAGGATATTTTTGGTGAACATTTCTCATCTGTGTTCAGCTGAATGAAATTAAACTAAAAGTTGAGGATGGAGAAGAGCTACAGGATAATGAATGACGAGCTTTGTGGTGGAGCTGTCTAAATGAAGTACCGCTGTCTACAAGTTAATCAGAGAAACAAATAGTAAGGGAAAATATTTATGGTAATGGAAATTTCTGGCCTGAAAACAAGTCTACGTAAGCTGACTATATATAAATTTAGATCGGAAATTAAACTGCTTTTCAAATTACACTTGACATATTTATTGGAAGGATTTTATGACTTAGTGACTTAGTATTTGTGATAGCAAATGAGTGGATTCTGGGAGTCCAGAAGACCTTTTCCAGCTGTGCTCTCCTTACCAAAGCAAATGGTAACAACCAACCAGTGCCAGATACTACTAAGAAAGAGAGCAAACTAAAAATATACAGATAGTAGCGTTTAATCTGTATTACTAATGTAGAACATGTGTCAATTAATATGCAAATAAATGTAATTTAGTTTCCTAGACTGTGTACCTGTTGGTTTGCCAATAGCTTCTGTGTGCTACTGCAGTTTGGAAATTGTCTTGGCAGCATCAGGAAAACATCCTTGGAAGTTTTGTACTATAAGAATAGTTTTCCTAATGGAAAAATAGATCTAAAAGAAGGATAATGCACTGTAAATTGAACCTGAATGCCATTTCTGTATTCCTTGTAGGAGGCAGATGTTGCTGCTTTTCTCCTGATGGAAAAGCATTAGCCGTTGGTCTCAACGATGGAAGTTTTTTGATAGTTAATGCAGATACCCTGGAGGATCTAGTCTCTTTCCAGCACAGAAAAGATGTTATTTCAGAGATCCGATTTTCTCCTGGTAAGTGCGATTTTTTAAAATGAAGATTTTTATACTGAGGTTGTTCAAGTGAGCTTTATCACCTTTAAAAGTAGTAGAGATTTGTAGTACTTTTTAACATGTAATAAATAGGTCAGCAAAACTAATACTATCATTTTGAAAAACACTGGTGGTGAAGTCCTGTGTTGCTCATTTAAGGATGAGATTGTTGGAATAAGTTTGCTCATAGTAACCTCCTGAATGCAACAGTCAGTTTTAAATTATGAACATCCAGCAACCTCCCTAGGTCCCAAGGGTTCCACTTTGTGAGCTGCATCAGTTACTGTTAGCTAATGAGAATGTTGGCAACTGATGTATGAGAAAGTTCCAGCGACTTCTGTTTTCTTATTTTATCCCCTACAGTGCTTAGCACTCCCAGTGAGTGAGGGTTTTTTCCAACAGAATAGCTCTTATTTAAGAACTCAAATGCATGGCTTACTTCAGCTAAAATACTTATCTCTAGGAGAAATTTGATGCAAATTACTGATACCAATTCTCATGTACCATTATGTTCTGGTTCCCTAAGTCTTACCACTCTCTGTATGCAATAAATGTTTAAAATTGCATCAAATGGTTTTTATTATTTGAAAATGTAATGATATAAGAGTTGTGTGTTTCATCCTAATTTTGATTATGTGATATGAACATCAGTCTGTTGAGAAATATGTATAAATTAGCAAGCTGATTTCAAAGAATTCTGGGTTGCATATAGCTGAATTCTAGAATTTACTTGTGTTTAATTTACAGAGCGATACTATTTTTGAAAATGTTTTGTGTTTGTACTGATGTTGTTTTAGGGGCTGGAAAGTACTTAGCTGTGGCATCCTGTGACAACTTTGTAGATATTTACAATGTAATGAGTAGTAAACGAGTAGGAATCTGCAAGGGAGCCTCCAGCTATATCACGCACATGGACTGGGACATAAGAGGTAAGTAGCATTCATTGTAAAAATGTACTGTGAGACTGATTACATTATAGGCTAAATACAGTACATCTACAGTATGAATTTGTGGTATCACTAACAGATTTGTTTCAGTTTATGAATATGCTCATAGCATCTGAATAAATATTAAAACCATGGTTTTTACTACTACTTATATACTTAGGAGTTGTGCAATTTGAAGTAAATTAGTTTGTCTCTATAGTTTAGTTTGTTTGGATTTCTTTTTAAATCTTTCCTGTTTATTGTTTGACTTCACAAGGGCATCTAGTAATAAATAGAACAAGGAGAAATGGCCTTAAGCTGAAAGAGGGGAGGTTTAGATTAGGTGTCAGGAAGAAATTCCTTACTGTAAGTGGTGAGACACTGGGACCGGCTGCCCAGAGAGGTTGTGGATGCCCCATTCTCTGAAGGTTGTCAAGGCCAGGCTGGATTGGGCTCTGAGCAACCTGGTGTAGTGGTGGGAGGGATGGAACTAGATGATCTCTAGGGTCCCTTCCAACCCAAAACATTCTATGATTCTGTGGTTTTACTTCTTTAATAATATACTGCATAATGTGGTTGTGTCTGTAGGTCAGGAATATGTATCCTTTTAGTCAAATATAGCAGAAAGACTGGTTTTCCAGTCTTCCTGAGTATTAATAGATGATTAATTTAAATGCTAGATTTAGTCCTGTTGCATTCAAAACCATGGCTGTGCAATCGTGAATCTGTTAGTTCCCGTTCTTATTCCTCTATATAATGACTTTTGAAACAGTCTGATTTAATTTGAAAGAGTGTTAAGAATTAACTTTCTCAGAGAATTTTGAAAGGAGGAAGAGGACATTGGTGAAAATTTCCCTCAGAAATGAAGTAGTATTAAGGCAAGCAGGAATCAAGCAGGAATCCAGGCAAGCTGCTTGGAAGCAGCCATTGGCCAGGCAGCATATGTGCTTTACCATCCCAAGGGCACATGCATCATCAACCAGTTATCATAGACAAGCTTTGAATTAGACCCAGTACATTTTGTCTACCATCTGATTGGACAACCATAAAAAGGAGAGAAAAGTGATGCATGATTACATTTTTCAAAGAGAGGAAAAAGAGTTGTGAATTTAAGGAATCAAAGGACTTAGATCTCTTTAGAAGACCATACTTCCAGATCCATTATTTATGTATGCAACTTTTTCCAAAATAATTTATGTAGTGCTGTTAGCAACAAAGATTTCAAAATAACCTTTTTTTTCTTCTGTAAAATGGAACCTTCTATTTAATGTTAAAATACAATATGTAATATGTTTTATAGGGAAACTCTTGCAGGTCAACACTGGTGCTAAAGAGCAGTTATTTTTTGAAGCCCCTCGTGGGAAAAAACAGACAATTCCTACTTTGGAGGTAAGGAACTGTACTGCCTTTCTAACTTGTTTGTAAATTAGAGTTATGAAACAGCCATAAGAGGGTATGAAACATACATAAGAGGGAATGATGTAAAAAACTATAATTCTTAACTGATCTGTTTAAAAAGCTTCTGTTTCAGCATTTGCTCACCTTTATTCATTTTTTTAGCCTGTTCAATTAGATAATTGAATACATAGATAAAATACATAAGAGATATTACATTTGTCTCTTCTGTTAAGTAACAGACATTTGGCTGACTTAGTCATGAAAATCTCACTAGACTTCTGTGTGCCTTTTCTGGTACCTAAACACCTTTGAAAATTGCAGATTAGTTAGGCCTAACCCTGCTGTGGAAAACATCATATCTCTCTTTACATAACAATGCAATATAGCGTGTATAATACATATAGACAAGGGTAGTATATTGTAGCTATGATGTTTTGTTTTCTCAGAGATAGAGCCTTGTCATAGGGCAGAGAGCAAAAATGGATATTATTTTCAAATAATATTTTCCATGAGATTGAAAGGCAGTATTAGAACATATAATTTTTTTTCTTTAGCCTGGAAGGGTAGGTAAGGTAAAAATTTTTAAAATACTTCTTTAGGTTTTGGAACTTAAAGTTAATAGAGGTAAAATTACAGGTCTCAAATGAAATGCTGAATAATAAGAAAATAAGTGATTAATATGTTAAAATATCATGGCTTTCAGACATGATGTATCTTTCAGTGCAAGGACTTTTACTTGAAATCAGATATGGAAAAAAAATGCCTGGGAAGAAGCATGCTCTATCTCAAATGGGTTGTTTTTGCAGGTAGAAAAGATTGGCTGGGCGTCATGGACAAGCGTTTTGGGCTCTTGCTGTGAAGGAATCTGGCCAATAATTGGTGAAGTCACAGATGTAACTGCTTCATGCCTCACTAGTGATAGTAAAGTATTAGCCACAGGAGATGATTTTGGGTTTGTGAAACTGTTCCGATACCCTGCTAAAGTAAGTAATTTTCAGCTGTTTATGGTGAACATTAATTAATAAATCTGCCTTTTCAAAGCAGTGAAATCACTCAGAACAATAGTGCTTTTATATTCTTCTACTTATGATCAAAGAAGGCATTCAGTATTACATCGCAGTTTGCAGTGCATTAAACTTACAGGTGGTAAGAATAACCATTCCAGGTGAGACTATAGAGCCATCTCATGCAGTGTCTTGCTGCTGACTGTGGCAAATGCACAGGAACACTGTAATAATGGGAATGCTTTGGAAAACAATGAACATCTCTTGCTCATTTACATTTCACTTATGAATTTAAGGACCTTCATTCTGTTCAACCTCAGTAATGTTTTTCTAAGATGAAGAGCTTTAATATTATTTAACCATGCATCAGAAAAGCCATTGCAAAAGCACATTATTTTTACTACTCTTCCAGAACTTTTCCTGTTTATTTATTAGTAAATATGTCTTCAATTTTGAAATGTTACCATGATAAGGATGGTAATAATGCACAAATACTGACTCAAAATATTCTATGTGAATTTAATTCTAAATCAGTTAGATTATTGTGTCTCTTAGGAAAAGTGATCCAGTGTTAATTGCTGCTAATTCTTGCATGCTTGATATGGAGATATGGTTAACAATTTCATGAGGTTGCTATAGGAGAGGGACTTGGCAAATCATGTGATACAATCATATGAAATGCAAAACAGCTGAAGCATGAACTGTAAAGAAGTTAAGACATGTCATTGTGCACTGGCAACTCATTTCAGTTTTGTCCAGCAGACTGGTTAAATTTGATCCTTGCCTTTCTTTTTCCCTTCTAAGGGAAAGTTTGGAAAATTTAAGAGGTATGTTGCTCACAGTACCCATGTAACAAATGTCCGTTGGACCTACGATGACGGTTTGTTGGTCACTGTTGGAGGAGCAGACACCTCTTTAATGCTGTGGACTTATGAGATGGAAGGACATCGGGATAGCAGGCAGTGTGACAGTGAAGAGTCTGATCTAGATTCTGAAGAAGATGGAGGTGGGTAATAATTTATAGAACTAGCTGGATTATCCTATTTCAAGAAGACTTTATTTTATTAATGGAAAACTGCTAATTTAGAAATAATCTTGTTTTATAGATTGTTTTGATTGTAAGTAGTAAAGAGTCTTCAAAAATGTTAAATAAAATTTCTTTTTGGGGAAAGGACTGTAAAAACTGCTGACAAGAAAATGATCGTGAAATGTTTGACTTACTGCTGCTTTGAGTTAGAGTATATAAACAGACTCTTTAAAAGAAAAAAAATTGTGTCAATGTCTATAAAAATAGAATCATCACAGTTTAGATTTAGGCACCAATTCTAAAGGAATTATATTGGAATCTGTGTAACGTGAGATCATAGTTATCTTGATGTTATAGCATCTTTTTCCATAACACGGAAGCATAGTAGACTGAGATAGACTCATGTTGATAAATGGAACAATCTATTGCAAGATCATAAAATCAATAGTTATAAAGTGTTAATTACATTTTGTAGTATCTATTTCTGCTGGTTTTGCCATACTTACTGTTCTCCTTTTCATGTTATACTACCAAGGGTTCATGAGGCTCCAAACTTGTTTTCTCTTCTCCCAAGCGCAGTTTTTCCTCCATGTCAATTCCTCAGTCTTCAAACATTTTCAGACTATCACTGCTAATCTTTAAATAGTTCTGTGTAATAAATTATATTCAGTTTTCACTAAAATCTGCGAAACGACCAAAGAAACACTTTAAATATCAGAGACATAGTAAACATTCATTGGAGAAGAGTTTTTATTCACTGTCTTTCTTCTTAAAATTACTGAAGAATACGTCCACAAAGTAATTTAATTGCCTACAGGAGGACTTGTCAGCTTTAACTTTCTAAGTCAAAAATTGCAATTTTCAGAGGTTTTGTTCAGCTTCTATCTGTGACCTGTTAGCACATCTTAGCCCTATGACCTTCCTTAGGCTCTGGTACTTTACACAGAACCCTCTTAAGCTATGTGTTCGAAAGTACTCCAGAAGAAAGAGGTCTGTGAAGCTTTACAAGAAAAGACACTGACATCTTTATCCACAAAAGTTTCGCTTGGTCATGTCCTATTAATTTCAGTTAGGGTTAAGAACTATTGACACTGTTGGCACTAGAGGTCTCTATCTTAAAAAAATAAATAATGGTGGGTGAGTAACAACCCTGTCACTATTTAGCTTTTTCGTCATGTTTACTGCAGTAAACATCACCTTGATATGCCTGACTATCCCTAGGCATTGTGTAGGAACCCTGTGCAGACCTATAGATTCCATCGTAATGGATGGATCCTGGAACTGAGAACAACCAGGTGCCAAATCTTACAGATCTTAAGAGCAGGTGTCAGGTAGTGAGGTCCTTTGTTAGTGATCCTGGTTAAGGCCAACCAAACAGAAATGGGATAGCTTTGAACTCTTTAATTATTTTTTCCACAAAAAGATATTGTAGGGAATTTTTTTCTTAGAATGCCTTTTATTACCAATGTTCACGATTCCCAGCTGCTTTCTTTCTGTTGTGTATTTATGTTACTAATAATAGATGCTATAATTGTTTTTGTAATCCAGTACATTGTTGAAATTTGCACAAATTATGATTTAATTTTTTTTTCTGGTACCTTAGTTTGGTTTGATACTGTTCACTCTGGTTTTGTTAGGTTATGACAGTGATGTAACAAGGGAAAATGAAATTAATTACACCATCAAAGCCTTATCAACAAACATTAGACCAATGTTTGGAATTAAGCCTCATCTGCAACAAAAGGAGCCAACCTTAGATGAAAGGTAATTACTAAATTACAATTCTAGCCAAGAAATCAATCTGAAAAGATAATAATAGTAAAACAAAATTATTTTGAAATATATAGTTCTTAACTTAAAAGGATATGTATAAAAAGAGTCTGAACATTTCTTTGGAGGAAAGAAAAAGAAAATTCTTACCTAAGGACTAGGCTGTATATATTTTTCAGAGAACACAAAAGACTACAAATGGTGTATGTATATTTTTATGTTTGGGGAGTTTCTTGAGATAATTGATTTATTTGCTGGTGTTTAAGAATATGTTCTTTTTGAAACTTAAATACTAAGTGGTATCTAGTGATGACATCGTAGGCATTAGCCTGAACAATTTTTTTCATGAAACACAGGTCTCTGTTTTTTGGTTCGGCCAACAAAATACTCTGACAAATTCAGCTCTAATTGCTCCTTGCACTGCCTCTGTCTCCACATAACTTGTACCTTCTGTCTGCAGTGGTTCTGCATTTTCTGTTAATGAGTCTTGGAAAATGAAGTTGCTTGCTTTGCAGTGTCAGTTGTATTGCTTGGTTCACTATCGTATGCTTTAGAAGTGAATGGGTGGGGAGCAGAGTAGAATAAGACTAGAAGGTGAAGTAGATGTGAAATAGAAAAACAATTTATAACCACTAGAACATTAACTGTTGTAGAATCTGCAACCGAGCACAGGACTCTAAAAGTTGTTGTTTGTTGTCAGCAAAATAGATGTGGACAGTATATGTGAGGGAAAAGGAAAGAGGGATTCCTAACATGGCAATTGAGAAATGCTAATATTAAAGACAGGGAAGTAAGGAAAACAACACAGTATAATTAGGTGTAACGATATAGTGAAATAACAGATTGCAAACTTCCTGCAGGAGTGTGAGGAGTTCTGTTATGATGCTCATGCCTCTTTCCACAGTGAAGCTGGACACATCTGTGATACCCTTGTTGAGAAATGTCATTTGATGTTGTGGGAGTTTTGTGTCATCTTTTGTTTTTAAGTTGTGTTGCTAACGGAGGGAGTGGGATGCCTGTGTATAATGCCATGGTTCCCTGTCTTGTGTTTATAATGAGAAATGGTCTTTCTCTTTTTTAATTAGATTATTTGATGTGGAAATCAAAAAGAAATAATGTGCATGGTATGAATGCTATGATTGAAGATTTTTTTTTAAATGAAATTGTAAACCTCTTGTGTTTCTTTCAAGAATTGTTTCTGGAAGCTGAGTGAGTTATGGTTTTCAGTTTCAAATAAAATATTAAAAGAGAATTAATTCTGTAGTAAGGTAATTAAGTTCTGATTCAGAATGCATAAAAGTTAATTGATTGCATTATTAAAAGTCTGGGGCCCTAAAACTTCAGAGAAAAGTTTTTTGTAAAGAGTAAAACCAGGTTATGGTTACTGTATATATTTTAATTTCTGTTCTGCTAAAGTTAATATTGTATAAGATTGGTAAATGTTTTAGTCTACTGTCATAGATACTAATTTTTATTTTATTTTTATTACTCTTTCCTTTTGCTTCCTGTGAAGGCAGGGGGTAGTAAGGTAAGTTTATTTACACAAAGTCCAGGATTAAATGCATTTTAATAACAAACTGCTTAGGAAAGTAGTTGCACTTTGAAATAGAAGTGAAGGATTTATCTCTTTACTATTAAATAGTATCTTGTTAATGGGTAGAAAAGAGATAAGTATCAAAAATATCCATCCAGTTCTCAGTCTGAGTTGACATGAGTGAACACTACATAGAGTATTTGTGAGGAGGTGTTCAAACCTCATCCTCCTTTCCTCAGTACTTAGGAGTGACTAAGGAACAGCTTGACTTCAGTAGCTGGAATCAGAGCTTCCCTAACTGCTTGTGGACTTCTGTAAGACTGTATTACAGTGTTGTTGTAGAGGTCCAGCATGGAATAGAGAGTGCAGTGAGCATGTTGCAGAGATGCCTGAAATGACTGTTTGAGCAGTATCACCATATCTGCAGCGTTGTGTTGGAGTTAATAAAGCTTCAGGAACGAGAGAAAAATTATTGCCTTGGCTGCAGCATTTTACCAATGCTCTATACTACTTGAGGATCGGAGCTGCTGGGTCCACATAGCATTCATATGGGAGTCTCTAGCTTAGGTGCCTGCATTAGATTATGAGCTTTTGCACATACTCTATTTAGAATATATACAAACTCAAAAACATGCTCTTACATTTGTAGCACAACAAATCCTTAGGCTGTAGGCCACCCTTCAGACTTGTAGACTGAAGTGCCAGGCAACTTGCACCTACACTGATTAAGAAAGGAGAAGCCCTCTCATATCTACCTGGACTCTGTTTCAATGAAGTCACATATCTGTGGTGCCAGATGATACAATTGTGTTAAACTCTGTGTATCCTTCTTAAAGACAAATTAACATAATCAAGAAAACTGCTGTCTTCATCTAAATTTTAGAACATACCACTAGCAACCTCTATCAAATTAATTCTGTTTTTAGGCTTTTGAAAAAAAAAGTGCATCTGTAAAGTCTTTGTTTCTGTATAAGTTTTCAGAGCATGTATAACTTACACAGAGTTTTGCTTTGACCCTGACTGAATGCCAGGTACCCACAAAAGCTGCTCTATCATTTGCTTCCTTAGTTGGACTGGTGAGAGAAAATATAACCAAAGGCTTGTGGGTGGAAAAAAGGACAAGAACAGATCACTCACCGATTACTGTCACAGGCAAAACAGATTCAACTTGGGGAAATTATTTGAATTTGTTACCAGTCTAATCAGTAAAAAAACTAAACCTTAAAACACCCCCGCTCCTCCCATCTTCCAGGGGTTAACTTTACTTCTGAGTTCTCTACCTCCTCCTCCCACAGCAGCACGGGGGGAGAGGGAATGGGGGTTGCAGTCAGTTCACACATTGTTACTGCCACTCCTTCCTCCTCAGGGGAAGGACTCCTCACACTCTTCCCCTGCTCCAGTGTGAGGTCCCTCCCATGGAAGACAGTCCTCCATGAACTTCTCCAATGTGCGTCCTTCTCATGGGCTGCAGTGGATCCAGCATGAGTCCCTTGCATGGGATGCAGTCCTTCAGGAACTGACTGCAGTAGTGTGACCCCCACAGGGTCACAAGTCCTGCCAGCAAACCAGCTCCAGTGTGTGGGCTCCTCTCTCCATGGGGACACAGGTCCTGCCAGGAGCCTGCTCCAGCACAGGCTTCCTGTGGGGTCACAACCTCCTTCAGGCATCCCCCTGCTCCAGTGTGTTGTCCTCCATGGTTGTCCTTCCACTGTGGATCTCCATGGACTGCAGGGGGACAGCCTGCCTCATTGTGGTCTTCACTGCGAGCTGCAGGGGCCTGGAACACCTTCTCCCCCTCTTTCTTCACCGAACCTGGTGTTTGCAGTGTTGTTTCTCTCTCATATTCCCAATACTCTTCTCTAGTTGCTGTTGCTGTTGCACAGCAACTTTTTCTCCCTTCTCAAATGAATTGTCCCAGAGGTGTTACCATCATCACTGATGGCTCAGCCTTGGTGGGTCTGTCTTGGAGCTGGCTGGCATTGGCTCTGCTTCTAGCAGCTTCTCATAATGTCACCCCGGTAGCCCCTCCTGCTACCCAAACCCTGCTGTGCAAACACAGTGCAACTGTTCAGAGTGTACATTGTACATCCATGACATTCCATGTTATGCATGAGATTGTTAATGTTGGCTATCAAACATCAGAAGAGTTATGATTCTTTATTGGAATCCTTGTAATCTCAGGATCACAGGTGCACACTAGTGTACAATGTGCTTCTGAGAATGTCTTTCAACTAATTTAGACTTTGTGTATGAAGGAGATTGCTATTCAGAAACTATCCGAACCTCTTTTACTAGAGTGTAGGAGGTGTTTAATTCTCTATAGGAGAAGATGGAGTTAAATACTACAAGATAATTGAGCTCCAAAGCTATATATAAAGGCTTTAAACACCAAACCAAAAATGTAGTTACTACTTAAGATTGTGCCTGACAGCTGAAATGTAATTCATAAACTCTAGCTTAATAGTGAAGTTTCCTCTATATAAAAGGAGCATGACTTTTAGTATCCAGAGTATTAAATGAGATAAAAATAGAACACTAGAAGAAGAAGTACCTTACCTGAAATCTCATGTGCTTCCTAGTTCTGACTCAGAAAAGCACATCTGCAAGGCCAGGAGCTGTAATCTGACCCTGTGGCCTGTATTTAGAGTCAAAAATTGATTCACTAAAATTATTTCAATTGTAATATTATGAGAAAGGTTGAGTTGACCTTGGGTTTTTTTAAGCAGTAGGATGACATAGGAAATGACACTTTTATGCCATTTAGTCTATCAAAAATTCAAATACATATCAACACGTGTGTCAAAACAGTGGTTTTTTGCTAAAACGCTGCAGAAACCAGTGAAGGAATCCCTAGAGTCAGAAAGGGACAGCAAGCTGAAGAGGCTGCAAAATGCTGTAATCTGGTGGGTAGGTAGCTTCTCTGTGAACAAACATGCAATTCTGCTTTTGATGTAGCATAATTATTTTCTTCCAGTGACCCTTAATTCAAAATCTGAATGCAGTTCCCAGAACAACTTTTGATCTTCAATGAATAAAGTTTCCTGTTCTCAGCTTTATGGTTTTGCTCATAAATTACTTTTTTCTTTGAAATAGCAGAAGTTAAAAAAAAATTCTTTTTACCTTCACAACAACACAGTTTTACTAAAAACAGTGGACATTTCTGTGTCTTCATCATTTTTATGGCTAATACATTGACTGCAGATGTGAGTTGCATCAGCTTCTACTTCCAGGCTGCACTGCCTTTATTTTTCTGTCAGGACAAACATGATTTTCCCAAGTTTTTCTGGGACTTTTCTTTTTCTTATTTAAGCAATTCAGTAGTCAAAAGAAAATAAGGGGTGGAGTTTTTTTGTTTTAACCTAGAGATGCTAGTGCTGTAAAAGTTGATACGCTGAATAGAAATATGTTAAAACTTTAAATTTCAGGCAACTTTTAAAAAAGACCTTAGGGATTTGAATTCAAGATTTCATTCAGATTCAACTGGTTTAAGGTTTGCTTGCAGTGTTGTCAAAGGCCACATCTACTAATAATACACCATTCTCTAGTAGTGAAATTACCGTACTATGTCACTGAAATGGGAATACTTATTTCAACTTCAATTGAAAACACAAAATGCCACTGGCTGTGAGGCAGCACTTAGGTCTGTAATTTGAATTATTTATAATTTCTGAATAATAATGTTTATAGGTAATATTTTATGTGAAAAGATGTCTACTGTGTCTCTAGCTTGTTTGTGTAATAGCAGTATGCATACTCAGCAACGCAAAATAAATTTGAAAACCATTTTGATCCTTTAGTAAGGGTCTTTTTCTAGTATTTTTTTTGCTAGATAAATTACTCAGAAAAAAATCCATCATGATTGATTTTGAAAACAGTTTTGTCTCAGCTACTTCCTGAACTGAAAATCACTGGAGGTTGGGAGATGACTCTGGAGAATATCACTCCATTCTTATTCTGTTCTTATGTTCCCTGAAGTTTGCTATTTGTTACTGTCAAAGGGGAAATGCTGTTAATAATGTCAGTTACATAAGAATGGCTGTACCAAGAGATCTCAAAACTAAACAACCAGGATTCCAGTAATTTTTCACCATAAATTTTAAAGATTTGCAGGCAGCTAAAACCATTACTCAGTCCATGTGCTGAGATCTCTTGCATGAAAAGATCCCAGTGGCTTATATCTTTCCAAAATTCTTTGGATGTTTTGCATCCACTCCCAGGTAAATTCCAAACCAGGCATTGTGGCAAAACTGATTTTATTTATGTATTTCCTTATTTTTTGTCTTGAGGATTTTTTTGAGTGTGTATAAGGACTTATGGACAGATGTAAAAACGGGAAGGAAACAAAAAATGATTCGCAAACTAGTCCTTTACAGATTCAGAAGTGAAGAATTTTTACCCAATACAGACAGCAAATAAAACTAAATCATTTTTCCAAGGGAGTGAGAGAGGGAGGAAGCTACTGAAATGAGATTTCCTTTATCTGAACCTCATAATTTTCACCTTGTAATTGCCACTGAAGGAGAAATTCAGAGATTTTAAACAAACATTTTCCATATGTTTTAGATAAATGAACAGAATGCAATTACATTTTTCTGTTTGCTAATCTTCTAGTGACTTGTGATATCAATGTAAATAGCACAAATTCCAGAGCTCTTTTTGTAAAAAATCATCATCTCCTTTTAATTTGTCAACTTGTGTGATCTGGGAGAGGGGAGAAGTGAGGAATCAAAACGAAAAATTATAGCAAGAGATTTTGTGATAGCAGCTTCTTCTTTCTCTCTTTCTTCCCTGTTTGCAGAATAAATTAGATTACAGGAAAGTTTAAATTTAAAGTTAACTTTTTAAAAAACCAACAGTTTTAGAAAATGGACCCTTCTGAATCCAATCTTTATGACCATTGAAATGTATGTTAGTACAGGGCATTACCCTTGAGACTGAAACCCCTGAAATTTCAGATTTCATTCTTTCCAAGCACAAGTGCAATTATTGTTAGTTTCTTATATAAAGAGCTGTAGACTGAAACAACATCATGGAAAGGAATAGTCTTCCTTTACCAGTTTGAAGTAATTATTTCTTCCTCCCAAAGATGAGCTAAAACTCATATCTTTGAGGAAATGGAAAAGCCAATTAGCAAAGTATCAAGTTTTACCAAATAATCTCCTTTTTTGAATGCAAAGAGAAAAATCCATTAATTTTGCAACTAAAAAGGAAATGTCTGGAGGAATGATTGCATGGCCCACTGATGGAGGTTGGAAGATTTATGTTTGATTTACAATCTGTGTAGACTGGTTTTATCAACAGAACCTAAGAAGTTATCTGAACAGAATGCATTTATTGAAGAAAAGGGTAACTGGAACACAGGCATATTGCTAGATAGGTTGAATACAGCTTCACGGAAGTCTTCCATATTTCAGTGATGAAAACTGAATAAAAACCTTTTATGTAATCTGCCTTGTACCAGTTAGATATCCAGCCATAGCTCCATATACATAAACATTTGCTGGCTAGTAATTTGACGTGTCATATGTGGTCCATATGGTAGAATTGGATATTAAAGAATTGAAACTGCCAAATCAAAGCTAAAAAGTTTCCTCTGACTATATGAACATTTGTTTCAGTGGACTCAGGAAAATTCTAAGAGAAAACTGAACTCCGTTCTTGGAGAATTTCTCATTTCCCCTGCATAGAGCTTACTGTGAAAATTATCTGAAGGTATTTGAATTCTGTAGTCATTGAAGAATTGCATGTTACTGACTGTAAAACATGTTTAAGCTACATTTGGATTTTATTGTGAAAAAAGGCTTAGCTGTTTCCTATATGAGGAAACAGTGCATCAGTCTTGCATTGCGGGATAAAGTTAGAACTAATTAGAAGAGATTGAGTAAAACACATTAATTTCAATGGGTGAAAAAAATCCATTTGTAAATTGGTGAGCTGTTAACATTGTGTTCTTAATTTTCAGGAAAATTTTTCCTAAATTATTCCCTAAATTATTTTTGCTTCACTTATAAATGAAAAAGACTAACTCGTGTCCTCCTTGCCGCAATGGAGTTGCGTAGTTGTTCTAACCACATCAGTGGAAGCGTACCTGCTAATCAAACTAATGGAAAGTGCCCATGCATACTACAAATATTAGGAAATAATCTATACATGCCCATATATTCTGATGGTTAATAATGATTTTCAGATAGTTGAGGTATAGGAGCGTGCATCATACCTGACTGAGGAAACCCATCCAGTGCAAAGTATCTTCAGTTAACATAAACAGGATCGAATAGTCATGAAAAAACAGTATATATTGGCAGAGCTCAATAGCCCACACATTTTGTCTAGCTGAGGTAGTTGTATTTTAGTATAACTGAATGTATTTTTATGAGTGAACTTGGATGTCTGTTCTCTAATAGTGAGTTGACTGTTCTATCAGTTAATTTTGTGCATTAAATTCAGGTGTTGTGTTTGCCAACTCTTTAAACACTTGATATACCTCAGAGATTTTTGGGTCTGCTTCTGCTTTCTTTCTCTGTTTACAGTAGGAATTATTCCTAAGAATTTTATTCTCATGCGAACGCATGTTCATAATTCCCATTTAAGTGAATGGGAGTTTTCAATACAAATAATAGATTTACACAGTTTATGAAGTGAGTAATCCCCTTGTTGTAAAAGGACGTAAACAAACGAGGAAGTCAATAGTAATTATTTATATGAATAATTCACTGACACCTAACTTTTTGCCAAACTTGTATAAGTAATCCTTTTCTCTTTCCCATCTGCTGCTGAAAAGAGGTTCCAGGTAATGCTTTTATTTTGCTATCTAGTCCATCATATACTGTCATCTCCCATTTTCCTTAAAAAGCCATCTGTCATGTTGAGTGCTTTACCATGCACCTATCATTCCTTAGAATATTGCTGTATTACAAACTATAAATTACGTGTATTCATTGTAGTTGTTTCCTAAAGTAGGCTAGATTTTTTTAAACCTACCAATAAAAAATCAACTCCATAAACTATTAAACTGCCCTATGTTTTACAAGTAGTGTTTTTCAATAATATTTATTAGAATAAAGAGATTAGCACTCTTTTCCTTTCCAGTTCCCTAGTGGACACCTGTTTTGCACTTGATGGGACAGACTCACCTGACATGTCAAGGTGTATATATTATTAAATTGTATAAGTATTAGATTACCTATATCTGCATTAATAGATACAAACTGGCACTTACTACTCATAGGACACTTGAAAATATTTATGAGTAATTATTACCAAGAAGCAGTATTTAGAAACTACCACATTTCATTATCTTCTAATGGAAATCAGACCTCTATAAATTTTTACAAATGACTTTGAAGATCTTGCCAAGAGTAAATTGAAAGAAGTCATCCCTACTTTTAAAATTCATTCTATACTTCATACTTATTCTGTTAATAACTGTATAAAGTCAGTATCAATAATGAAAATAGGGAGTGAAATACATCATACAAGACAACATGGGTAGCAGTATCAGTAATATTGAAGCTATGTCTAAAAGTATGAAAAAGGGATTTCTTTGTTTCACAAACTACTTAGAAATGCTTGTATGCAATTTTTATGGTTTCATAACAACAAATATTAAAATATATATGCCAACTCTATTTACATTTTGAAAATAAAGCACCAATATTAAGATATTTATTTCCCTTATGATAGATGGCTGGAACTCTCCTTCCACATGCTCAAACTGAACCCATCTATATGTACATTTACCCCAAAATGTTATTCATGCTCTCCTTCCCATCTTTTGCACACAGTTTTTGAGCATGCAACCAATTATGCATACAGGTATATGACCACTGTGTATGCCATCAGTCACTTTCCTGCACATTAAATAGGAAGTGAAAAATATCTGTGCATCTTTCACACCTTCAAAAATGCACTCAAAAAATGTATTCTTCTGTCCTTCAACATTCTTGCTTTTAAATGCACATGTTGTCGTCTTGAAACTTAACTGGGAAAAATACATACGTGCTTGTAATTTGCATTCTGGTTCCACTGCTCTGGATCAATATAGAGTTAGCCTTGCATGGATAGGTACTTCAGTAAATTGTTTAGGTGACCTGTGAGATAATAAAGCTGAGTAAAAGTTGCCAAGTTTTATTTACCAATGTACATTCATTTATTCTGTTATGTGGTAATGTATAGATGTAGTCTAGTGTACTCTAATGATTGGCTAAGGATGATATCAACCTATATTTGTATCTATGCAGCCTTTAAGTACAGACAGTCTTCTCAAGCAGTTGTTTAATGTGAGATTATTTTACCTCTTCTCCCATTCTATCATGAGGGATTAGCAGACAGCAAGTGTTATAAAAATGCCATATTCTAGAACCAAGCAGCAGAGAAATGTTGAGTTCTAGTAACATGTTGATGCTTCACAGCTGAGCAAGGTGGCACTGTGATTTTCTTTTTACTCCTTAGTATGTCTTTGACAACTGGATTTCTTTTCCTCCAGAAGTCTTTTTGGGTTCTGCAACATACCAATAGAAGCAGCATGCACAACAAACAGCATGGACAGTCTCACATTTCTGCAGTACTCTGTACTATACCCGCTGTTTGATTTTTTTGCTGCCACATGTGATGAGAGAAGAGGTAATATGACAGTGGAAAGCTGATTCTTGGGAAAACTAGTGGTTAGAACAACAGAATCACTGGTATACAATCTTCCAATTTTTGGCACTTCAGCATTGTTCCCAATTCCCATGTTTAAAAAGAGAAAGCTACATGTTGCATTTACTTAATTTAAAAAAAAATTTTTCAAAGTCAACATTATGTAAGTGGTTTTTAAGAAAACATTTTTGTATAAGTACTTTTTAGTGAACTTGCATTTTTAAGTGGGATCCTAGTTACCTAATAAACGAGCAGCAATTATGTAGGTACCAAAGGAATTCAGAAATTTTAATTAGAATTCAAAGTAAACTTGTAGGTAGGAAAAAAATTTGGTTAGCAGCTGTTAATATAATTAACTTTTTACACAAATCAGGTATTAGATATGTTTCAATAACTGTAATTCTTAGCCATAAAATAACAGGTTATGTAGAATCAGGGGTATTTGCAATTTGTTTAATTGTTAATCCTGCTCATTCTTCATAGACTTTTGATTTTATAGGCAGAGAACTGGTTATTGTTTTGTCATTTAACTTCACAGATTGTAAGTACTAGAATTTGTTCCCTTTTAAGCAGTATTTATATTCATATGCAAAAAACCCCAGACTACTTAAAAATCCAAACAAAACTTTATTTGTAATATTTTGGGATATCAGTGTGACCATTTCAAAAAAAATGTTGGGGAAAAAAATTCTTTTTAGGAGAGAAGAGGGAATCTTAATGTAAATTTACCTCAGATGTTTAATGAAACTGATTTATTCCTCCCTCTCCTCCCCCTACCCCAGCAAATTTTAATAGGAACTGCACTGTATGAGTTTCTCTTTATCTCTTCATTTAATTGAATGAATATGGGCAGGTTTTTATTCTCTGTGTCCCTGAAATGCTTTCAGAAAGCCCATTCCGTGTACTGAATCTGTGCCTTTTAATTTCTGTTCGTGCATTTCAGTAGTTTTACTTGATTGGATTTGATTCAGTTTGGGTACCACACAGCGATGGCAAGACTTCTATGGCCTGCCTGCTGATGAGTGTATTTGTAACTGAAATTGCTCATCTGCTGTGAAAGTGGGGAACAAACACAGTCAAACATTTTTTCCTCTTTTAGATGACCTCTCTCCATATATATTTAATATTGTAAACACTGGGGAGTTTTCTAGAAATTTAGAAAATTCTAAATAAAATTGTATTTTCTTTATATTTTAAAATGAAAAAGTGAGAATTTTACCTAGCAGTGCTATTGTTGTAGTATGACAAACTAGATGAGAGGATCCTAGGAGTCAGTGATGGGATCGGACAGAAGAGAAGAAATGGAAAATAGCTTGGCAGGCTAGGAATTTCACATCAAGTATAAAAGGTGGTTGAGAGACAGTTGTGATTCAAGAGTGGTCATGAAATTGGATGTTGGGATTGGTGACAGAAATGAGATAGATCCCATGGTTTCTGTGCTGGTCAATGTGCTTGTATAGACAATGAAGACACCCTAGACTGTGATTGGTTTGCTTTTCCTCCTCTTTTCCAAAAGTTAGGAGATTACTTTTTCACCTTCACATACTGAAAGTCTGTGAGCTAGGTTCAGACTATAATTGAAAAAGAAATTCAAATGTCTTGCTTTTCTGTCACAAGGTATATGTGAATCCCTTCTATTTAGAAACCTCGGAGAGGAAAAAAGAACTGAAGACCTTTGAGAATGAAGTTTGAGGGTACATTCCCACCACACAGATTTCAAGCAGGACTGAAAGACTGTACTTAAATGCTGCTTTCTTTTAACTCGTCTCTGAACAAGTAGACCTTTAGTGCATGTCCACATTGGACTCCTTTTCTGACCTGGCTTGCTATATATGGTCAAGGTCCCCAAATTTTGCCTTTACTGCCAGTTTATTAGAAGCGTGTTTTTTAATAAAAAGAATTTTGGGAGTAACAAAAGCCAAGTGTTAAACTACCATTTTTGTGAAGTTGTAGAAGTCTTTCTCCATACTTGAGTTAGTGATCTCTGTTCTAACTTGCACTTATTTATGAAGGAATAGGAAATATGATCTTTCATCTTCTTTCATGCCTTGAATTTTCTTTGTACCTTTAAATTATTATTTCATACTTTGCTCTGATAAGAATTTAATGCAGCCCATATTCCCTCCCTGTGAAAAGCCTCAGAATGTTGACTAACTATGCAGTGTAAAGTAGCAGTATTTCTTGTTATATCTGGATTTGATTTTCTATTGTAAATGTTTCACATTTCATAAAATCTTGATGTATGATGCTGAATTTGAGTGATCCAGACATATGACAGACTTCTTTACCAGAAATTTTTCATCATCTATTTTTCTTTTGTCATTTTTTTTCCCGTAAGTACTTTACAGGTTTCTAAGAGTAGAGGAAGTAACTGGAACATCTCAGAACACAGTTTATAGTTGCAGTATAATTTGCATTATAATATGTACAAATATTTTGTTACGTGATATGACATCAATCTATAAATACACTGAAAGTAGGCAGGGAAAATGAAGAAATAAAGCTAAGAAAATGTTATTTTATTTGAATAACTGTAGTTCAAAATATACAGTGTAAAAACAAATCATATTTTATTGTTCTTAGAAAACACAGTCATTATTTGGAATCAAATTCATCACTCAAGAGCGGGAGCAGAGGTGAAATTAAAAGTGCTTTGTACTAAGAAGGAATATGAAAAACAAGCTAACCTGTTGCTTTATGTGTGATATTAGTTTGTTACACTGCCTACTGGATTAAATCATCTGGATGTCATTGAATCTATACATAGAATTTATTTTTAAATTAATTGTTCCTCTTAACAGTCAAGCTTACAGGTTTCTTGTCACGGCCACAAATGCTGTATCTACAGAATCGATAACCAATGCTCCTGCAAATTACTAGGAATAGTTGCATAATTTTAATAAATAAAGCTCATTTGTTTGTACGTTTCTTTGTATATGAACAGTTGAACATAATGTGAAAGATAGGTTGCAGATACTTGTTAAATATAACCAGCTGAGATTTCCTTATTAAATCTGGACTATTCAGAACAGTGGAACATAAATTATGGCTCTTACTCCTGCATTTGCATGGTCATGGTTTACTGCCAAGTAAGCATTGATCGATATCTCATATCTGCTGATATAAGAGTGAATGGGCAGGTGCACTTGGAGTTTTTTGCAAATTATTACAAAAATAGGAAAAGTTAGGGTCTACTGAAGGCATGTGGGAACAGGAATGAGTATCCCAAGTATTTAGATTAATCAGGTAAGCCTTTATTCAGTAAAAATTACTACAGAGAAGATGGAAGTACCTTAAGAACATAGCTTGAAAAAGCTAAGAATAATTTATAAGTGGTCAATCATTTTAAAACAAGCCTTTGCATTAAGCCCATGGATTGTTGAAAAATTGTTAGAGAACCTGGCATGTTAAAGAATTTTGGGTTTTGTTTTTCTCCTTTGACTGAGGTATTCCTTTTAAAGATGAATACAAATATGAGTTAAGTAGGATACGGTATAAGTTTTCCCTATGCATTAGCAGGTTAGAAGGTACTGTGTTAGTATGGAATGGGTGACGGACAGCCTTCTCTTATTCACAGTTCTTTATTTCAGACCACCAGTTAGTAGGGCATTGCCACAGCCGGAGAAACTTCAGACAAATAACGTGGGGAAAAAAAAGAGACCTATAGAGGTAAGAAAAGCATTGATCTCCTCTTCCTCTCCTTTTAGGATTTTGTTTGCCAGAAAATGTGTCTGTGGACACATTAAATGACTGTTTTATGTTAAATATATCAAAGATGGGAATAGTGACTAATGGGTAAATAGCAGAAAAAGTGGGAGAGCCTGTATTTCTTTTTCTTGCAAATTAAATGGAGTACAACTTAATTCTTAGTAATCATAAAATCTTTGAAATGTCTGTAGAAAGCAATATGTCCTGTGTAGATGACTGGATTGTTAAAAGGTTTATTATCGCTAATAAAACGAAACATTTTTTATTCCAAACTTTTTTAATTTACTCTAAAACTTCATTTAAAATTCATAATTGATAAAAGTTTTAAAAATAATTCTAAAAATTCTATTAATGATACCTTTAGCTTGGGCACCTATTTTTTCATTACATGGCAATTGCAAATAAATATACTCACTTTTGATTACTCTGAAGTGGAAATTTCATCTAACCTTGGAAAATGCAGTTCTTTATACCAACTCAAATATTGTCATTGTTATAAAATGTTTGGTGTAGCTTAATAAGCAGCCTTTTGACATCAGTGTTCTAGAAGGTTTAGGCCGTAATTCAACTTTCTCAATTGCCAGCTGGAATTACATTGTGGACCAGTGTTTGTCATTCCTTGTTTCTTAGCGTCTTTTGCATTAAAAGAGTTATGCTCTTCACTGCTATTTGTTTATTTATGTGCATGTGTATGAGTATCTCTTTCTGTGTATATATACATATGTGTGCATATACACACATAAATAGTCTGCAGCATCCACCAGACAGGTATGAAAGGGTGAGATGACTGTGTATTACAAGAATGAGCAGCAATGTAAACTGACAGGGAAGGCACAATCTCAATTTCTGTTGGTTTGAGACATCATTAAACTCCTTTTCATTTACTACATAAGGACATAATTAAAAATTAAATCTTACAAAAGATTGTAAAGTTCATAATTGCTTTAAGGTTTTGAGTATCTAATAGATATGGATATCTTTTTTAGGACCTAATTTTGGAGCTGGTGTTTGGGTATCGAGGCAAGGACTGCAGAAACAATGTGCACTATTTGAATGATGGTGCTGATGTAATATATCATACCGCGTCTATTGGGATCTTGTACAATGTGGCAACAGGTACGAGAAAATTTTGAGGGAAAATATTTCTTCACATACATGGAGTTATAGTTTATCAAGTAACTAATATGCTTTAAATAACTGTGGAAGAATTATTATTTGTTGCTGAAAAATTCAGACTGTAGGGAAGATTCATAATATCTGCATAAGCAAACTAAATACATTGAAATGTTCCTGGTGACTAAACTTTGAAGGAAGTAAAGATTTTATTATTTTGATATTAGTTTTTTGAAATTTGCATGTTAAAATGATTACAGAAACTAAAAGAGCTTAACAACAGGGTCCCTGTAGTTTATTTTTTTTTTCTAAAATAAGCTAATAGTATTTTTATTTGGTTTACTTTTCAGTCAACTTCATCGCATACATTCATTCCCAATAACCAATTTAGTTTAGATAACTTAGACCTTTTTTGAGTAACACAATGCCATTTGTCTCTGTGATATTTGAGCAACTTGATGTAGAAAACTTGAAGTAGTAGTTTGGAGTTATTGAGTGCTGTGTGTTAAAGTAGAGATAAAAAATTATGAGTTTCTGTTTTTAAGATCCAGAATGCAACATCACCATAATCCTCTTTTCTAACAAATATTTTAAAATTTTCAAAGAGTGACCATGTCCCTGTGTGTGTGTTTTAATTAAAGTTGCCCTCTTTTTTTTTTTTCTTTTTAGGCTCTCAGTCTTTTTACCAGGAACACAATGATGATATTTTGTGCCTCACTGTTAATCAGCACCCCAAGTTTACCAACATAGTGGCAACTGGCCAAGTAGGTATGTTTGTATTTTTGTAAAAAGAATGAACATAAGAGCATGCAATTAGGGCTTTGTAAGTTCATGATAAATCACAAAAATATTTGATTATGCTATCTCCGTTTGTATGAGTGTTACTCAGTTACCTGTCCTCTTTACATATTTTTTTTTGAGTGTAATTTAATAAAGCTGACAAAAAATATTGAGGCATGAAAGAATTTATCTTTTGTCTGGAGTATTATCAAAACTATTTTTTCTAAAATCTTAAGCCCCATGAAATTAGTCTGTTTTTATTGAATGATCAACTTGTGTTAGGCCTTCCAAGGTGTCATGGCCCGTCCAAGGAAGCTGAATCGAGCTAACCTTTATTTCTGTATGGATTAAAGCCAGAATTCTTCAAATACGTCACACTATGTAGGTTTTATCTCATCAAGCAGAGTTATAATACATATTTGGTAGTTTAATACTACATATTTGTAATATTTCTGACAGAACCAAAACCCTAATGGTGTTTCCCTACAGATAAATTTAAACATAGAGGGAAAATGTATATATGTTTAATAGTGCCATTAAAACTGATCTATGAACTAACCAAGTTAAAAAAAAGAAAAGAAAAAGCAAAAACCACATTGTGCATCTGCATAGCTGATAGAAACTGCTGTTTCTAAATTTTGCAGAATAGGGAGCTTTGTAGTCCTACAATCTGGTTGCAGTTGTTTGTCAGCAAATTCAAACCCACATTGTTTTCTTCAGTGCATAGAATACAGAAAACCCCCTTATTGCATCTTAGTCAAAATAGCTTTTTTTTTATGTAGGTGTATTTTAGATGTTTCATCTAAATACAGTCAGTTTTTCCCAGTTTATTACCTGCTTTCCTGTGTCTTTTGGATTTTTAGGTGCATGTCTCATTAAAATTGACTCATTGATAATAGTAATTTAGCTAATGCTTAGCTAAAATAGCTTCATGTCTTGGTGAGTTTCTTGCCTCACATAATTTTAAACAAATTGTTAATAGACATTATTTTAATGGAAAAAATTATCAGCAGATTTTTGCCTACGGTTTGATTGCAAAGAACATTTGCAGGAATTACAGACCTTTTATTTTCCTTAGGAATTTGATTTTTCAGCATATTTCTTAATCTGACCCTGCTTGCCTTTCCGTACCGGAAGAATATGAAATTTCTTTTTCTTCAGTGTTCATCTTACCCAAGAAAAACACAGGATTTAATGCCTTTTTTTGATTTCATAATCATTGCTGCATCAACTAGCAGTAGAACAATTTTAACTGTTTTGTAGTGTGGATTAAGGCATACAAATCAGGGGGAGATGACACTTAAAAATTAGACTACAAAATATATACTTTTAAGGAGGGAATTAAATCAGAAAAATGAGCAAGAAGCAAAATATCTTCAAACAACACTTACTTTTACATTTTGAAGCAATATTAAGGAGTACATACTCCTTAAAGAACATGCTTAACTGCTGCCACTTTTCCTACTGATACGATTGGCACAAACATAGCAATCTTCAAAAGATTTATTGAAACATTATCTCAAGTATTTTTAAACTGTAATGCTAGGCAGAGTCTTGGTAATACTTCGCAGTACCTGAATCTTTAAAATCCTGATTTCTTAATGCTCTGTAGGAGATTATTGGGTGTATTTGCAATTTCTCAAGGTCAGACCCAAAATCTACTTCTTAGCAGAAAAGCATCAGCATTTTTTTTCCACTTAATTTGTTAAAATATCGATAACATGAAAAAAATCTTTTTCATTTACTTTGACAGAGACCTAACATACACCAAAAGTAGATTTTTGTGTTGTAACTCAAAATGGAAATCAAAATATATTCATTCTATGATTTGTTTCTGATGTGGCTTCCTTTTATCAGTAGTTATTCATCTTTAACACTGAAAGCAGTATTGGTGCTGCTGCAGTGCAAAGAGATAACATCAAGGTGTGTGTTAAGAAATTACACAAAATGTGGCATATATTTTCTTTAGCACTTACCTTATTTCTGGTCTAATTATCTTTCTGCTGCTTTTCCATTACAGGAGACTCAGCAGATATGTCAGGTAAGGGAAATAAAATTTTAACATCTTCAGGTCTAGTTAGCCTATCTAGTGGTACCCGTCTGCAGCTTTATAGAATCATAAGTGATGTGAATTCATTTTTAGTTTATTAAAACCCTGTATCAGTCATATTACTGTCAGAACTGAATATTAACCACAACAACTCAGCAAACTTTAAATATAGAAACAATAGAAATGTTAGAACACACTTAAAAACTACTTTTGTAGTTGCATATTCCCTTCTTGCTGCTTAGTGAGTTCTAATACATACTGCTACTGTAGCATTCCTGTGTATGCTTGCAGGTTTTGCAGACGTGTTGGGGCTGACAATTAGTGTTTGCTTTAGACATTCAATTGAGTATAATTTTAATATGCATTTTTAAATTAAATTCCATTGAGGAGGCCTAGGTGACTGAGTGAAAAAACCAATCACCTTTCACATTTGTGTAGAATTGTCATGCAGTTACTTCCACTGATCCAAAATGTTGTTATGATGTCAGCTTAATTTTTTCCTGTATCATTTTGGGTCTTTGACAGTTTGACAGTCTTGACTGAGCTATTTTTTATTAACATGTTGTTTTTTCAACTGCAATCTTAAAAATTCATCACCATCATGTGTGAATGAGTTCATTGTTGAGCAGCCATAATCGTCTTGTGAAGAATCTTCAGAGACGCATAAATGTGTGTTCATGTGTACTAGAAACTATAATAATCTTCATGTGGACCTAAAGCTTGTTCTGTGAAGAACAGATGTACAATGACATCTTTATTGTGTGTTGACTTCTTTTAAATATGCCAAATTGTGCTTGCTCTAAGGATGGGAGGAAGAATATAGGTACCTTTTCCCACACTTTTAAACTGTATAAAAAAAATCAGTGATTATATGGCTATTTACATGAAAGAACATCTTTAGTCCTGCATATGGTGCCTGGACACTTTCTCTGTCTCACTTACCTTCTTCCTACTGCAACTTCAGTTTGAGCTTGTATATATAACTAAATTCTGTTGTCATTGCTTGAAACAAGCACTCTTACTTTTTTCTTCTTTGTGGAACCATTAGTCTGGAATCCAAGCTGCTGCCTGCCTTCGTTTAAAAGTTGAATAGTTTCACTTAAAATTTATCCATGGCTATTTGGCAACTTTCTTACCAAAAACTTTTGCTTTTCTAGTTCCAGTTTTCAGTTGTCTGTAGTGATGCAGGGGTTCTTGAAGCAGTAATGTTTGTAATAGGAAACTCAGTTTGCCATTCCAGCCTAATAACTTGGTGTAGATTTGCTCCACCTTACTGAAGATATTTTTTAGATAAAGCTTTATCTAAAAAATCTAAAAGCTTTTTAGATAAAGGTAACTTTATCTAACTGCTCCCAGAAGTAGCTGACATCTTAGAAAATCTCTCCTATGCAAGTACTCCAAAGCAGGATGCAGTGTCAGGACAGAGACATTCAGAAGAAGTCCATCAAGTAGGAGGACCCCGGAGTCCATGTCCTCTCTCCTGCAAATCTTGCTCTGAAAGATTTTGTCAGTTCTTATTCAGGAAATCTAGGTAAAATTTTCTGTCTGCCACCCAGAAGGAAAATTTTGGCCAAGGTTATAGCGTAGGTGCAGAGGTCAAGGACAATACAGAGTTTTACCAAGGGGAGTGCTGAAGAGAAAAAAACAGTTCAGAGCCATAATAAAGCTTTCTCTTCCCTCAGCTTCCCATAAGGACAGCAAGGAGTTTGCTGAAAATTTTGGGATGTGCCAGTTCTTGTTAACCCCTGCCCTTTCTGTTTTAATGGCATGTCCATACTACGCTGTAGTACCTTTCAAGAGGTAATGGTAACACCATATTGCTACCATGAGGGGAAATTCCAATGGGAAAGAAAAGAAATTAGGAAGATTTTTCTAAAGACTGGTTTGGAACAGATATGGGATTATGCTCAAGAACTGAGTTTCATGGGGCTAAAATTTTGCCTAGGTCCCTGTGCTTACTGTTTCCCATCACAGGCGTGCCTTCCAGGGCCTACATTTAGCTGATTAAAAACACAAAGGTTGAAGCTGAAATAGAATTTAGTTTATGTGAATCTGTGTCTATGACAAGAACCTATGACCTCCAGACTCTGCAGTCAAATTTATTAGAGATCAGAAGTAAAGAATTTTTATAATCTTACTGTCCTGGAAATGCCCTAGATACTGTTCAGAGTTTTGCAAACTGTGTGCGGATTGCAAGGTTTTTTGAGAAGGCATTATATTTGGGAAAAAACTAGCTGTCATTATGGTAGAAATAGTCACATACATTAGTAACATGGAAAGACGGTTTTTACTGCAAAGAGCTTGCAGTCCAAACAATGCAAACTAAATACCCTAATTCTTGTACATGAGTAAGCAGAATGATAATTCAGCTGACACACTCCTAAGAGGGCATGCATTTCAGACAGATGGCCATTTTGTAGAAAGAAGATTTTGGCCTTTCACTCAATTTCTCTGTAGGCTATCAGTTGTCCGAAAGACCCACATAGAAATTACATTCTTGATAAGTTGCTCAATATTTATGAAGTTTTTTGAGTTAGCATGCTGATCTAAGTTTTACTAGGAGAAAAACAGGAGAAGACAGCTGGCTGTCAGAGCTTCTTCTGTGCTTCACAAGTCCCATAACATGTTAAGCAAAGTTTTCATCTCTGGTAATATAATGAGGCCAACTTGTTTGTTCTACCTAGTGATCCTGTTTACCGTAAATTGGTTTCCAAAGGAGGCCAAAATCTCCTTTCTTTTCTTTCTTTTTTTCCTTGCCTGATCACAACAATTTTATTTGTCTTACTAAAAAATATTAACTGTTTAGTTTATAAGCAAGTTATAAGACATTTTCAAAATGTATACCAATGATATGTTTTTATATTTGTGTAGCTACAGCTCCTTCTATCCATGTGTGGGATGCAATGAACAAACAGACACTGTCAGTACTGCGGTGCTACCATTCAAAGGGCGTTTGCTCAGTCAGTTTCAGTGCCACTGGCAAACTGCTACTGTCCGTAGGGCTGGATCCTGAACATACCATTACCATTTGGAAGTGGCAGGAAGGTAGGAAAGTGATTGTTTTTATAGAATGTGTTTATATTTTTAGAGGTATGTTGGCTTGAGTCAGGAGCAATTGTAACATTAAAATATCAGAAGATCAAAAATTATTATAATAAATGCTGTGCACTATGCTCTGTACAACAAGAGCTAAATAAATGTATTTACCCATTCTAGTAACTGCTAAATATATATCCTTTGAAATTACTATGTAAAGATCAAGATAGTTCACTGATTTCCAGCCAGAATAATTAAAGAAAAATGTAGTTTTCATTCTTTTTTATTATCATTATTATTTCATTCTTCTCTGTTCTTATTCTTCTCTAAAGTCTGATTACTGACTAGGTTGCTATAAAATTATTCCCCAAAATTGCAAATTGCAGAAATGTGGTGCCAGTGCAGCTCCTCTATGCATCTTACGTAATTGGTATCTTAAACTATACTACATGTTTTCAGATCGGCTTTGATCTGTGTTCAGGATTCAGGCTAAAGCGATTTGGTGAGCTCCTTTCTCATCTTCTTTCTGTCTGACAAAGCCATGCCCAGATTATGAATCTGATTCTCTGGTCTTAGGGATTTACTTCTTCTCTCTTTGAGGATTTCTGTTGATCAACTAGTAACACTCAGAAGTTTAAAGATCAGCTATCAAGTTAATAGAAAATGATCTCTCACAGCTTGTCGTGTGACATCTAATGATGCTTTAGAGATGGACACAATGTCGGGTGTATGTTTATGCAATCTTAGGTAGGATGAAGGGTGTGTGGTAAAAGCCCATGCAGCATTCACTACCTTTTCAGTCAGAACATGCCTGTGCTCATTCTTAAGAGTTGATACAGATTTAAAATGGCAGCTAAGGATCCTGATTGAGGAATCTTCATATGGCTTAAAATGATTTTAACATTTTTTAACTGGAAATGTGTATTTTTCTCAGCTAGTTAAAAATGTTCATTTTCTTTCTGCCAGGTGCCAAAATTGCCAGCCGAGCTGGACATAACCAGCGTATATTTGTAGCAGAATTCAGACCAGATTCAGATACCCAGTTTGTTTCTGTGGGAGTAAAACATGTGAGGTTCTGGACACTGGCTGGAAGAGCTCTTCTCAGTAAAAAAGGGCTGCTGAGCTCCATAGAAGATGCCCGCATGCAGACAATGCTATCTGTAGCTTTTGGAGCGGTATGTACTTCAACAAGCTACTTGAAAATGCATACAGACAAAAATGTTTTTATCCTTCTGCCTTTATTCAGTTCAGTGAGACTTTTCTAACCTGCTAATGAGTATGTCAGTGTTTTATTAAACTCAGTTTAGCATTTCTAATACTTGCCTACTAATTAGAACTAATACCAGCTTTCTTTAGAACAGAAAAGAAAAGAAGATTATGGATTTGTATATTTTCAAGAGAAACAAATATAGGTGCTTTGGACTGATAATACACTGCTTGGTATTTAATCCAGGTAAAACAAAACTGAGTCTAGACTGCAGGAACCAAACAGTAGAAATGAGGCTAATTTTATACCCACCCAGAGGTGATTTTATTATAATCTGTATGTATTGCTGCTCATGGGTGATCAGAGAGCTGCGTTGCCCTGGGGCATTCGTTAGCGTCTGTGACTGTTAGACACTGTTAGACAACCACAGTAGGGTTTTGTTTTGCTTTGGGGTGTTTTTGAAATGTGCAGGCCTTGTTGCTAAGTTCCATGGCACTACTGTTTCAGGAGTTGTTCTGTATGGGCAGCCCTCATCTCTTCAGCTGGACAGAAAACCACAGATTTCTTTTGGGAAGTGGTGCTTTGCTTTCCTTGCATGCATTACTGTCCTGTTTGGTGATCTACCTGTTTAGTCCAGACTGAATTTATGCCATCGATTGTGCTTTTTGAAACTGTAACTGGCCTGTGGTTTCATTTTTTCATGATGCTGTCTCTTTTCCAGAGGGGTGTCTGTCTGATTTAAAAGAGAGACTTACAAAGAAACAAGATATTTTTCAAATAATAACTGTTACTGATGCACAGTCCAGGCATTAGTAAAGGGTTTAGGAAACCTCTGTAAACTTTCTTATAGAGAGACAGATTCTTGGAGTGAGAATCAGGCTGTATGCTAAATGGCCTTGGGTTTGGTATGATGTTGTTTGAGGATGCAGAATTTGCAGGGGTTTTGTGAAATACTCTGCAAACTGAATAAAGCCAAACCCAGTGTGTTCTCCGTATTTCATGTAGGGAGCAGTTCTGGGAGTGCTCTTGGTTTGGTCTCAGAAGGAGCTAGTTCACATGTCCCTAAACAGAAGCTGGAAATGGCCTAACAGATATGCTGTGAGGACAGTCTCTCTCAAGGATCTGCTCTCAAGTTCCTTTCCAATACTCTTTTATTTTATTAGATACACACACACACTCTCCTTTAAAAAAAGGATGTAGAACATCAACCCACTTCAGTTAAGGAAAGTGTTCATGCCACATCTGTACATGCATAATGATACTCTGTAGTACTACATATGATGCTGAATTTGAGGATTGTTCATGTAAGTTTCTAAAACAGTTTTGCTCAATAACGGATTCCTCTTGGTTTTAAGTGTATCCTAATAAATTGCAATTAAAATTATTTTTGTTACCTTTCAAGAACAGGAAGCAGAAGTAAAGAAGAACAGGCAGATTTTAGTTTTAAGTTAAACTCTTTTCTTCTTAAAATAATGGATACTGTAATCCAGTGAGTATCTTCACCTAACCACAAAAATTACTGCAAGTGTAATGTACATAGCAAGGGGATGAAAATTGCCTGTTTGTGTGAAATGTCAATACTTACTGTGATTTTCTACTGTTTTACTACATGTTGCGCACTTGATAGGCTGAAAGTACAGATAACCACATGGCTGAAGGTTAAGTCATTGCATTTCTTCTTGCAGTGCAGAGTCTATTAGCTACAAGAAAGCATGTTTCAGACTTCAAGAAGGAATATAGTACCTCACTGTTTTGCCTCTAGAGGTTCTTATTGCTCCTTCTACAGTTTCCTCTTCTACAGCAGCAAATAAAAGCAATTTAGCCTAAATGCAAATGGTGATGATCTTTATTTCTGAATGTTTTTCTTCCTGCCTTGCTCAGAATCAGATGATGAGTTTATTTTTCCCCTTTTCAGAATAACTTGACATTTACGGGTACTATCAGTGGAGATGTTTGTGTTTGGAAAGATCATGTGTTGATACGAATTGTGGCCAAAGCTCACAACGGACCTGTTTTCACAATGTACACCACATTAAGAGATGGTTTGATTGTTACAGGAGGCAAAGAAAGGCCGTGAGTCTTCCTTCCTCTTTTTTTTTCCTGCATGCACTCTTTGAAAATGGTTTGGATTCGTCCCATCTAACACTAGGCAGCTGAGACATCAGAGCTAGAAGAGTAGTCCCTTTTGGATCCCTGACCAGGTATTAGGAAAAATAGTAGCCACCACATCCAAAGTGCAGGTAACCCCACATGAGCTCCAACTACCTATTTTTTCCCATTGATTATAAGAGAAAGCTTAGAGTTGCTAGGATCCTGTAAAACTCCAACCCCTGACAAGGGTGCCATGCTTAATTACCTAAAGCCAAGGGGCATGAATCAGAATCTAAATGCTGTACAAGTAGTTCTTCATAAATTAATTTCTACGTAAGTCATTTTTCTGAAGCATATGTGAAGCTTCTTCAGGCCCTTTATGCTGACTTTACACTATTTTGCTTAAAAATAATAGGCAAGTGTAAAATAAATTATGTGAATCGGTTATTAGTAATAATGCATTATCAATTATACTGCATTACATCAATCAGGTAATGTTTTTCCTAGTACAAATACACAATTATCGAAGAGATAATACAGTTCTACCTCCTTAAGCTGAAAAAGACTGAACTATTATAAGCAAAAGCAGCCTTGAAATCACCTTATGTTACTAAATGGTTCAGCAGTATTTATCAGAGGATTATTTCTGAGAGAAGGCAAAAACATTTAGTTTGAAATTTAGAATCATCGAATGGTTAGGATTGAAAGGGACCTTAAATATTGTCTAGCTCCAACCCCCATTTAACTTTAAGCACTAAGAAGTTAACTAGTCCTTGTGGGTTACTTTTTTTTCTGAAGAGGTACTGAGGTTGTTAACTCCAGTAATTTACACAATTCTGATTAAATAAATGAGTGATAAATTTTATAGCATAATGAACAACTTCTTTCAAAGGAAAGACACGCTTAGTTATGATGGCAGAGGCAAACTGTCTTCTCTCAAATCTAAGGTGCAACAAGATCATTTTTTTTCTGGGACTGTAAACAAATTATCTCCTCAAGCATTTTAATTCTTTTTAGTGCCTTGCTAATGTTAAAAGAAAAAAATTCTTCAGCTGTAATATGGTCCATCTGATGACATGATAGTGCCCCATTTTGCAGGATACAGGCCACTTACTATCTTTTCAGACACAGGTGAAATCTTACTTATTCCTTTGTTTGAAATACTTTCTTCTAGTATTTGTAAATATTGTTGTAAATTTATTTAGAGGATGTTCTCTCTACTGCTTAGCTTCAGAGACTCCTAATTTTTAGTATTTGACCTGAAAGAAATAGTTATGAAAACCAGTAAGAATCAAGAGTTCATCTCCTGTGGGAAAATGAAGTATTGACAGAATGCAAAAAGATTCTCATACAGGAAGATTGCATGCTTGCTTCTACCTAGGCATTCTTAGTTGCAGTTCACCTGCCTGTTTTGGTAAAATCCTTTTGCTGAGTATGATGACCAATCATATGTCAGAACAGTGCTAGTGGGAAACAAAGAATATTCTATTGTAAGGAGTATAAATTTATAATTCATTAGAGTTCTTTTAATAATAATAGTACAAAACCAGTCATTCTAATTAAACTTTCTGCAATTCTTTTTCAGGGTTCATTCAGTAATCAAAGTTGTAACACAGGCAGCCAATATTGTGGAACATTGTATTTTGTGTCTGTTAGGGGAGATTTTTTTCTCTGCGAAGACACATAAGACATGTTCCAGCTCAAGTGGAAATGCCAGATTTATAACTGATTCAATAAATATTATCTCCTTTTCAGAAACTTTTTTATTTGAATGTGTTCTTTACTGAAATACCGTTTTTTTTGCAAGTGGGTGGGAATACTTAGTGTTTTCATAATTAATACTTATTAGTTGGGTGTCTTGTGCAATTAATGTGTGTTTTTTCTGCTGTATCTTTGTCATTTATTTCACAACAGTGAAAATAGTGAAATTTTCACAAAAGTAAAAATCTTTTGTCATTTATTTCACAGAAGTAAAATACATATCTTTCCTGTTTTCCTCAATTACATATTGATAATCTCTGCCTGTCTTTTTATTGGGATGGCAGTTTGTTCACATACTTAACTGTTCTTATAACTAGACAAATTCCCTCAGGGCTGCTCATTTAGACTAAGCTTAGCACCATCCATCTTTCAACTTGTTCTGCAAAATAGTACAGTAAGAACATGGAATCAGTATGCCTTGCTTAGCTAGGAGGCTCAGTATATTAACATCAGCAGTTCAGTAAAAACAAATTAAAAATGCCTCATTTGCAATATATTACATTAAATAACATAGTTCTTTCATATATTAATTGTCTTTTTTGTGCCAGCCATTATACTCATGGTTGTTCCTGATGTCTTCGTAGTTCAAAGGAAGGCGGAGCAGTTAAGCTATGGGATCAAGAGCTAAAAAGATGTCGTGCCTTCAGACTAGAGACAGGACAAATGACAGACTGTGTTCGCTCTGTTTGTAGAGGCAAGGTAAAGAAAGCCTCCTGTCTGTAAAATAAAGCTTATAATTTGTAGGTTGTTCTGTAAATATCGGATAAATGACTTCTGCTTTCTCTTATAATTACTATTTGAAATTAAAGGTTAAGTTAGAAGGTGTCTACAATGGATATTGCAGCGGAAGAACATCTACTTTGTGAGATCTCAGTCTTAGTTAGGATAACATTCATATATATTTTTATTAAAGACTAATTAATTATTTCTTTTCTATTTTCACACTTTGGATATCAAATATCAAGTATCATATTACAAGCAATAACTCAACTAGCATCATGATTTCTATACAGCTTTGTACTTCAATAAATCAGAGGAGTTTAAAAAATAAAATAACTTTGATTATTTAACAACTCAATTTAAGCAAACTTTCTTGACAGAACTATAGCTCTAGATTATAACTTTATTACTGTTCATAATGAGTGGTAAATATATTACATCAGAGATAATTCCTTCACTATTGTTCAAGGGGAAAATTCTCGTTGGGACAAGAAATGCTGAAATAATTGAAGTTGGAGAGAAAAATGCTGCATGTAACATTCTAATTAATGGTCATATGGATGGACCAATCTGGGGCCTAGCCACACATCCATCCAGAGATTTTTTCCTTTCTGCTGCAGAAGATGGCACAGTAAGACTCTGGGATATTGTTGAAAAGGTAGGTAGTTGTTTAGTGGTGTTGCAGACTTGAAACTTGGTTTTTAATGTATACTGAGAATAATCCATCTGATACTGTTATCATGTTAACAAACTATTAGTGTAAGGTGCTTTTAAAATATGGACAAATAATAACAGTTACTATTTTGGGATTTTATTTCTTCACAGAAGATGCTAAACAAAGTCAGCTTAGGACATGCAGCTCGTACTGTTTGTTACAGCCCAGAAGGTGATATGGTAGCTATTGGCATGAAAAATGGAGAATTTATTATCTTGCTTGTGACCTCTCTAAAAATTTGGGGGAAAAAAAGGGACAGAAGATCAGCGATTCAAGATATCAGGTCAGAAAATATAATCCCTTTGCCTATTGCAGTATGCTAGAAATCTCTAATATTTTGAGTTTTAAAAATACTGTTTTGTGTTCTGAGGAGCATTGCAATGATATTTCAGAGAGCTGAAATCAATGAGAGAATTGTGGAGTTTTTGTGATTACTCTGATACCAGGCATAAAAAGGAAGGAGGAGGTACATGAAGATAAGAGAGAGCTATCAGTCAAAAAGACTGATGGAATGGGCACCAGTGATGTGTGGTGTTCCTTGGTGTCTGGAATTGGGGCTGTTGTTGTTTAACATCTTTGTTGGCAGTGTGGACAGTAGTATTGAGTGCACCCTCAGCACTTTTGCCAATGACACTGAGCTGTGTGGTGTGTTTGGCACACTCAAGGTAAGAGATGATGTGTGGGAGGTAAAATGAGATCAGAAATTTAGAGATGAAGACTGGATTGTGAGAGATAATGGAAATGCCTGTCTGTCAGTTTGCTCTTTGTTGTGTCTGTTAGAAAGGAGTTAGAAGTAAAATTTGCCTATTTCTTGAGTGGAGGACAAGACGTTTCTTCTCTGAGATAAATTGGTCATGATCAGCTAAGGAAAACTTTTGGAGAGATAAGTGAGATGAGAGAGAAATATGAGCAAACAGGGACCTTGCAGGAGTTAGGGAGTAGTTGGAATCAGAAAGCTGTCCAAAGGTATGTTTCAGAGAGATTAGAAATAAAGAAACTTCCCTAGTAACACAGAAGGGGCTGTGAGGAATTTTTTCAGCTCAGGAAGCTACTGAAGACTAGAAAGGAAAACTGGAGGAAAAAACCCACTGTGTGAAGACAGAAGGTCTGATTTCACATCTTTTCAGTACATTTCAAATAGAAGCTCTGGCTTTTCTTCATTTACACCATTTAATTTTTCTAGCTTGTAACCTTGTAAGTTTAGTATTGGAGAGTCAAAGTCGTCAGGGGCATGTCACAAGTTGTTGGACCATTGAGATGACATCAGGTAATGAACACAAGTATTCAAGAGATGTTCCCAGTTCACTTATATGTGTCATCTGTACCAAAATTATTGTCACCTTTGACTGGATATGCATTCCCTGAAAATTTCATTTAAAAAGTTATTGTGTTTAGCAGACTAAAAACTCTGCCTCTCTCTAGTTCTGGATAGCAAATTTACCCATGCTTCTCAAAGGTTAGAATCTGTTGTAAGTGCCAACCTGTGTTGATAAAACCCTTTTATCTGTTCAGGTTTAGCCCAGATTCTCGATACTTAGCGGTCGGTTCCAGTGAGAATGCAGTGGACTTTTATGATCTGACTTTGGGTCCCACACTAAATCGAATCAGCTATTGCAAAGATATCCCAAGTTTTGTGATCCAGATGGACTTCTCTGCCGATAGCTCTTATCTCCAGGTATCAGTCATTAATTGTTCAAGGTACTGAATGAAAAACATACTCATGACAGATACTCTGCAGGTGTTCTCCTTTGACTACTTCTAAGTTTTGTAACTAAATGTTGGTAATATGTTGCTGTCACTAGACTGTTACTTTGTTGTAGTGATAAGTGGATGCCTTCAATTTTGAGTAGTATTCCTGGAGATTAAATATAAGAAATAAGCATAGAAATGAAAAATGATGGACCGTCTTAAAAGAGGAAAGAGTACAGTCTGTCATTGTGCAGGCCCAGGCAGGGCCCTGGACTCTGACCATTACACTCTGACCAGGGTAATGCCAACGATGGCATTACAAGTCATTTTAGTGGTAGCCTTTGTGGAGCGGCACCAAAATCGTGGTGTTGCAACTCCCAACCATAGGACGGCTCAAGAAAATTTTAAAAATCAAAATAAATTCTGTATAGTTTGTTTTCTATATTTTACATCTGAGAGGAAAAATAAGCTTCTCTCATCATCAAATCAACATTTACAGGCTGAGAGGAATGCTTTTGCATCAGTTTTAAAGATAGGAATTTATTTTGCCTTATTTGAATATACACAAACACTAGCACACAATATATAGAGAGAATTAGTATGTGCAGAATGTGAGATGTTTCAATTGTTTTTTATTAATTAGAGAATTAAATGTTAAGATTTCTTATGCTTTCTCACTGTTGCTTTATGCCTGTATGGATTTTTGAGAATTTTCAATTCATTGACCAAGTTTTCTTAATGGCTAAGTTACTTTATGGAGTAAGAGATAACTTTCAAGAAAATGCTTTTCAAAGCCCTTTAGATTTATACTTTCATCTTTTGAAACAAGTTAATCTATTCTAAATTCTCTGTGGTCATCTCAAAGGTCTCTACGGGGTCTTACAAAAGGCAAGTGTATGAAGTGCCTTCAGGAAAACAGCTTGTGGACCAAGCTGTGATTGACAGAATAACATGGGCTACTTGGACAAGGTAAATGATTCACATATTTGCACCTGCTAAAACACTTGTAACTCCCAGGAGAAACACCTACTGTTTAAAAGCGTATTTCATCCCTTCATTCAGTCAGATATTTTCTTTCAACACACCCATCTGCTCTGGCAACAGATCAGCAGTGCAGCAAAAGGCAGTACAGAGCAGATTCCCTCATCAGACATGAACTGTCTGACCAGTGAGGACATCTGATAAAAACTGGTCTCTCACCAAGTGCCTTTCTACTCTCTGGCTATCTCTAGCTCCTTTGGTGCAACTCTTGCAACCTCAGTAGTTTTTTCATTGCACTGTGCAAATTATCTGGAATACTGCACTATTTGCTTCAAAATAGTGATGAAAGTACATATCAAAACCTGAAAAGGCAATACACAGCTGGGGTAATTCAAGTTTATTTATAGTATTAGACTAATCGTAACTGTATAATAAAGTTGCTATTAACATTTGCATATTAAAAGGCATGCAAAAGTACTTTTAAATGCATTGAAATTATTATATTTCTTTCAAGATATTACATGAAGAATGATACCATATTTTATTTTTAATTAAAATTTAAATAATTTGTTTTCTATTTATGCAAATCTGATTTTTTTGTGCCTTATTTCAGTCTCCTTTGCCTGCTTGCAGTAATCGTCCTCTAATTATCACCCTCAGACAAAAATTTAGAATAAATACCTGAAAGTTTTCCACATATGAACCACTTTAAACAATAATGGTCCTGACTTTGCTGCAAGACATAACTAAAACTGTAAGCATTTAAAGGGCTCTGAAAGACTCATTTTCTAGATTTCTGTTTTTTCTTTGGGTAATAAGTTTTTGTCACCTCTTTGATACAAAAACAAGAAACTGGTATTTTCTGACCCAATTCAGTGTGTCTGATGTAAATCATGCTTTTTTGAATGTAGTGTACTGTGCTCTGAATTGAGGGGAAAGAATCACAGAAAAATTCCCAAATCATTCACCTATTAACGAATGCTTGTTTCTGTGCATTCTTGGAAGTATGCATATACACGGTAAGCAGAGCTGAATAAAAGCCTTTTTATAAGGCTTTGCAAAGGCAATTTTCTGGAATCTTAAAATAATTAAATCTTCAGTGGACTCAAAGAAAATTTCAATCGATATGAAAATGTTACAGAATCAACAGAGCATAGTTATAATGAGAATATACAATTTTTTATTTTCCAAAAGCTGAAACTTATTCATCTAATGCTTTTGCTATGACGTTCTATTTCCATTGTCCTTTCTTTTTTTTTTACTTTTTTTTTTGTGAATGCCTCACTGGACAATATTAGTACTATTGATTTCACTTCTGCTTCTTAGTGTTGCCATGGGCTACATTATTTTGGGAATTATATCACTGAATCAGTTTCAGAAGCAATTATAGAATGATACAAAAATTAATTACAGAATCAAACTTATAGAAGTCATGTATGTGTGAGAATAAAATGTCAAAATTTCATTTTTATGGAACTGGTTACAATATGCAAACAGCTTTCTATTTTGTTACTCTATTGTTTTTGCTGTGGTTTTCAAAAGAATCTCTTTGCTGTTCTGTTTCAGTGTTCTAGGGGATGAAGTAATTGGAATCTGGTCCAGGCATGCTGAAAAAGCTGATGTAAACTGTGCTTGCGTCTCTCACTCGGGAATCAATCTTGTAACAGGCGATGATTTTGGCATGGTCAAACTATTTGACTTTCCATGTCCTGAAAAATTTGTAAGAACTTGTTTTTGCATGTTTACAGCAACAAGTACTGTTGATATTATGGTCTTGTCTTGTT
This sequence comes from Neopelma chrysocephalum, assembly GCF_003984885.1. Lineage (NCBI taxonomy): Eukaryota > Metazoa > Chordata > Aves > Passeriformes > Pipridae > Neopelma > Neopelma chrysocephalum. The sequence continues at coordinate 39,634,371 of NW_020897693.1, read as the reverse complement.
TCTCTAGAAGACATATGATTGAAATATCTTCTTCTCTAAATTTGTAGCTTTTTAATATAACTTTAGCTCCATAGTCTTGTAAGCATGTTTCACCTCAGAGTTTTCCTACCATTTTGAGCAAGAGCTCTTACTATAACCTCTTGTATATGCTGATATTGTCTGCCAACCTGCATTAGCATAGTGCCTTCATACTGAAAATCTCAAAGCCCTTAGTAGTTTCCACATCTCTGATCCTTTTGACAGATGAGGAAGACAGCTGGTGATTTTAGTCCCATCTGTGTATCTCCATGGATGAAGGGTTTACATATTTTTTACTAACACTGTCAGTTTGTTTCACTGTTTTTGTAATTTTAATTTATAGTGGTTTTTTAATTTGCTTTCGCTGTTAATTTTCAAGGTTTGAGACTGCACAGTGTAAACTGCTCACACAATTACAATTAATTTTTTTTTTCAGTGTTAGGAATTTTACGCAAAACGTACAAGTTAATCATGTGACAAGATATATTTCATGGTATTGTGTCAGCTTGATCATTGTTCCCAATTTGCAAGCGCTCTCTCATTTGGTGACAACTCACTCTGCACTGCAGCTCAGTGGTAGTTCTCCTTCAGGAGATCTTTCACATTTGATAACCGATATAACTTTGAATGATATAAATATGTGATTCAATAGAAAGCTAGATTAAAAACATGCATGCCTTGTTTGATTTAGGAGGGCACAGAATATTTAGACTGTCTCATTCTGTTGTTGTTTGGGTTTTTTTCAGGCAAAACACAAACGATTTTTAGGTCACTCTGCCCACTTAACTAATATTCGATTTACAAGTGGAGATAGATACGTGGTCAGTGCTGGAGGGGACGACTGCAGGTATGTATCCTTTCCATTACTGTCCAAAAGTACACAGCAGTAGACATGGTCAGTCCATTACAATGTAAAGTTCAAGTTCAGCCTTCAACTGTTTATCCATGTGCTTGCCTTCCTGTTTGGGCATAAAGAGAAGGATATTTGTGACAAAATAAATAGCCTAAATGCTAATGCGAACAGTTAAGATTTAATAGGTTAAAACATTAACATCTCTATTCAGAGCATCATACTTTTAACTGAAATTTTTCTTTTGGCTGTGTTAGCCATTTCTTTTAACAACAGTGTAGTCTGCTGTATTTCATATTTAATATCTACTTGAAATCACAGCTTATTTGTTTGGAAATGTGTGCATATGCCTCATTGAGAGAGACATGGAGACCTGCAAGAGGACACTGCATGAAGTACCAGGCATGAAATACCCAGGATTGCAATGTGATGTTCTACTGTGCCCTGCATGCGTAAGAAATGGTGCTGCCCCAAGACACAGAGCACTCTGTCTCTGAAAGACAGGTACCTAGAGTCTGCCAGAAGGATGGACTGTCACAGATATGCTGAGGCTGCTAGATTTGCTTCAGTATCAGATAATCTGGGTTTGTATTCCACTCACTGCCAGATGTTGAAAATGGAATATGTGGATAATAGGAAAAAGTGAATTGTTAATCAATGTACAGTTTCACAGCAAGTTCCTGGCATTTTAATCAAGCGATGCTATTTCTGACCTAGTGCTGTACATTGATCTATTTTCAGCATGAATGTTTTTCCTTTAAGTTTTGAGGTCTAAATAGCATAGATAAAAAGAGTATTCCATATTTTATTACTGAAAGAGACAATATATTAACTCTCAAATAAATAGTATTTTAATAATTGTTTAATTATTATAATGGAAATTATATTTCTATGACCGGTCAAAAGGAAACATCATCTGGTGAAGCAGAAAATAACAGAGTTGATTCCTTAGGACTGATATATTTCTGTATTTAGAGGCCTGGGTCACAGTCATGTCTGGTGAAAGCCGTTGGATATGCATGATCTTCATGGCTAATTTAGTGTTTTTGTTGCACTTAAACATTAAATTAGTTCTGTGAGCAAAAATAGATTTGCTCACTTTGCGAGTGCCTTTCCCACTACCTAGAAGTCTAACTCCAATTTTTGCCTTGTGAATAAAAGTATTCTCAGTGGAAGAGAGATTATTGCTGTGTTACTTGACTGGGCTGTTAGCATCCATGCTGGAAATGAGGACTAGGGTGAGGATTTTGTAGTCTTCTTAATCAATAAAGCTTTGGATGTCACCAGTGGCAAAAATAGAATTTCATAGCAATATGAATTAATTTTATTTTCTCAGCATCATAAGGGAGATTCAGAGAGAATATAAACTTTCCAAGCATTATATTTTGTACATTTGATCTTTTTACAGAGTTAGGACTATCTGGAAGAGGTCTCTACTCAGATTTCTCTTCTGATTGTAAAAAATGTCCAATCATATGCTTCTTTAGATGGACCTGCTGTCATCTCTAGCATTTATTCTATCCTGTAACATAACTGAGACTCTAAGTTGGAAAAACATTTCAGTGATAAAAAAAAACTGAACAAAGCTATGTTTTGGGTACAAGTGAGGAAGATTTCATCAGCTCTTTGTCTAAATCACGTCACAAAGATGCATTACAGACAGTTAATTTTCATGCAACATAGCAGGGAACAAAGTCACTAATTATCAGCACTGCTCTCATCATGGCATTCTGCTGTGAACATAAAGCTCTCTTTCTCTGTGTAAGCCAGCATTGCTTTGGCAGTGGCACTTGTTTAGGTCTGTCAGTAGGCTTTGGTATTATTCATCTCTTGCTTTTTTTTGTGTCAGATACAAGTGAAAAAGAAACAAACCTCATCTCTTCTTCTGAGCATCTTGTGTGCATGGTGGTTACAGAGGGAATGGGAGGGCTAGCAGGTAGAAAAGAAGAGAAAAGTTTCTGAGCCAAACCTCTGTGCTCTCCTACGTCCAAAAAGGCTTGTTATGTTCTATACAAAGTTAGTTACCCAACTGTCTTAGGTAATATATTTTATATATCAAGCTATAACAAATATTTATTTTAAAGAAGTTTATGAACTAAACAGTTATCAGGTTTCTCAGCATGATGGTTCTTAGCAAAGTCTTGCCAGTCATACAGCTGCTATTCTACAGGAGCAAACACTGTGTGGATTTGGTCATGAGTGTACAGGGAGATCTTGCTGGTAACATTTTTTACTTTAGGGGAATTACATATGAGAATTGAGATTAGACCTAATCTATCTCATAACCTTGTTTCCTGCCTGCCTGTTTTATATGAAAATTAGTCTCTGGCATTTAAATCTTATCTATACCAGAGAAATAGGTTGCAGTGTGCTATTCTATGGCTGTGATTCTATCCCTTATTAAACATGTCTCTGCAGGACTTCTTGACTTGAAGTAAGATTTGTCCTGCCTCTATTTTAAAGTTGCCTTGGATCACGATGGATGACTGTTAAGAGCTCCCTCATAGTCTGTCCTACTCAGACTACCAGATCAAAGTCCGTATTTTTCTGTCTCTGAGTTTTCCCCTCAAAATCCTATGCTTAATGAGCTGTTCCACAGGCCTTCACCCAAAGGAGGTGGTATGTGGATCAAGAAGGTTTGTTTCTCAGATCCCCGTCACTGGTCTTCTCCTCTCCCCCTACCCTCTTCATTAATGCTGTGCCTCTCCACTGATAATTTGTCCATTGGTGCTTTTGTCCTGAGGAATCCCCAAGGCCACACCAGAGGTGAAAGACGAGCAAGAATTGGGTGGGCAAATTACAGCAGGGCTGCCCTGGGAGCTGCAAGGCTGATGGGCTGAGCCTCCAGATCTTATGCTTCTCCACTCTCTTCCAAACCTCACCACTGTTGTAAAGGGCTGGGATGGGAGCTGGAAGCTGAGGAGCTCTTAAAAAACTAAACTACCAGCATTGTTCCTCCTATTGCAGCCCATATTGGTAGCTAGTATTTTCCCTGGCAAAACTGCTCAGTGGTTTGCCAGGTAAAATGGGATCAGCCAGCTGGGAATGATCACAAATGTTGAGGAGAGGAGTGAGCAGAGCCTCAGTTGCAGTTTTCTTCCTGAGGACAATTTGGAGCATATTTTGTAGGTGCTGAAGAGAAGAGCTGGCTGTAAGCATGGTCAAAGTTGGCAGCTTTGTGGTTTTTTTTGGTCTTCTTGTCTGTGATGGTGCTTTGCTACTGTGCCTCATTTGCTGTTTACATTAAGTGCTACTGTAGTAACTTGCTCGTTGTTGCCACCTATGCTTGAAGCGTGTGTATGTGGGAACAGACTGTCTGTTCCAACAGGCAGTGGGAGCTCAAGGCTGGTTGCTCCACATAAAAGTCAGAGGATGACAGAACCCTGAAGGATAGGTCAGGGAAGAAGCTGGAATGTGGAGGGAGTAGTGACAAACTTTAATTTGGAAGCATCAGAGAGAACTGTGGGCAGGAGGGCTCTGCCTGAAGCTGAAGAAAACCTCTTCTGTGGTTATACAACATCAGGGAAGGGGAGGTGAAAGTTCTCTTATAATTTAATCACTCATAGTGGATGATTTTGTCCTGTAGCTTGTTTTTTTGGTTAGCGGCAAACATACATCTTTGGGATCTTTAGTCATCAATATTGTTAGTAATAAAACAAATTAACTAGAGAGCTGATTCAATAAAAATAAAATGGCGTTTCACTTAAAAAAAAAATGTGCCCTTGAAAGCTATGTAAGTGTGCTTAAAAAAAAAGAGAATGAGAAAGAGGAAAATCCAGCTCCTAGGAGCAAGCAAAATTAAACACATTTATAACTGAAAGTTGCCATAGTGCAGGAACTGAGGAATATAGTTGAAAATTAGGTCAGGTAGAGCAAATTAGCCAAATATGTCAAATCATTTAGACTTGAAATCCTAATTTATTTTTTTTTTATTCTCAAGAAGGCAGTTGTAATATATGACTGTCTGATTTTGCTAGGGAAAGCAAGAGATGGTGTAAAACTAAAATAAGGAAAGGATTTCAGAAAATTAAGCCTATTTTATCACTTGTTGACAGCTGAAGGAAAGCACACATTCAGAGCAACTTCTGACTTTGCTCTATATCAGTGTTTCAGTGTTAGCAAGATTCATTGCAGCATAACTGAACTTCATCCAAGTCCAGGTTAATGCTGACCTACCATCAGAAAGCAGGCACATTGCAGATGGGTTGTCTCCTCAGTCTAGAAACTAGACTGAAATAAAGGACTTCAATACCAAGAGCAGGACTTTGAGAGCATTCAGGAGTGGCTTAGTTTAAAACCATGATCCACTTCTTTCAGCTGCTGCCTAAACCACCCCAACCCCACTGTTTGCCAAGACACACAGTGCCCTTCAACAAGCACTGAGCACCTGCCTGTGCAGCACCTCATCCGCTCTCTGGGTTGCACCAACAGTGCTCGAGTCTCCACATGCACATGGGGGTGACTCCAAAGCCGGGCACTGGAGTCCCATATTGGACTTGCTGTGCATGGTGTAGTGGTGTGACAAGCAAAGGATCTCGGATTCAAATGCAGTGCTTTACATGGGCAAGGTGACATGTTCCCTATCTCATTGTCAGCGACATAAATGTGACAAGCCTTAATCCTTTAAGATTTTTCTTTTTTAAATTCTATTAGCATAAGCTATAGACAGATGTTGTCTTGTCAGTGTTTTAGACACAGTGGAGCATCCTGTAGACTCTACAGAAAGGGAAGTAAGACTGCAAGTCACAAAATAAATTGCCACATCAGTGATGTAAATATCCCTAGTCATATTGCATTTGTATGGTTTTTTGTTCTCACTGTTTTTTTATGCTTCCTTGCAATCTGCTTTGTTGTCCTAAATTTTTAGCACCATTTGATTTTTGCTCATGTGGATAGATCCATGTGCTTGCCAAAGCCTGCTGTCATTCTTTATACCAATCACTGTGGTGTGGTTAGACCAAGCTCATTTCTTTCACTGTCCTCAGCTTCGCTCTTCAATTAACTTTGACTTCAGATTTGAACTCTGCATATCTCATTTTAGGAAAAAAAAAAGTAGTTTTAGGTGTGTAATATGCATAAAAACCACAATAGGTTTCCTTGCCAAAATAATTTGTAACTAAGAAGTACTAGGTGGGTTTTGTCCAGTCTACTTGATGCTAGAATGGGTAAATGCTTGCCATCCCTTTCTCACTTAACTAACAGCAAACCAGTCATAACCTTGATACCTTTACCCGTTTTGGGTTGGTTTTTTTTTTTTTTATTGACTGTGAAAACAGCAGTCCAACCCATTCAGTACTTCTTTGGAAAGAAAGAGGAAAAAAAGGAAATTACAGAACATGTGTTCTCTTCCTCACCTGCAGTTTAAAACAACAACAAAAAGTGTAAGCACAGGCACAATAGGCAATTCTTATAATTTCCACAATACTTATAATTTCTACTTCTTTTTGGAATTATGGAACATAAGGTGGAGGAAACAGTAACAGGAAACCAGAAATTGTTTGAGATGGAGAAAAGGCAAACAAAAGGAAAGCAGAGGAAGGAGCACTCATAAACAGGGAAAGGCAAGACCAAAGAATTGATATGGCTGGTGGTGGGTGGCAAACAAATGGAAAGTATTCAGTGGCTGCTTGGGAAGTGCAAGGACTGGAGAGCAGCAGGCAGCTCAAGGGAAGGCTGCAGGCAACTTTGGTTGCTCTGTTTTTGGGATGATGCAGCCACTTGCATTCATTGCTCTCTCCACTCCCGTTCCTATGGGACACCTAGCAGCTAATGCAGATCACCCACAGAGGCAGTGGATGCATGTTGGAACAAAGAAAGTACTTATAAAGATAAAAGTGCTCTGTACTGAGAGCTCAGGCAAAAGAGTTTAAGGATATATTTTAAAATGCTACTCATCTTTCCACCTAAACCAAACACAGATTGTTTTAATAGGCTTCTTCTGAAATATGTTCTTTAAAGAAAAAATATTAAACCAAAGAAATATTATACAGAAAACTCTTCATAACCAAGCTGTATTGATTACTGCCTCTCTTATTTCTTTCTTACTGGAACTTTATTCACCAGTTCTTGGTTCTGTTCCCAGGCATTCACAACATTTAAGAGGACAGACATCAAAGCTGTGGGCTCTTATTACATTTAACTCAAGATGTGACAGAGAGAGGTAACTGCAGAGGGCAATTCAGATCATACATGAGCTGAATTTTCCTTTGGTGGTTCCTTGCCATGGGCCTCCATATACAAAGTCAGGTGAATGTAATGTAGGCCTAAAAGTATATCTGAGTAGAAGTAAGTCAGTAGAGTTCTTCTGGACCTTTACCCATAGCAACTCTTTGTAAGAGGCACAAAATCTGTGCATGAATAGCTGGACTGAGTTTGGGACGTGAGAGGCAGGATATTCTATACTTGGTATTTTTGGATTTCTCTTCCATAAGCCAAAATATGAGCTTCCTGAGTTTCTGTCGCTGTTTGTGATAACTCCAATACCCTACAAAGTGATTTTGCCCTTAGCAACACATATCTATCTTGCTCAGTTTGGGCACTGATGTCATGTGAGAGCTTATTGAAAAACAACAAACAAACAAACAAACAAAAAAACCACAAAAAACCAAACCAAAACCAACAAACCTCAAATGTCTTTTGTGTTTAAAGATATCCCCCAAATTATTGTCATGGTTGTTCCAGTGATGTAAAGATGTGTGTGATTCACATCATTCTACATTTGTAAAAGAATGGGGGAAAAGACAAGGGCTTAAGGAGAAAAATGTAGATAATTGAAACAGGCATTGCATTGGCAGGTTCTGAAGAAGGGCTGTAGTAGGGGGGTATTTTAGTTTCAGTCTTCTGCAGGATTATAAGCCTTTGAAGAAAACAAAAAAAAACCTTTTCATGTAATATTCTCCAGTTATTCATCCATTAGCTTTGGCTATTACTACTCTTCTTTCTTCCCACAGAAGCACTTATCCCAACCCCCCCCTCCTAGCTGCCAAATCGATATTTTTCCCAATGGAGTGGCTGAGAGAGGTCGGCTTTTACCACAGCTTTGCTTTTACTCAGGTGCTTTGCAATACAAAGCCAATACCAAGCGTTATGTTGCTGAAAATTAATTTTCTATTAACTTAGTTGCAAATTCTTGCAACTGGGGAGGAGGGGGGGGATCTTTCCATGCAGTGGAGCTGGAAGTGGTATTGCTGTAATGCCACGATTTTTTTCAACCACCAGTTGCACCCAGGACATGCTCTACAGTGTATTCTTTGGGAATCCAGTAAATACCCTTTCTAAGGAAACACCAAGCATGAACACAGGCACAAATTGCATGAAATAAAAGTGGTTTCCTGTACTTTTGTGAAATGTTGGTGCTGTTGGGTAGTACTTTACACATTTCTGGTCTATTTTTCCTTTACTTGCTACTGCATACCATGGTGTTGTGGTTTCAGGTGCAAAATAGCTTGTTTGTTTGTTTGTTTTAAGAGGTATCCGGTAATTATAAGCTTTGTTTCTCCTTTTTAGTTCAGTTACGGGTATACAGCATAGTATATTAAGCAATGAAAAGCTGCATTACTGATTTGTGAAGAAAGTAAAGGCATTTTTAATGTAAAATTTCACATTAGAATATGCTCAAGACCACAACGGTAACTTGAAATAATGTAAAAAACTAACTAAATGCATTAGAACAGTTCCCTTAAAAAAAAAAACCAAAAATCAACAAAACACTTTTAGCTTTGTGGCTTGATTTTAATTCACTATTTTTTAGCAGAGAAAAAGCAGCAGCTCCTTTTCTCACCCTGAACACTGTGCAGTAGGTTATAACCCAGCACAGATGAAGTGCAGCCATGGAGGTGGTTCTGGTCTTCTGCTGCCCTTACAAATTATTGTCTCCTCATCTCACACAGAAAACAGCTTCATGGTGGCAGCTATTTCTGCAAGGGACAGCTAATGAAGGCATTGGGAAATGCTGTAAAAAATGATGTTCTTTGCAGTCTTTCATCTGGAAATCCATTCCAATGCTCCCTACACCACCAGAGCACATCCTCTCCTCCTCCACTCCCGTCAGGTCACCTTAGGAAAGTATTTTACTGTAGGTCTTTAAGCTTAAAATCCAGTTGTCTGTTCAGATTTGTTGTTTCATTATGGAGTGTGTCAGATAATCCCTCTTGCTTTAACAAAAAAAAAAAAAAAAAAAGGTATTTTAAACTAGTCCAAAGGTCTGGTCATGTATTACTGTGATAAGGATCATGGGTTTAACTGTACTCCATTTTGGTTTCCACCGTGAACATCTAATTCCTGTAACAATGTTGTATGTTTATTTAAAGTATATATATATATATACACACACATATATATAAATTAAATGTCAGATTTTTGCATTAATTAAGATTTTTTTAAATTTGAATATGAACTTTGAGTACTTTATTTAAAAAAAATATTTAAAAAATACTTTCCTGGAGTGTTACGTTTCAGAATTCAAGACTATATTTGTCAAATTTAAGTTTAAAATATGTAGCTAACATTGTTTTCTGATACTGAATGTAAATATTTGTAAAAAGAAATTCTTTTGTATATTTTTGTGCAAACGTAGTTCCCCAAAAGATAAAAAAGATTTAATAAAAAAGTGCATTTATGTTACTGCTCAACATTTTTCATCATTTTAATACCAATTAAACATATATGGGCATGTGTGTGGATTATTTTTTTGCCATAAGGCACGGGAACTTTCATGAAGGAGAAAATTACAGAATGTGCCCAGTAGGAAAAAAGGATTCTTCAAAAGGAGATTCAGAGAGGTATCTTCTTTCTTCCTGGTATAAATGGAGACATCTGAGAGCATTTATTTTCAAGTGACATTTCATAGGCTTTTTAAATGGAGCACAGTATCAATAATTCTCTAACTGTTCTGACTTATGAAGTGGTTTGTTTCCCTTGTCTTAGTTTTCTCCCTGTTTTAGAGAGTGGAAGGGCTGTGATGGCTGTTGTGCTGAAAAACACCTAAAAGCCAAAGCATTTTCTCTTTTTCTCTGTGCTGGGGTGGAGAGTTCAGTACTGGTGCTGGAACAGCAGAGCAGTTGTGTGCGCTGTACCAAACACCTGCTGGACAAAAAGTATTTCTGGTGTGATCTGAATTCAGGAACAAGCTTTCTGAGCCCTTCTGCTGACATACTTTCTTCTTCAACACACCTGATCTTAAACAAGGAACATTATCCAAACAGAACACAAAATGTGCTTTGAAGGTTTTTAATGGAATTTAAAGTAAAACTTTTCTTACACAGATGTTTTCTTGTTACAGTAAAAAAAATGTAAAATTGCTCAAACTTACAAACTTGGAAAATTAGAGACATTTCAAGTATGCAATCAACCTTGTTTTATGAAAACAATGTATATTCAAAGTCCAAAATGCATTAATCGTTTCTAGCATCCTGTACCCTGGTGGTTAATCTTCCTTTCCATTACTGTCCAGAGGAGGCAAAGCTCAGTCACAGGTTGTATCATATTCATTCACTGAGGGAGAAGAGAAAAACAATTCCCATAAGTAACAATTCTACCACCCTGTAAAGATGATTTGAGAACTGATCTGTGCCCTACTCCTGTAGTGGTTAAAACCTTTGCAGACGAGTAGTTGGAGTGAAAGGCTCATGTGACTTGAAGATCTTTAAGACAGGCCCATAGCTGCAGCTTTGGGAAGTTTGCTACTAATTTATGAAATCATGGACAGATGACAGGAAAGAGCTGCTCCGCCAGAAACACTCAAAGAAACAGTTGAACTTATTGTGGAAAAGACAGCTTGGACACAAGATAAAACAATGGTAAATGAAGAGCTGATGGTGGATTTTCAGCTTTATTCAAATAAAACTCAGGAAACAAACCATGTCCAGGTCAGGATTCCAGTGACTCTGCCCTATCTTAGCTGCAGGGCACTTGTTTATCAGGATTGCAACACATTAGGTAATGTTTGTATTACTAAAACCAAACAGTACAGAGATGTTTTTTAAAGAAAGATGCCTATTCTTCATACAGTTCATCACACACGCATTACTTCTGTAAGTAAAACTACATTAGAGACATCAAAATATACTTTTTATATTTTCGTGTTAGGTTTAAAGTGTCTCTCACCTGGTTTGAGTTCGAGTCCATTTCAAGGCATGGCGTGGAGGTACAGCAACAGTGGGATGGTAGAAGGTGCAGTCTGGTCTTGTACACTGGGTATTAAACCTACAATGCTAAAAAGAAAAGCATTTCAGAAGGGGCTACTCGAGGCTGGCTGCCTGAATTCCTGAGCCAGCTGAGCTACACAGGCTACGCGTGAGTTTGTATCGCTGTGTGACACATCTGACCAGTACTTGAACCCACAGCTACATCCACCAGAGCAATCAGCTCAACCCAAGGACAAGGAAATCCCTTCTAAAAAGTATCAGTTATTAACTGGATGCTCCAAAACTGCCACTGCACTGACAGGTGGAGGTTCCTTTGCTTTCAAGGGTTTACAGAGTTCAGTTTGAATCAATTTGTGTGTTCAAAAGTTGGGAGCATGACATAGCATTATCTGAGGAGCAGGAAAAGCCAGAGGATCCGGCTGATAATATCTGGGCACAGAGTCCTGGGGACCCCAGGCATGTCAGCATTGCTAGGGATTGAAATAGCACTAAACTTCCGGGTGTAAGAAAATGCAGGGACACAATTCTATAAAAGTACCAGAGTAACAGACTCTTGTACTGAATCAATTACACTGATACGCTTCAGGGTACTGGGCAATCTTTAAAGTTGTTGTATATTGCAGCACATCTGAAGGAAGAGTCAAGAGTCTTGACTGTCCCTCCACACAGGCTACAGGATGTCCCCCTCCTCTGCCTCCAGCATCCTGGCTGGGCATATTTTGACAAGAGCTATGGCCTGTTTGAAGCTCCCCAGCAGCATCTGTTAGAAAAATTACTTAAAAATATAATTTTCCAAATTCTTTAAGTCACTGTTTTTGCGTATTCTGCTTCTGAGCTAAAGTTAAAATGTCAAAAGTAAAAGCAAAAAGTGTGAAATCCTAATGACATTTCTTGTCCCAAAGTGGCACATTTCAAGTCTTTTTCTAGAAAGAAAAGGAAGAGATAGGACATAAATCTTACTTTTGGGTGGTAAAATGGACATTCCATTTTCTTACAAGCAGGAAAAAACTTGCACAGCGGACTACTGGAGGATATGGGCAGTGTGGGCAGGGGTGCTAATAGTAGAAACAAAAAGAACAGGAAGTGAGCCTGGATCAGAATAAATTGCCTTTTTAAGACAGCTCCACACAACCTTAAATATATCAATATTTCTGCGAGAAATTATGTTCTATAATACACCAAAGTTCTGCAAGAAATACGGACGGTTTATCACAGTGCAGGGAGTGGATCTCACCCTGGAGCAAACAAGACTATCAAGTAATCATTTAACTTGGTTCTTCCCCATTTCAGGACAGAAGGTACCATGGTCAAGGCAAAACTTCCAACAAATTCAGGTAGGCAGAGAATCTCAGATGTTAAATTTAGACAGCAGCAAGCCTGTTGGAGGTTCAGCTGACTGGACTGAAAAGCACAGGCACTGCACTTTCCAGGAATACAGAGGAGCTGCTGGAAATGATACAAGAGACAAGCACATTGTACTTGGCTAAGTAACAAAACTGCATTGTACTGTGACTGTGGGCTAAATTATTTCCAAAAGATCATGTGGTAAAGGCCCTGCACCTTGGCACTGTTCAAAGGCTCAGCAATACCAACCCATAATCCAAACACAGCTATTGCCTTCACCGGGTAACCTCATCCCTGAAAGTCACCTCACCATTACACCAACTTAACGCCTACACTGGCATTAAAGAAAAAAATGTTCAAAGACAGAAGCCTCTGTTTTCAGCTTGTCACAAGCCTGTGGCACAAGATGTGTCCAATTTAAGAAACAAATTTGAGTAAAACTGTAGTGCTGGCTAATCCCTTCAGAGAAATGGACAACTTGTGCAAGTCATCACTTTGGCCTTGCACAGACTTCATACGGACTCTTCCATAAGAGTGTTGAGAGATTTTTCTGAAAACAAGTTTTGCAGTAACATTGGATTATTATTCTTCATCTAGCACTAAGAGGTGAAAGAAAATTAGGTCAAATCAAGCAAAAAATTATTTTTTCACCAATGTCAGTTTCTGTTACCAAAAATACTGTTTTGCCTTCAGCATTTTCATTTAAAGCTCAGAAAACAAGACATGCTCACCTGGTTTAGGAGATGGATGGGGGGTTCGTCGACTGGCGTGAGTGTAAGGACAGTCTGGCTTAGTGCACTTTGCATCGTATTTACAGTTTGGATGGATGAACAAACACTTATCAGCAAATTTGCAGTTAGGAAAAACTCTGGAGAGAAAAGAAATTGAGTCAAAAGCTCATATTTGGAGCAAAACCCCCAAACATCTGTTGCACATGAAAGCCAGAACACCAGAGAAAGGCAGAACTACAACAGGGCTCAGGCACATGTTAGTCCTCCCAAAGCAGGGCACGCGGGTGTCATGTACGAGCCGTACAACAACAGATCTGAACTGTTTCCCTGTGGACACTCTTTACATGCAATAAACAACTGAACTACCTCAGTCTCATTAGAGTTTGGTTCCAAGCTACTTGTTACAAGCTAAGACACATTATTCTTAGCGTGCAGCACAGAGCAGTACTGTGAAATCAGACTTCCCAGGGAGGGTGGCAAAATTTCCTGAGTAATACGGTTCATTCCCTGAAGAGAAAGTGTTATTTTGAATTTAGTTACACCAGATTTTAAAAGAAAATTCAAATGTCTGTGTAAATGAAGTTACCCAACCTGGTAACAGTTATCTCGAAAGAGATATTGTTTTCCTAGACTGTTGCTGCTTGTGGAAGGGAAGTCAAAGGCACAGGGCACATTCATGAGTTCGCCTTTGCTTTCCAATTTAAAGAAACCAATCACAGCATTACTATGTAATGGTACCCTAACGTTCAAAAGCACTGTGACAGCTGGCAGAGCCTGTTATTTTGCAACACTAATTCCTGCATCTTGAAGCAGCCTCTACACTAAACTAAAGCTTTCTTCTGCAGGAGCACAGCCGCCATCCCTGTGTTATGGCACGTGGGACATGGGTGGAAAACAGAAGTAATTACAGTGTGACAATCGAGTTCTGATCCCACCCCGACAGACTTGCACTGCCTTGGAATATTTACTAACACAGAACAGAAATTTGAAGCACCAGAATAAAAATCAAAATAGCATGTCAAGTGGATGACCTTTGTACTACTCACTTGCAAGGTAGTGTGGGGTGATGGTACACACATTCGTCTCCATTTTTACAGGCAGGCCAGTACTTGCAGCGCTCAAGCACCTTCTCCTGTTTTTGTAGCATATTTAGCTCTTCCATGTCCACTAGGATGGCAAGGAAAAAAAAAAAGGAACAAGCTGGGACGTTTATGATTCTACATGCAATTTGGTGTAAGCAATAACTGAAATTCATAGTACTTCCTATTCTCTCTCTCTTAATCAAAAAAGTCATGACAGTAAAAGTTTATGTATAATCATATTATCTGATGAAAATTTCTGAAGCCTTAAAGTGAAAGGAGTCATAATATTGGACTGACAGCTGCCTTTTGGTGATAAAAGATCAAGTTTGTACTGTTTACAAGCAAAATAAATATTCTTCACAAATCCAAATTGACTCAGACAAGACAAAGACTCTTCAACTGAACCTGAGTTATGACTGTTCTGCTGAGCCATGAGTTCATTATAGCTATGCTTCCCTTCTCCAAGATAATTTTGCTCTAGAAAATTATTTCAAGAGATAAAAGTTAAAAATCAATTTTTACACTAATCAGATTTATTAGTATGGGGGCACATAGTGAAAACAGAACCACTTTCATGTGATTTATTCAGAAACTTCAGTTACACCCAGACTCCAATCCAAAAAGTATTTTAAGAAATTCCAAGCTGAAACATTTCTTACCTTCACTACTCTTACTGGAACCTGAGATTTTGACTTTCTCCTATTTAACACTACTTGTAAAACCTCATTCTGCAAATTCAGGCAATTGCGTGTAGAATGTTGCTTTTGTCTTATTTTCCCAAATCTGCCTTAATCTTTGGCTTTTCAAAGCTTTCCAGGACTGCTAGACTTCCCTATCTGATCTTATTATTGACACAAATTGCTCCAGCTTCATTCTATTCTCAGCCTCATTTATGCCTTCTCCTTGCCAAGCAATGCCATCCTGTTGTACTAATACACTGGGTTGTACAGATCACTTCCACATGGATCTGGTTCCGTGTGAACTTCAGTCACATTCATGCTACTTACATAGGAATCCTTAACAGAGATAGGACTGTATCAGCAACAGTCTCCTCTACCAAACAGCTTCAGTCAGGAGTATGAAAGAGAGTACACCTGTAAAAGGATGGCTCTGCAAGGAAATACTCTAATGTACGTTTCATTGTACTAGTAAAAATGGGCCAATGGATATACAGCATTCCTTTCTTCTTTAAGACTGCCTGATACATGTAGTACTTCTGCAGCCAGGGGGACTAAAAGGACATGGACTTAAAAGATCTTTTGCTGCAATTGCATTACACATTTACAGCTGGATCCATGAAATTTAAGGGTTCTCAGTACAACATCAAATACTATTCTTTATTTAGTTCAGAAAATTTGGACACACTGCTACTCTGGAAAATAAAGATCTTCATTTTCATAAGAAAGCCAAGTAAAAAACATGAATCCAAGCGTGGCCTTTAGGCAAGTATTCAACAGGCCTATGACAAAACAGTAGCCTCTGTGATTTTCATCACCATGTCAGCATTCCAAACAATTCAAAGGTATAGTTCAGCAAGCAATTTCCCATGTTATTCAAAAGAAATGCATAAGAGAATATAGAAGCCTTCAAGTAAAGTCATGCACTGTAAGTTCTACTTTTAAAGATTATTTTAAAGATTATAGCCACTGGACTCTACCAACACCTTCCACTTAACAGGCTCCTTTTGATGTCACAAATCTAGAGAGAAACCTTAATACCATCTGACATATTTCTGAAAGTTCAAGGCATGTCAAAATGTTCACTGTAACATCTCCTGTCCATCAGCATGTAAACAAACCATGAGTCAGCCAGAAGTGCAGATGTCTGGCAATGAAGACCAACTCTGTTTGCAAAAGAAATAAGCCAAATTTTACCAATACTGAGATGTGTGTATATGTACAACCTACGTGTTGTATTGCTCTCATGTACCAAGATAAAGGCTTCTAAGGAGATGGTCCCACTGAACTGCCACATTTCATTTGCATAAAGAATGTTCTAATTTGAAGAAGAAACACCATTGCTTTGGTTTCTTAAGAATGATGTATCAAAGAGTTCTAGCCATGATCAAACCACCACATCAGTGTCAGATCCTGCTGGTAAAGATAATTACCATCAGAGTCCTCCAGCTGCCTGGTTACAGTTTGTGTCTGCTGTGCTCGAAGGCCTTTTAATCCTTTGCCAGCACATATGTCTTGGGTAACTGGCTTTAATCCTTCCATTAGGCACATATCTTCCTCTTCCTGATCAGAAAGGTATCCTGGTGGACTGGGCACACCATCCAGTGTCACAATGAACTTGGGACTAGCAGGCTTCTCTGGCTGTGCAAGCTGGTCTCTATCAAACAAAGAAATGTAGTAAATTTAGATTTTCTGACTCAAGAGGTTTGAGTGAATGTGAGCTGTACTAGTAACTAAAAGTAGTACAAACTTATCTATGGGGAGTCAAGCAGTAACAGACCTTCTTTTAATACTACTGATAATGCACTCCAGTTAGCAGTTTGCCTTCTGATCTCCCTGAGGCACTAATAAGAATTACAGCTCTCAGGTACACTTCAGCTTGTTGCATTCTGCTCAACAGATAGATCCAAAAGCTCATTTACAAGCACAGTTAAATAAAGGAGATTAATCTTGTGGAATTTACAGTTTTGAGACAAAAGAAAAGTGAGATTAAGTATAAGTACATTCTTGGAATCACAAACCCTTTAACACAGAAAACAGGTATCTCCTCAAAATTATTGAACAGTACATTGGGAAACAGTGGGTGTAAAGGTTTTTAGAACTAGGAGGAGAGAATGAAATACTGACACTACAAACTTTGACACTCAATCTGACTAAAAGGTGAGTCTAGCCTACTGTCCTGGATCTGACAGCAGTCAGTGTAGATAGGAGGGAGTATAAAAACAGGGGACACATAGATTTTCTCCAGCCTTTCACTATGCCATCTATTTCACCTGAGGGATTTCTTCAATAACACGTGATTCTAACTATTTGGAGAACAGCGGAGTTCTCATCTTTGACAAACAGTAATGGGATAAACTTTGCTTCTCTATGAAATGAGGCTAAAAGCAACTACAGTGTAGAATGTCCTTAAGAAGAGAGAAAACCAACACATTAAAAACATCATTAGCTAGAACTCTAAAATTCAAGCAGTTAGAAATTGACCTATTCACATGCAAAAATTTACCACTCTCCTGTAGCACCAAGTTTTCAACTGCGACATTATCGGGTTTTTTGGGTTTGCTGGCTCACTGTTGTTTTTATTTTTAATTAACACATGCTGCTTAAAGCCACTCATGGAAAGGAAACAGCAACAGTTTCTCAAACACAGCAGCCCACTTTGATGAAGCATATCAGGTTGCTCTGAGTGATTTTAACTCTTAACAGGTAAGACTATTTGTAATCAGGAACTTTGTTTGAAGCTGACATGAACTTTAAACTTCTCTTGGTCAAACTCACTGGTAAGGAGCTTTAAATCATCATCCAGGATTCACCAAACTCAATACTGTGTTAAAAGATGTTTCCTTAAGAAATGTAATCTCAGGGTCAAACAGGTCCAAAACTAAAGACAATTTAAGCAAAATAATTACTTGACTAAGATTTCAGAAATCAGAACAGCTATGACAAAAGAGCAGGACTTTTCAGTTCCTTCCTCTTTTTTCTTGAAAACCAAGGACACGCTCAAGCTACAGTTGACTTTGGCATTATTTTCAATTTAGAAGGACTTCTGGGAGGTTTTTTGCCCCTGCTTTTTTATCTCTGCTATTCAATGACAGTCCATTTACCATGATTTCATGGCTCCTGACTGGACTGGCAAAGCACAAGTACAACAAATGACTCCATCTAAACCATGAACAAGCACTTTGACTATTAACAGTCCTAAATGAAGTAACTTTTTACCGTGTCTGTATTAGACGTCCTGAGTGAGCTCGTACTGCCTCTGTGCCCTTCCTTCCCAATTGCTGGTTCTGTGTCGCTATTTCCTCAGATAACTTGGGCTTCTTCAGGATAAATGACCTAGTATCTGTGTGGACCATAGATTCTGCATCACAGTAATCTGAATTGGGAGAAAAATTACATAGAAGAGAAAAAAGTAAGGTTGTAGTTTTACTCTTACCTTATAGCATATTTTTAATATCAATTTACACAGCCAATAAACTAATTTTGGGGGTTTTTTACATTTATTCATAGTAGCTTCCAGAAAACATTTCCACTTCCTCGCTAATTCCATAGAGGAGGATCAACAAAAGCCATAGGCCGTATTAGGCCAGCCTAGGAAATTCTATTAAAGAACGGTTGTGCTGAAACTGCATTGAAGGGGGTCCACCCCCCCAAAATCTCTCATGCTTTGAACATCTACTGATATAATGCTTTCACTCCTTAGAGATGTAGAAACTAAAAAATGCTAGAAATCAGTATAATTAAATGAAAAGGAAGTTATATCTTAACATTCGCTGGCCAACAGTGTTAAATTTGAAAATAAAGGATCACAAGACTTAACCTTGAGTCACTTGCAAGGTATCTTCAATCGTGGGTTCAATCTGAAGCCGAGAAGAGAGCTCCTTTTGTTCAAGTCCTAAAAAAACCAGCAATAAGAATGCATATTTTACTGCATGTCAACATGAAACTATATTTTAGAGAACTGAGGCACATTCTAATTCTTTTGATTTAAAAACCCTCAAAACTTCAACAACAAAAACCTCCACACTTATAACAAAATAAAAAAAGCAAGCCATTCTCATTATGATGAACTCCTTTCTCATTGTTTCAGAAACAGTAACATGGCAAAATCTAAATACTGAAAGATGCTACTCTTTACCATAATCGCTCTTCAGTACAAACTAGGTCTGTGGGCATGGCAACTTATGAAGGTCAAGTTCTTTTTCCTCATTTGTAGAGGAGTTGACCATTCAGAGAACACACATAGGATAGCAACTAACAACAAGAGACCACTCTATGGTCTTAAAAGAGGTGAAACAAATCAGAGCAGCGCTGTTCTACATTTGAGCTGTGGTTTGAAGAAATTCCTTTTGCTTTCTGTAGATTTCCTAAGCAAGCTGTCATTTCCATTTCAGTGGCAAAAGGGTGAAAATATTTAGCGTGTACATTAATTCAAAGGCTAATAAAGCATCTTCTTACATACTTTAGAGACACAATTTCAACTATTTTACACTGGCAGAAAGAATTTGAATATGTCTATATGAGAAATAAGAGACTGAAAAAATACATTTTTTTTTAAGTAATGTTTACCATTCCTTAAGAATGACCGTGAGATAATATAATAAAAATCTTACTCAACCCAAATTTTACTCAACAATCTAAATATCTAAGCACATAGAAAGTATAAACTACCTCCTATATTAGTTTTTTTTCCACTGCTTTACATCTATGATTCTTTGTGACTAACACAAACACCCCGTCCTTTCTTTGTAACAAAATCATGCTGAAAAGACACTAAGATTGCCTTTAAATGTTATGCCATTTTCCTTCTGGAGTATCAAAACAGAAGTAAAAAACAAAGCTGACACACTTAGCCTGGTATCAGCTGTCCTGTAAGAGCAAATACAGTACTCCTACATTTAAACTAAAAAATAAAACATTAGAACTATTTGTGTGGAAACCATGTGTTGGAAAGAATCTTTCAATAATTCATATGCTGTAAAATTGTTCCAAATACTGTAGAGTATCTTAACTCTCATGTAAGCTTTGTGACAGAATTATTTCTACAAGATACTAAGGAAAATATGCAAAGGATGGGTAAAAGAGAAGTCATCCCAATATAAATGGTTATGCAAAGCTATTCTTCAGTAGTATGCCAGAGTGCTATAACATCCTTTGCTTACAGATTAATTCCTCTGAGCTTCTGTGTGTTTGTGTGTGTATATATAGAGAGATATAGATATGTATCTATCTGATAGCCATGCTTTTAGAAAGCTGCTTGGTTTTTAGGGCAGTTCTGCATGCAACTTTTGATGTGGACTTAAAAATTAAAAGCATTTCTTTTCTCTGCTTAGCCTGTTGTAAAATGACATTCCCTGGTATAAATTTTTAAAGAATATTATCAGATGACCTTGAATTCCTTCAACTGTCTGCTCCTTTGGCTCTTCTACTTGAAGCTGAGAACTCAGAACAGGCAGTCTGTTTTGCACATGAATTACTTCTAACTGAGATTCTTCTGGGCTAATTCGAGTTCTTGGTGCAACTGGAACAGTCTGTTTCTGTGGAACTTTAAATAAACAAACAATGGCAAATCATTTATATACTACCCCATCACACAACAGTACTGTTTTTACATATAGTGCTAACATAACTAATAAATTCCTACACACATGCACACGCACATACGCAAAATCCCAAGCATCTGTATCCATAAAAAGCATCTTCAGCTACCTGTAAAATCCTCAATGTGCAAGCACATTCATGCATGTGCCCAGAGCACCCTGTGAGTAGCACCTCAGTACACCTACCTGCTTCTAAGACAAAATAACATTAGAGTGACATCAGCAAAGTACTTGTTCATCCACTCCTACATATAAATAATGTGGTACTTTTTAATAGTTTTGATATCACTTTTCATCCTACTTTTCATATAAACAATCATGGATTATCAATGTGCCTCTTCATATGATGCCAGCTACCCTATGCTAAGGTGTTTGCAAATAGAACATAAAACTTAAAGGCAGCAGAATCATAGAATCATTTAGGTTGGAAAAGACCCTTAAGATCACCAAGTACAACTGTAAACCTAGTCAGCCACTGCCAAGCACACCACTGAACCATGTCCCTAAGTGGGACCTCGGTTAAACACCTCCAGGTGTGGTGACTCCACCACTTTCCCAGGCAGTCAGTTCCAGTGCTTTTCAACTCTTTCTGTGAAAAAAATTTTCCTAATATCCAATCTAAACCTTCCCTGGCACAACTTTAGGCCATTTCCCCTTGTCCTATCACTTGTTACTTGGGAAAAGAGACTGACCCCCACCCTCACTACAACCTCCTTTCAGGTAAATCTAAGCCTCCTTTCAGATAGTTGTAGCATGGAATTTGAGGGTAGAAGGGTGACAGGTTGACTTCTTTCCTTGGCTTCTGCTAAGGCCATCAGAACTGGCTGTGAAAAGCTAAGCACACTCTTCCCTCGGCTGAATATCAGATCAGCTCAACTTCTGACAGAAATAACTAAAAGGTACTGTTCAGTACTAGATTCATTATTTATGAACTTACTGTTTTGTTTTAACTATGTGTTTTAAATTAGCTAACTTCCATATTCCATTCAAAACACTTAGAAAAATTGGTGAAATATTACCTCTGAAGTGGAAGAACCTGCACGATACTTTAGATAAAATTCACAAATCACCTCAGTATTAAATGACAAAGTGGTGCTTTTTGGTCTCTCCACTAAAATATTCTCATGTTGGCAAGTCAAACTACAAGATCACCACTATTAAAAAAATCAATAGTTTCAATTAATTTAAAATCTTCTGGCTATGTCCCATTTGCTGCTGTATTGCTGTGTACACAGGAAAGAGCTTCCTGCCTCACCTCAAAATACCATTTCTTACAGTTAGTTGGCAGAATTTGAAAAAGAGCAAGCAAGACATTGTGGAAAGCTTTCAGTCTTGCTTCAGATAGTATAAAAGTCATGTAGTTTAGTGAATGCTCCTTCCCTGGCAAGATGCAATGCTTCCTGCTGGCAATGCTAGGTGTATTAACACCCAATGAAATGAAAGCACACGAGACAACAGCTGGATTTGCCCTTCTTCAGCAGAAGATTTGCCATTCAGCTAGGAGAGCTGAATGCCTACACACAGACAACTGCTCAGTTGCTGTGTCAACTGCAACTCAATGCCTAAAATCACTGAACTATAATTGCTGCCTTGCTGTTAAAGGACAATATACGCT
Source organism: Neopelma chrysocephalum (assembly GCF_003984885.1). NCBI lineage: Eukaryota > Metazoa > Chordata > Aves > Passeriformes > Pipridae > Neopelma > Neopelma chrysocephalum. Next base: position 39,612,309 of record NW_020897693.1, on the reverse strand, counting down.
GATAAACATCAGTCACATGTTCCTCACTAGTTTGCACTTCTATTACATATATCCAGTACACTTTCATTTTTTTGCTATTTGGCTTTTTCATCCTCCCATCTCAGAAGAAAGGAGGAGAGTGCAGAAAGGGACAAAACATAAAGTAAATAGCTCAAACCACCTGCCTAATTCTGATGACTTTCCTCTTGGCAACTACTCTGACACTTCCATTTTGTAACTATTCACTTTACAGAGTTACTATCTTGATTAATACATTTTAAATAACTCTTTCCTCCCTTGTTTATGCTTTCACAATTCATCACTGAAGATCAATGTAATGTTCACAGGACATGGTAAATCTCTCACATATATCACTGATGTGCTATTTAGCATTCTGTCTAAGTGCTATCTTTAGCTTGGATTTATACAGCAGAGCTTGGAAATATTATAGCTTAGCACAAAAAAAAATAAAAGGTAATTACCAGTGGAATAATTGGTTGTTTTTGTAACTGATTCCTGCGCTTCAGAAATTGCTTTCAGTATCAAATTCTTATTGGCCTGTTTTGAAGGTGGCAATGAAGGTCTAAAGGAAATAGAAAAACAATTAATTGTACATTAATTGCACAGTAACCATATCCATGTTAAAGATAGGTATTTCAACAGGTTAGCACAGGCATAATACTGATAGAAACGACAATTTAAAAATATTTTATCCAAATCTGTTTTCAGTTTGTTAATCTATTCTCTGAGTGAATGGGTTTCCACAAAATGCTCTCGAGAATGGAAGTCCAGACGTGTGATTTCATGTCACAGCTTAAGTTGCTGTAAAATCATGCTGCATCTGAAAGGTACACACTCTGCCATTCATCTCCTCCCACCTCTGCCCATCACACATCTGTTGCTATGTTTGTGATGGCACCAATAATTACATCCTGAGAAGTAAGATCCAGCTGAAAACTGACTCTATCAAAAACATATTAGCTGTAAAAAAAGGCTTTCTGCTTGTCTTTAACATCAACGAGGAAGCTTAAATCAGATAAATGTGCTGTGGCACTGAAGCTCAATTCAATACAGTGCATTAGCTTAAAACAAACCTTACACAGGCTAGCATTGTAGGTCAGTAGAACCATCTCTTCTCTAGTTTAAGTGTTCTTTCTCTATTGTTGAAAATCAGATACAAACAACTGGTGTACTTTGACTGACAGCTGACACTGAGACAGAATTAGGGAGCAGAAAAAAAGGAAAAATCTCTCAAGTCCATTTGAAAAGTTATAATCACCTTAAAGAACAAGAGATAACCAGTTTGAAAGCTATTCCTGAAATAAAATCAAAGCAAGCAAAATTATTTTACCACAATAAATACCTGATCTGAAACATGCCAACATTAATTAATGTTCTTTTGCCAGTAAACTTTACATAAGTAATGTAAAAATTCACACTCCATTGCAGCTTATGTGCAATAAAAAAAACAGGTTACAAAATCAGAGGCAAAAGGGTGGTAGAAACAAGCATCTCACCCACAGAGTTGTGAGATAGTACAAAAAAATATTAAAATGGCTTACTGAATTTTGTCTGTCAATTTTTGAAAGTGCAAACAGGTTTCCCCCACTTCCACTTTCTAAGTTTTGTTCATTAAATTCATTCTTGAAACCTCACAAAACCACTGAGATCCGAAATACCTTCTTTCTGGCTTTGCAGGCACAGACACACTGCTGGAGATGCTTCCTGTTCGCAATCCGTATTCTTCCTCTTCCTCCTCATCTTCCCCATCATTACAAAACTTTTTCACTTTCACTACTGAGCTTACAACAGGCAACCGTCTCTTCCTGGAGCTTTCTTCCTACAACACACAGAGCAGCCAAAACAGTTCATTCAGCACAAACCACGCATCAATAAATCAGCAAAGAAAACATTGCAATTCTACCCACAGCCAGGAGGTGGAGACCTTCCATCCTAGTTGCACGAGCTTAGGACTAGGTGCTGTCTGCAAATACAAGTAACTGCACTGGATAATATGAAAATCAGACACATTTACACAAACATCTCATCGAAAATGTAACTGTAAATAACATTTAGGAAAAAGAGAAGAAAAAGTCTTTTAAGTACAGACAAATTATCCAACACCTACAGAAAATCAGGGTTTTCCAAAGAAATTCACATTACCCTTCAAGATGAACCTATTGGAAGTCTGAGAGAAGTGAAATCAATATAAATTACTTTCTCCTCTGTATCAAATCTAATTTCAGAGAAGTGTAAGGATTCATTTCTAGCAAGCTGACATATTCCAAAGGATGCTAATCGCTATAGAGAGTCAGGATGGTCCAGTTTCCGCACTGCAAGGTCCCTGTTCTGTCTTTTCTGGACATTATTCATAGAATAGTAATAGAAGAAAAATATCACAAGACCTTTTTCTAACATTTTCAAGGAGAGATGTGACTGTCATTTAAACAAACCACTATTTTATCATTTTCACTTCCCCATTTTTAAAAACAAAGATAGCCTCTATCCCTCTTTGTAGAGCATTCTAGATTTCCAAATAAAATTCATTGTCCTTTATACAGAACCAAGTAAGATAGAGCAAAGACACAGAACTGTATAAGCAGCAATAAACACAGAGGCACTTGCAATACAAGGTATGTAAAATACATGCTTCATTACAACAGTAGCAGCCATAACAATCTTCATTCTCCTTAAAAGAGGCTCTTAATTTAATCATATGGATAGTATTATAACTATCAGCTAGGACTATCACCCTGCCAGGCTTACCCTGGTCTCCAAAGCATGTATGGCAGCAATCATTTTTTAGTTTACCCTTGTGCGATATCCATCTCAAAGAATTCTTAACTGACATGATTCCAAATAGTATAATAATCCTAAAAACCAACCTATCTTGGGTTTAGAGGTTAATAAATAGCATCCCAAAAATCCTGATTTTCAGAATTGTGTAAAGATGGGGGTATACATAGCACTGAGAGAAGATCATGCTGTTTCAATGATCTAAGTATCAGAATTATTATTTCTGATTCATCACATGCAACTTAACAACATGCTAACCCATTAGTCCAACTAAGTATGACATGAAGATGTACATGGTAATTAAACTCTGAGATGCAGCAAGCTATCAGGTGATGATGTCAAACTATGAAATCTGGTTTTATCAGTGGACCCAAAGGATGAAATCTCAAATCTACTGGTACCAGTGACAGAAGTCTTTTGATTTCTTTGAGGTGAAGATTTTCCTGTAAGTGTATATAGTAATTTAGGTTCCTGGCAGGAATAAACTTGTTATAGTTTAGATCATACTAACCTCACCGCCTACTTTATCTGCAATGAGTTTGGAGGTGGGTCTGTGCCCTTCCGCTAAGCTTCCAAATGCTTCAGGATTGCACAGCTGGCCTGTTTCCAAAGACCTGCAGCTTTGTGTGTCCAACTGCCTGCTCCCCTGCAAGTTGCCTTGTTGTGACAGTCTGGGCATGTGTGCATTGCCATCTGCACTCCTGATGGCTGGTGGTCGGTAGATCTCCGCGGAGGGACGAGAAGAACCGTAAGTTACAGTTACAAGAGGCTTCTTCCGTGACAAAGGATTCTCCTGCACAAAGTTTAGGTCTTCATCAATTAGATCATCTGGTTCAGGTTTAATGTCAATTACAGCTTCAGAAGGTGACATTTCCCTCAAAGGCTTGACCGTAGATGTTAAGTGGGATGCAGAGCCATCTTCACAAGACTGCCTGATAAAATAAGAAATTGCCAACTATTATCTGCAAGTCAAGTCCTGGAAAATGAGAACTGTCTCTTAATTAAAGCCAGCAAGGAAGAATTATTAAGGTATAATTGTTTATACAAATCTAACACACTAATCAATATTTTTAGTTTGGTTAATTAATTTAAGCCCATCCGTTGCTTAAAGAACTGAATTCTGATTTAATGTTTTTCATCCAACAAATTGCAGCAATGCTTTACTCTTCAAAACTGCTTTGATTTTCCCAAGTGTCTGTACTCTTCAGAATGGCTACTACACTCACACAACTACTGATGTCTGAGTGTTAGTAAGTAACCAGCAGCCTCACCGTGAAGAAGCGTTTCTCTGCTCCTGAGAGCTCGTTGTAACTCTTGAGTCATTTCTTTCAGTCCGAGTGCTGGAAACTGCAAGAGGTGGCAAGATATCCTCACGCCTCCTGTCATCACTCACACAGGAAGTGCTTTTGCTGGAAGGCAGGCTGCTTTCGAAGATGCTGGATTCTGAAGACTTTACACTAGTTGGTTCTGTGGAGACAGGTACCTTTCATTTTTATATTAAAATACAGCAGTACAGATTTTGCAATAAATGTAGCTAATAAACTGCAAACAAGACATTGTACAGACCTGAAAATATAACAAGCTGAAAACATCAGCCAGAAACACAGAGAAATAAATTCTGGACTCAAAGAAATTCTTTACCTCAAAATATAAAGCAATTTTCTAAAAGGTCTGGACCCAAAAGACCATATAAATCAAAAATGAACAAGATCTTTTTGAAACTCATTAAACATGCAACACTACATAGAAAAGATAAAACTACCTTCACTCAACGATAATTTTCTTACTTACCAGTAGTCACAGATCGCAGCTTATCCAAAACACCGTGGAGCCTGAAATAGGTAGCAGACAGGGAAGGAAGCAAAAGAGAAAAAGGAGAAATACAGAATTTTACTTTACATTCAGAATAATTATCTTTCAGAAACCAACTGCCTTCCCCCCCCATAACAAGCACCTCATTTATCTAAGACTACACTTTGCATCAACCTCAAAAGGGAGGACTGAAGTATCTTGCCTCCAGTGTGTCTTAGACATGCAAGTAGAGTGTTCATCACATCATCTGCTCTTGGCATTTGGTTGGTTTACATAATCAAAGCCAGTACTTTCCACCTTTCACTAAAATCAATGGAGTTAAGTGTCAAAAGGAGTGATTCAAAAAACTTAAGTTAGAAGCCTGAAGCGTGGCCTAAAATTTTACTTTGTATACAAAACTTTATTTACACAGCAGAGTTAAATCTAATTCTAAGTATAAGCTCAAACAATATACAACTCATACAACTTAACATTCTCAGGATTCTTCCAGCATGCTTTGTATATACCAACAATATTCTCTGAGCATTTCAATGAGGTGCCAAATTTGCCCTTTGCCTGTGAAAAAGGCACCAAGCTGAAGTAATCCAAAAAATCAGAAGGCCATAAAATAATAAGGCTGCTTAAAAATCAAAACACATTACAGCAAGAAGAAAGAAAAAAAAAATCCCAACACTTAAATGTGTATCTTACTTGGAGTTCAAAACTGATCATGGGCACATCCATAATTTAGACTGAGTATTAGAAAGCAGCTAAAGAACAAAAACATATTGAAAACTGGGAGAAGTAAGACAACATGTGACTATAATGAAGGCTTACACTCATCCTCCTTGTCAGTTTTCACTAGAACACTCATCAGCTGACCTCTGGTGATGCGTATCAGCTTTCACACCGACCTCAGGACAACTGTGACCCGACACTTGGTTCAGAGTAAGAAGTTGTGGCCAACCAACAGGGTTGCCAGGTCTATCACACAATTGCTGTGAGACTTTTGCCAGATGACCCCAAATTACCAACTACAGAGACAAACCAAGGAAGGCAGACCTTGCTGTGTACTGTATTTAGCCACTGATTAAGAAAGTAAACATTCTGGATTGCCCTTAGGAAAAATAAAAGCATATGAAGCTCCCAACTACAATGCTATTTAATACTTTGTCACCAGTTCCCTCACAGTTTATTGCATAAGTTTCATCTTGTCTTCTTTTTCATTCTTCTTTTAACCATTACCTACTTTGGTACTGGATAGAGCACTCTGACACCGAATTTATATTTATATATATTATGTGGATGCTGAATTAGGATTAAAACAGTCATTATGTTTGGAATTTAAGTAGAGGTCAAAACCAGCTGGTGGTATAATATCTACATATAGTCAATATGCAGTTTTAAATACACATATATAACATTATCTTGATTTCTCTGCTGAAATTTGCTTTCTCTACATATTTATTATTTTTTCAATGAAGTTTTAGTTTCATTTACAAAGCCATAAAAGTGTTTTCTTCTATACATTATTCTGTTATTTTTTACTGTATATCAGGACTCAGTCAAAACCCCAGTACTGGAGTTACCCTCATCCACTTGTAAACTTCACTGATTTGTCTGATTCCCAAAACTGCTATAAGAAAGACAACTGCATGGCTTCCTAATACAGTGAAACCCAAAAGCTTTGCCTAGGAAGGCCAAAAAAGGAAGCAAAGAACATCAATGCCTGTGTACTTTTTTAAAAGGGGTGCATGCTTAATTGTACTTCTTAATTATATTTTTGACAAATGTCAGGAAAAAATTGAAAACTGTGTAAGTAAACTCAGATTATATCCACTCAAGTAACACTATCACATGGAAATCCATCAGTTTAAATAGTTAATACAGTGAATTGTAATAGCTGACATTAATTTTCATTTTTTATTACTGTTTATGGTTTCATAACACCCAACTTCTAAAATGTTTCCCTCTGCTGTTTTATAACAAAAGCTCATAGGAACTAATCACATAGAAGAAATACTGAAAGTGATTGTAACCTGTCAGTATGAAAATTTCAAAGGGAATAAACTGAAAAAGCAGGAAAAAAAAAGTAGTATTTCTCTCACCTATACAAAAGAAAATAAAGTTCCTTAAAGCTGTATTAGGTAGAAGACTCAAACGATTAACTTGAAAAAATACACAACTCTGAAAGCAACAAAAATCTCTAGAGTCAAATGTCTGTTTGGATCCTCTGAAACATGGAGTTAATGACAGGTTTATACTGTAAATCAATTCCGGTATTAGAAAATCCAGGAGGAATATAATGGCTAAGGTTGTCATACAACAAAAAATAAATTAACCTACACTGTAAGGAGTTGAGAGTAAGTTGAACTGTTGCTAACTTGCCCTGCTCACAGTAATTCTGTCGTTCTACTTTTGGTAGAGTTGGGTGGTGGTAATAAACAAATAGCCTGAGAGGTGGGAATACCTAAGCATTTGGTGCTAAGCCTTGTCAAAGACAGTACACAGAATTAGATCCACAGCTCATCTGTCCTGATATAGTAATTCCCATGCATAACAGTAATCTGGAGCACTATTAACATAAAAGAAAACAAGTTTGTCTTTTACATCCAACTACAGTGAATAACACTCTCATGCTTTGAGAGGGGGCTTTGCGGGAATAAATTTTTTTAAGTCAACATGCAGTCCTCGCTTACCTGAGCACTTCATTCACAAATCTGACTGGATTATAAGCAAACAAAAAATGTAAGTCTTCCAGTTCCTTGCCATTTAATTATCACCCATATAGCCTAACTGTTGATGGACTAAGACTAATTTACTTATTAGACCTGCAAAGTGTAAATTTTGATTAATGCAAAGTACATCATGGGAAGATAAGTAACTTTTTTAGTGGTCAGGTTTCACTTCTAGAAAGCATTCCTGACTACTGAAGAAGTGCAACAAGTAGCTTGCAAACATACCAGACAGTAAACCTGACAGTGTTGTTCCCAAGGAAAAGGGAAAGGTCTTCTGTCATCTGCTCTTGACTCTTCTTATTGGCCACCATAACCATAATATAATCAGGGAGCTCTTCATCTAATAGAAAGAGAAATATGTTGTTTTGAAGTATAATAAATCACAGAAGAGACAGCAAACACTTTTAAACATGTAACCAGATTTTTTTTCCAGTTTTACTACAAAGAAAACACTCTGCCGGTAGAGGATTAGGGAAGCAAATTAACATTTCCTCTGAGGGTCAATACAACTTTCATCTACCAGTGAGGAATAAAAGATCATGAACTTCACAAGTGCATAAGCTGAAGACAAAAGTATTTAAAAAGTGAGTAAATAGAACAGAAAAAAGGACAAGATAAAAAAGTCACTCTGCTGCCTATATCCTTTTACTTGAATACTAAAAACATCTACAATTTTCATCGCTTGAAACATCGCAAAATATAGCACATTATCCTTGTCAAATTTCCTTTAGTTACAAAACCCAACCAAATAAATATCCATTTCTGACATGTGCATTAAACAAATCAAAATGGAATTAACATACAGATTCTCTACCTACAAAAACAGAACAAACCGAAATCCCAGCAACCTTGGGAGTGAATCTCCAATCCCCTAACATATGCAATTTTATACACAGTGAGAAATCCATTCCCTTGCTGGACTGCTCATTCAGGGTACACCTACCCAACATAACGGACAGGAGAGTGCTTAGAATCCAACATGAATACATGAAGGGTTTGGGGAGTTTGCTATTTGGCTTTTTCCTTTGGCCTAGCTCTGGTCTCTGTTTGAGGGCTGACTGGTGCAATCGCTGCTCAAAGGCATTAGGTGTGCTTCCTGAGCACAGACATCAATTTAGTTTATCAAACACTTCACGCTCTCCAATACCACATCCTTGACATGAACATAACAACAGTGAGTGAAGACAGTTGGGAAATACACTTCAAATTGTGAATTTGAACTAAGACACCAACACAGCTCATTTCATCAAGTTAAGCCAGTACACAAGACTAAAAACATCTAAAAAAATGAAAAATAGAAATCAAAGCCCAAATGAAAGAACTGCCTTTCTTCTGTGTTTACGTAAATAATTTATGTCTACCCTAGACTATTCGAGGAGAAAAGACAACGCAGAAAGAACCGTGTCTTGCGGAATATACCATCTAAGGAGTCCTTCTGCTGTGCCTTTTGCAATCGGATATGTCTATCTCATATTGGCCTCATTAGCCACCAGCGTGCCTGTAATAAATGTGGATAGAGCCTTCCTTAATCTTTGTTCGCGAAGCCTGGCCATGATGAACCCTAGACTATAGAAATAACATTCATACATTGCACCTGCACGCCACTTCTGCTACTTGTCCCAACAGAACACATTCCTAGCTTAAACCGTATCTTCTTTTTGGTGTTTTTTGAGGGAGGGTTGTTTTTGTTGTTGTTGCTGCTTTGGGTTTGGTGTTTTTCTAAATGCAAACTACAAGTTGCACAACATGGATTAATACTCAGACCTAGGAACTCAGAACAAATTTGATTTATTGGCTAAGCTAATTTTAAAGCTGATAAGTTCTTCAGGTGGTTCAACATATGATAAAGTTTCAACATGTCTTGTTGTAGAAGACTTTTCAAAAGAAAAGAACTAGCAGTTACAGAAAGAAACAAAAGCATGGTTCTTGTGCAGAGGCTAGAATGAAGGAGAACCAATTTTTACCAGATAACTAAAAGAAGAAATGGAGAGTTTTTGAAAAACAGTACTTGAAAAGCTGTCCAAAATACTCTAGTCAAGAGAAAAAAAGTGAAAAATTACATAAATTTGGAAGCAGTGGTTTAAAAACAAAAAAGAGGCCAAGGCAAGTCAGACATGGCAATAAAGAATACAAAGTTATTTAAAGAAGCCCATAAGATGACTGAGAAGAAACTGCAGACACTGAATGCTGACCCTGGGAATACAGGAAACCCACCCTCTGAATACAGGAAACAGAAGGAAAACAAAGCAAGAATAATCAGTCACAGCTGAAATCTAAGACTGCTAGTATTCTAAGAGCATCTTACTATTAGAGATAAGAAAGATTTTTTTTTCAGAGACGCAGGAAAAATCAGACAAAGAATCCAGGACTGAGAAACTGAAACCCAGAATGATGGAAAAAAACCCCAAAAAACCAAAAACCCACCAAAAATGAGTTTCTGAAAACGAGAAGCTTTGAGACAGTGAAAAAAAAGATGACTTTACAATGAAAAAATTCTAAACACAGTTCCTCAGCACCAGCTAAGCCCTGAATGTCAGCTTGCAGGTAACTTCCTTCTATAGAGCCACTACATTTTTTCCATAAATACAGTGCCTCCCTTGAAATAGGAAGGAAGATGAATTCAGGATCAAACTACAAACTTTGAACTTGGCTCTGAAACTCACAGGATCTCTAAACTATGCTCTCAACTTCTTTCCTTCACTTGAAATCCAAGAAGTATCAGAGACAACAACAAGGCAGTTGCAGGACTACAGTATTCTGTTTCCAACAGAACATTGTGTTAAGTTACCAACTTTTACTGTTGCAGAAAACAGCTGCTCTGAAGTGCAATATCCATCTAATCCTGGATTCAGAAAAAACAAACGCACAAGAAAACCACAGACATTCACACTGCTCACCTCTCTCCTCACAAGCCAAAATAAAATCTCCCTGTCTCCAAGACCCAGATACATGTATTTCATCCACAGTAGTTCAACATAGCTCTTAGTCGTCCCCTTAACAGTCAAGTTTTACATTTTGAAGATTTGTCCCACATGATGAGGCCTTTTCATTTCCTAAAACAGTCAGTCTGTCTTTGTCCCCTCTCTTAATTTTAACAAATATTTCACCCCAAATTCAAGAGGTTGTTAAAAAGGTGCCTAAGACAGACTGACTCTATCTCAGAGTGGTCAAAGCTAATGGCTGCTATATTTGCAAGAGTCTTGCCTTATATAATGTTTCACCTAGTGCTTCAAAGAAATTTCCTTAAATATTCACAACATCACAGTTTGTTTTTCTTTCAAATCCCTTGCCACCATTTCTCCTTTAAAGGGGAGATTGTTGGACTGACTTCCTAGTTAATTTCCTTTTAGTTCTTCATATATTGATATCCATGTACTGCTTCTCTTATGCTTAGACTATACATGTTTGTTTGTCTGTTTGTTTCGTACTATTCCAGCACTTCAGATAACTCTTCTCATGCTTAAGGCTTCTGTATGCAGTAACACAAGTAATAATAAGTTTCCATTAACTATCTAGTTTTTTACTATGTAACTACAATGGCCTGGAGAAGATTGCTAAACACATGACAAAACTTACCAACATAAGCCCCAAGCTCCTGCAACTTTCCTTTTATAGCACCCTAAAAAATAATGAAATAGCATTTAAGGGATGGATCAACAAAGTATTTCTAACTGCAATGAGGTGAGAGGCTTAGCAAAGTTTTACTTATTAACTGTTTGAACAAATTGGTTTAACATATTAACTTTCCCTATTCTCCCTTGCTCATAGTAGAGACGGTATAACTGTGAGGGACTGACAGCAGAATAATCGGAACTGCCAAGAATCTCACACTCTCTACCATATTTCCTACACACCAGTTCCTGGTGCTTCCAGACAACCTCCAAATCCCTGCTATCCTTTTTCAAGCAGAGACCATCCGGACTCGTAAGGTGCAAAGAAAACGGATCCCGGATGGTTTGACAAAAGGTCACTCCCGGCTCAGCAAGGAAACGGAAACCTGACGGGCTTTCCAAACTGCGACTGCCGAGCGGGAGCAGCTGCCAGGCCCTGCCGGTGCCGGGGCTCGCACCCGGCCGGGCTCTGCCTCTGCCGGGCAGCGCCGGGCCTGGGCCGGGCGGGCTCTGCAGGGCGAGACCCGCAGCTCCGGGGCACAGACGGCACCCGGCAGCTGCCCGCCGGGGTACGGGCGGGCCCGACTCTGCTTCCCAGAAAAACGACTGTCCTGCTCTCGCCCCTCCCCGGGAGCCCCCAGGGCCGCTCGGCGCCGGGAGCTCTGAGGGGACCCCGGCGCCTCAGCCCCCGGCCGGGCCTGCCCCGCAAGCGGGGCCGGGCTGCTGCCGCGGGCGGAGGGAGTGGCCCGGCTGCCTCTGCCTCACCCGGATCTTGCGGCTGATCTCGGTGCCGATCTCCATGGTGGCTCCGAGCGCCCCCGGCCCGCTCCCGCTCCCCCGGGTGCGCTCCCGCCGCCCCCCGCGCGGGTTCCGAGCGCCGCTCGAGCACCGCACGGCCTCCGCCGGCGGCGCCCCCTGGCGGGCGGAGGTGGCACCGCCCCGGGACTGCCGGACGCGGGAGACCCGGCCTGGAGTAACGGGAATAAAGGCGTCTCTCTGCTGTGCTTCCAAACAGCTGCGTGCCAGAGGATCTGCTCGTCATTACCCGAGGGCCACACTCAGCTTTTTTAAAGTTGCCTCTTTTTCTTCATTCCAGGTTTTTATAAAGTCCTGTCACGTGGCTTAGGGTAAGCGAATGCCTTAACACCAACTACAAGATTATTTTAATGTTAATGCTCTCTCTTAAGGACCACACAAATTGAAGATTTCAATATTTATTTGCTAAAAACCAAATAAATTATGGTATAGCAATACACACAGTATCCAAGTAACTGTTAATGCCACACTACAGCTATATAATGAAAGGATTTTAGCGCTGAATTTTAATTTTGTGATCCCACAGTAGACTGATAAGCCTTAAAACAACATGCCTTTTTTTTTCCGAAGAAAAAGGTTGCCAGGTGCCCATCAAAGCTGCTGTATCACACCCCCCCTTTATTGTCTTGGCAAGAGAGAGAAAATATAACAAAAGGCTCGTTGGTCAAGGACAGGAGAGGTCACTCAACAATTACTGTCACAGACAAAATAGACTGGAGAAATTAGTTTAATTTATTAACAATCAAACCAGGGTTGGATAATAGGAAATAAAATCAAATCTTAAAACACCTACTCCACACCTCTTCCTTCTTCCAGGGCTTAACCTTACTCCCAGTTCTCTACTTCCTTCCCCTGGCAACACAGGGGAACAGGAATGGGCATTACAGTCAGTTCGTCACCTGTTGTCTCGGACACTCTTTCCTCCTTGGGGGTAAGAATACTTCCCCTGCTCCCAGGAGAAACAGCTTTCCACAGATTGTTCCCACAGGCTGCAGTTCACAACATGTCCCAGCATGGATCCCTTTCATTGGATGCAGTTCTTCAGGAACAGGCTGCTCCAGCGTGGGACCCCCATGGGGTCACAAGTCCTGGCAGAAAACTCCTCCAGCGTGGCCTCCTCTCTCCATGGGACCACAGGTCCTGCCAGGAGCTTGCTTCGCCATGGGCTTCCCACAGTTTCACAGCCTCCAGGCATCCATGTGCTCCAGCGTAGGCTGCAGATGGATCTCTGCTCCACTATAGACCTCCATGGACTGCAGGAGCACGGTTGCCTCACCATAGTCTTCACCTCGGGCTGCAGGGGAATCTCTGCTCCAGGATCTGGAGAACCTCCTCCCCCTCCTTCTTCACTGACCTTTGTGTCTGCAGGGCTGTCCTCTTCATATTCTCACTCCTCTGGCTGCAATTTGCTTCTGCCCAATAACTTTTCTTCCCTTCTAAACATGTCACCCCAGAGGTGCTACTGCTGTGGCTGATGGGCTCAGCCTTGGCCAGCGGTGGGTCTATCTTGGAGCCATCTGGCATTTGCTCGGTCAGACACAGGGGAAGCTTCTGACAACTTCTCACACAAGTTACCCCTGTAGCTCCTCCACTACCAAAACCTGGCCACACAAACCCAACACAAATATCAACTGGTCTTACTGCTACAAGGGATCAGTTGCAGAGGAAGAAAAGCCTACGGGGTAAGGATAGTAGTAAGCAAAAAAGAAGTAATGTTTGAGGCAAACCATTTATCTTTTGCACCAGTGTCCCAGCTTCACTTCAGCTGATCTAGTGATCAGTAACATTGTTGAAAGCCCAGCCTACAGATAAAGGATCTTTTACAAGTAATGCCACTGGTTAAAATAAACTCCAGGCTTTGTAGTTAACAGCTGTGTTAATCTCTTTCTGCATCACTGCTCCTGATATAAACCAAACATCATACAGAGATAGCCTAGACTAATTATTGCTAATGATCTGAGCTGTTTGCCTGACTCTGGTTATAACATATTGGTGTTACAGTGAGATGGAACTAGTAACAGATTAGTTTAATTACACCATTTTAACCTTTAAGAGACACATTTTACTTTCTTAAGAAAGTATTATTGGAACAAGAAAAATAATTATTGCAGTGCAAAAATAGGAATTGAGTTTATTTCATTATTAAGGGATTTACTTTAGAAAGAAATACTGTGCTAAAAAAAGTTTCCTTTGAAAATAAAAAAAGGAGCTTATTGCTTCAAGTTCAACATTACATTCTGTGTAGGAAAACTGCCTGTTTTCTTCTAATAGGAAAATTCTATAGCCTTAATTAGTTACTTAGTAGAACATGTTCAACACTTTACAGCACCTTGTAAGTAAAAATGAATCTTGCACACATGAAATTGCAGGCTTCAAGGATGTAATAGACATATTGTTTACTCATTTTTCTGGCACTCCATTCTCTGTATTACTATAAAAAATATATAAGGATGCATAAAGTCCCAGCTATCTCTTGTTTTTCACAAATAAGAAATGACTGATGAAAAAGCAAGGAGGCTTCAGACACAGAGCCAAACATGGAGGTGATGAACAAAGTGAATTTGTTCAGAGAACAGCTTTGCATCACATGTAGAATCAGAGGTATTCTGACTGCAGTTCATGAAGTCACTATTTTGCATGGTGTAAATCAAGATATTTTTCCACATGACTTCTTCATTGTTTCAGCATTGTGGGAAAGCCCCTTTAACTAGCACTTTCCGGATTATCCTGCCTGTGTTTTTATCACGAATAGTAACTCTCCACTAGGCTGAGGAGTGTATACATGCATACCACTTTTCTGCCTGGAGGGTGGCCCATTCTGCTTCCTCTTTGGCTCACTTCCAACTTTACGTTTAAGTCAATGCAAAGACCTGATGCTGGACAGAGCTTGCAGAACCGAAATAAGCTGAATATTTGCATCAACCTTTACCCTGTTGGTTGATACACTCAACTGCAATCACATATTTGGACCAAGAGCAGGAAAAAAAAAACAACAAAAATCTGCTCCAGAAGGGACAATGTCAATAAGAACAAAATAGATTTATCCCTGTTCCATTATGGCAGGCCTTATCCAACCCAAGGGGCAGCAACTTTCCCTTGTACTCATAGAACAAGGGCTGCAACATTCAGCTGTAGGATATTAGTCATTTCCTCACATACACTTCAACAAGAGAGTAAAGAGTACCAGCAAAAGATGTAGTCAACATCCATGCATGTCATGAGTGTTGACCAGGGCTTAAAGGAGGAAGCAGAAGCACAGTATTGTGGCCTGAGGCAATCACTCTACATCTTATTGATGTGTCTTTATCAATCATCCCATGTTTATGGATGCCTTTGTCTCTTTGCACTTTTTATTAGAATTGACAGTTGGAGCAAAGCAAGTAACATAGAGCTGATGAGGAAATAAAATGAGATAGGGCAAAATGGAGAAGGTGCAGAAAAATACAGAGTTGGGATACAATCTGAGGTTACAAAATTAAAAAAGCAGCAGAAGAAAAAAATTACTTGGGTATAAAAAATGTGAGAGGCTTCAAAAGAAGATGCAGACTGCAGAGGAGCATATTGGCAACATCCTAGCTGTCTCTTTTAAGATGAGATGTTGTCTTTAACATAAATGCAAAGAAAGAAAATGCAGCAAGAGGTAACTATGGAAAACAAGGGAAGTCTAATAAATGCAACTTCTAGGCAGGGACTCAGGCAGGAAATGGGTGTGATGAAGAATTAGAATAGGAAATGTGACAGATAAGAGAATTGAGACCTTGTTTCCAGTTTGAATTGTTTAGAAATAGGAGGGGTTGCCTTCATAACTCTGAACTTTCGTGGCTTGGATTTGTCATATGCTGTATTAGAGAGTTTTTTCCAGCAAGTAACCATAGTTCTGTCCTGTAGCATACACCATTAGGAAAGGGTATCCATTTTGGTTACTTCAAAGTTAGTTTATTTTACCCAAATTACTTTTTTATATTTTGCTTATGGACTGCTCATCATGACTGTGACTGATGTATGGAGAAGAAAAAAAAAGATATTTCTCTGATCTAAGGAAAGACAACTGTGTCTAGAGAAATAACTCAGAAGAATTCATTATAGCACAAAATTACCTGCATATTTCAGCTGAGATTAGTGTCCTCCTGAGTAACATGCTATTTGCATAGTTGACCTGCAGGTTAGACCTGCTCAGACAGTAGCATGTTTGTGCACTTTACCTTACCAAAACACTTTCTAAGTGTTACAGTTATGAGTCAGCATTCACATACTTTACTTTTTCCTCATCCCTGCCCCAGTTCAAGTTTGTATATACTTTTGCCTGGCTCACACAATGGGGAGAGCCATAATATTCCAAATGGCATGCAACAATTGCAGATTTCACAGGCACACAAACACACAGAGGTCTCCGTATACTTGTGAGACTGGAGTGCAGCCCTTGGGATGGTGTTTGCATTAATTAAACACTGTAAATATTCCTGAATTGATATGCATTTAAAGCTTGCTAAGACAGTTGTTATCAAGGGTGTAATTTCTATTGACACCTTTGGGAGTTTTAAGTCCAGACAAGGGCTGAAAGATCAGCCTGTATTCTGCATTTTCTTGTTGTGTATCTTACCAACAACTGAAACTTTGCAAGGACTTTTGTTTTCAGCTGCAGATATAAATGTATGTGCATAGGTCATTTGATAAGGCACAAACTGATTAAACCTTGAAAATATTTCCAAGCTGCTTGAAAATAAGACCAACAGAATTTTGGTAAGAGATTTGCCTTAATTGGAAGGGCTTAAAATAAATGATCATATGATTAAAAAAAGCAAGGATTGCCTGCTATTTGTTGTAACCCCTATTTCTGTAGTGCCCCTGTAGCCAGAGAAGCAGCTGTTCATTGCTGACATTCTCCCTGCCAGGCATTCCAACTCTCTGAGGTAATGGGCTACAAGCATACGGGCCTTCGCTTTAATTCTTTCAGCGTATCCTTCCGCATGGATAGAGCGAGGGGAACGCCTCCAGGAAAAGAAATTAAATGCACACACACAGAGGCACACAGGGACGGGCGATTTGAAAATATTCCTGAGAACGCAATTTGCGCTCATGCGGCACAGCGTCACATGAAAGAGGCCGCCTGAAGAGCTGGCTGGCACAGGTTTATTTTGTTGTAATATTTTCTTCCACCCCCCAGCTCTTTACCCAGTGGAATGATATCCAGAGCAAGTTTTTTGAGACAGGAAGTGAGGAATGTTTTCACTATGAGTGATCTGAGAAGAAGGTGGGTTAGCCGAGATAGCAGCTGTTTCGGACAAGAGCAACACAGTAAGTCAGTTCCCGAGGAATACAGATGAGATGGCTCCGGGAGGAAAAGTCTTGGAGCACTGAGGGCTTTTTTCAGCTACACGTATGTGAAAGGAGACTCGGTGTCTTTGGATCGCTCTGCAAGGTAAGGGGAAAACAGCAGGCAGAGTGAAAACATAGCGGCTGAACTTCTCTGCTGTGTAGTGTAAGGGTGAGGAGTTTCAAGCATTTACTTTTTGAAAATTAAAGGTGTTGGGACTGTGCTTCTGGAGGTAGGGGAGGTTTGAGATATGCACTTATTGCTGCTCTCTCAGTCCAAGAGTCATGTCAAAGATTAACTGGTAAAACGGGGGAGAGTGGAGTATTCTGATTATTTTTTTCTGGCTCCCCAAATATTTCTGAAATAAATATATGTATTTCAAGTCTTTGAAATAATGGGAACCCTTTTTCACCATTATATATTGCAGTTTTATTTTGATTAGTGTCATTCATGCAGGCTGTTAAAAAAATCTTTGTGAAGTAAAATACTAATAATTGAGGGAGTGGGGAGTGTAGGCAAAAGAGAAAATGTTCAGTGATCACATATCTGTCATGACCATGTTGCTGAAATTCTAATATAGCATTTTTGAAACTACAGGATTCTGTTAAAATATACAAACTTTGGCCACTAACGACATTTTTAGCTGTTACATGAAAATTCCAGGCTTGGTAAATAAAGACCTGTTACTGTAAAGGTCATTAGTTGGATTTGTAACTCCTGGCAGTATGTAGTTCATTTTTGCTAAAGGAGCTTTAAAACAATGCAGATGTGTTTGAATTTAAAGTAATGCAGATGGCAACTATGAGACCACCTAACACTGCAGAATGTTCAGCTGCTGAATAAAACCAGCACAGCTGTGTTTGCAGGAACTACACATGGCTAGCAGTAGAAGATACTGAATGATAGCTCAGTGTTATTCATCAAACTTGCCTTTATTCTACAATATTTATTATATGTCAGGAGTTTTTTCTTTTAGTTGGTCCTTTGTGACGTGGTCTGGAAGTTAATTACTTAAGTTTTCCTTGTTATAAATGTGTTTCAGAAGTCATGAAGATTATGTCAGACATGTACTGAGTTAAAATGCATTTAGGGAAAATGCTCAGTGGACCAATAAATGCAAACAAGGGATCTTAAACTGAAGAATGCTCCTGGCTGGCATGTTCTGAAAATTCTGCTCTAAACTTCCTATGCTGGCATTGTTACCTGTCTGCATAGAGAAATAACTGAAAGTCTGAGACTTCCTCATGTCAGCATTAGATGGTTTGAAAATTTCACCTGTCTGTTTGGCCTTTGTTTAATGATTTATTTTTTTTTAATTTTTGTTTCTTTCCATGACCTTAGAATACTTTCTTAAGGGCCTGATATGGGCACAAAAGTTTGAAAGTCTTTTGTATTCAGTGGTACTACATAAAACCAGAGATTAAACAGCACTGCATTTCTAACTGCAGCTTTCAAAGAGAGGAGTAAGTTGGTTTTCCTCGTTGCTGTAGCACTAAAGAAAGTGCGTAACTGTGCAAATAATGTATTGGAAAATGGGGGGTGGAAGCTTGGGGACATGGGCTGAGGTCAGTCAGCCAAAAGTTACTGTAACAGGAATAAACCCAGTGAGAGATTCTGCTGGCAGTGGGCAGGGGACTAAAAGCTTCTGTCGGTAGAGCATTCCCTGCATGCTGCTCAAGCAGGACTGGATTTGGAAGATCAAAGTGCAGAGCAAGTAATAAAGTTAGGATTCCCTGTATATCCCTGTATTTTTCAGGGAAACCTGTTATCCGTTGTTATTTATTCTACAGCTGCACCCAAAAATAAATTAGTTGGCATTTGGGTCAGGGTTTTTTTCTTATTCAGCTAAGATTTTAGGTGGTATCTGTTGAGGACAGGGATTGTGTAGGATGGTAGAACTGCTTCCAGATTATCAGAAACGTGGTCATGAAATATGCTTCTGGTCATTCTTTGGAGTAGGGTTGCAAAGATGTCATTAGGGAAAAATGCCACGCTGCCTCCTCTTTCTCCCCATTTAAGGCCTTTAGTGTCTTTCTGCCTCCCTTTCTTCTTTGCTGTGCTGCTTGCAAGGGAATAGGGAGGCTGATACAAAGTTTTCAGCCTAAAGAGTTTGAGATTGTGTTGGATAACATTAAGTTTCTAGGTAGGTGTATAAAGGTCCAAGCAGTATGTGGTATCTGTTTGTTTATAGCTACACCACCTTTGAGTTTAAAAACAGGTGTGATAGGAAGACTACTTCTTCCGGTTCACCGTTCCAAAGAAATGGGTATCCTCACGTTACTCCTGTCTGGTCATCCTGAGAGTCCTGGGAAATTGAATTACACCTTTTAATAGGTGCTACTAATACATACCAGCCTGAAAAAAAAAAAAAAGTAGGCTGCTGTTTTCTTTCCCTTTTCAGGCGGGGCAACGCTGCCACTAGAGGTCCACGGGCAGAGAGGAGAGAAAGCAGCGTGGCTTTAACCCAGGTGGCAATGCCTGGCCCACGGGCACGGCCCACGTTGCTCCTGCAGCCCTGCTCTGCCTCACACAGCCCCAGGTTGGAGCAGCCTGGTCTAGTGAATGGAATCCCTGCCCGTGGCAGGGGAGTTGGAACTAGATGATCTTTAAGATCTCTTCAAACCCAAACCTTTCTGTGATTCTATGACAAATTTCTTAGATCAGGGTGCACGCAGAAAGAAAACACTTGAAAAAGGAGAAAGGCAAAGCTTGGGATGGAGTTGACAGGAGAGGAGGCGTGAAGGTGTTTGGAAAAGGTGGGGAAATGGGTGGCTACCTGTAGCCTGGGAATGAATATGTTTTTCAAGGAAAAATTAGAAAATAAATGGTTCTCAGAATTCATGTAGTCTTTTGGTGAAGCAAAGCATAACTTAAAGCATCATACAGAAGTTTAGCATGAGGAATAATGGCACAGCTAGCTGTAATTCAGGGAAAATTAGAGGAATTACATTTTAATTGTCTGGTAGGAAACGGCTAAGGTGTGAGCTTTAATGCCTCCCTGCCTTTCTTTTTTTCCCCCTCAATCTTTTATGGGGCTTGGTTTTGCATTTATCCACCAACAGATAGTGGCTGAGCTGTATGATGCTCTGAAAAACAAGCCAGAGTGCTGGATTTGCTTGTAGAGAAAGTGACTTTGTTCAGTATTAGAAATACCTTAGGCAACCTGGACTTTGTAGAAGTATTTCGTTTAAATACCGATTCAGTTTATACATACTTATTTTAAGATATTGCAGCCACATTTGACTAAGACTCGTTATTCGCTTGTGAGTTTAAAAAAAAAAAGAAATCAACTTGCCAAAAACCAGTGTCATTTGTGGAAAAACCAGAAACTCCGGTACTTATTTCATTATTTGAATACATAACAGCTTTGCATTTTGGAAAAGTAGACTGGTTATTTAGATTTAGAAAAAATATACATGTTATTTTTCCCATGTTACTATTCCCCTTTCAGTCAAAGTATTTCTGATTCTTGTATTTATTCTCTTTCTCTTTTGCTCCGTACTAGGATTCCAGTGGATGTCTCTTCTGCTTGTTTCTTGGTGGAAAACTTGCTTGTCTTTAATGGATACTGCTGCTGCTGGTTGATCTCTGGAGACTTTACAGCTTCTTACCTGTTGAGAGGAGACAACTTCCCGTCCCCTCTCAAGGTCCCGGTGGTAGTAGCTCTTTAACAGTAGCCATCTGGGGGGAAAAAGAAGATGCCTCTACCTTTTGGGTTAAAATTGAAACGAACTCGACGTTACACAGTATCCAGCAAGAGCTGCTTGGTGGCTCGTATCCAGCTGCTCAACAATGAGTTTGTGGAGTTCACGCTGTCAGTGGAAAGCACGGGCCAGGAAAGTCTGGAAGCAGTGGCTCAGAGGCTTGAATTGCGGGAGGTAAGTGAATTCTGGAGCAAGAGCGTAATATTTATCTCTTGTGAGAGATATCCTATGTGGTAAATCCTTACCATGTAGGGCAATCAGCTTATTTACCGAAGCAGCTATCCTGTGTTCCCATGGTTTATTCATATTCTGTTCTTTGTGGGGACTTGGATTGCTCCAAAACAGTTGCAAACTGACGTTAAAGCTTAGGGAATGTCCCAAGGGGAGAACACGTGAGAAGCGTCAGTGGATAAAGCTTAACAGTGATAAACAAAGCAACTGTTTTTTAAACCTGACAATGCTGAAAATTCTGTTTAAAAAAAAACCCCACAAAGCAAGAAAAAATTCTACCTAAACCACATGGTTAAGAATTACTGCAAGACTTGAGTCAACTTTTAGCTAGGGATATGAAAGAATGTTATTTGTGTGCATGTATTTTTTTTCTGATGGATTAGTGCTGTGAAAAGAACCTAAAGCACAAAATGTGGCACAGAAGTGTACCAGTGACCAGCTATTTGTCTTGCTTGTTGAAATACCACAAACGTGTTTGCAGAGACTGTCTTGGAGCACGCATATAGACATACAGATTGAGTCCTGGCTTCGTGAGGAAACCTGTTTTGCGCTAGATAAATCTGTATATATCTGTTCCATCTGACTTTTTCCCAAAAATTCCTTACCTGATAATTTGAAGGATCCTTTTGCAACTGAAATTTGCTCTTCCTTGCATTTAGTGATTATTCATATATCTCCTGTATTGAGTGATTCCCTTCTGAAATACAGAGGTGCAAGATGTTTATAGAAATCTACATAGATTACCAACATATGAACCAATGCTTTATAGTGTTGAACACTGGTTGTTTGATTGCAGTATTTGAATGCTCTCAGTCCTGGATGAACTCACATTTCCCCCTAGAGTCTCAAAAGGTTTAGTTCATTTTGTAGTAATTGAATTGTGACAGCATGTGCAATTCTGGGGGGCAAGAGAGAGAAAACTAATAATAAAAGTTTAGTGTTGCTAACATTGTTCTGAAAAATATACTTCTATCCTGTTATGTGGTTCACCATAGAATGGTGTTTTGATTATGGGTTTCAAATACAGGATGAAAATCATGGACTTAGGAAATGAAAATATGAGTAATTGTGAAAATAATTGACTAATAATGAATGTTTGCATTTATAACTATGATCTTTTAAAATGTTGTCTTTTTATTGTCAAGCAATGGCAACTGTTTGTAACTTTGCTCAAATACTGAGCAAATATATTTAGGACTCAATCCTGCGAACATTTATTACTTTACACAGCATACATTACTGTAGGATCCTCAGTAAGAAATGCTATATGTAGTCATTTGTTTTCAGAAATACTTTTCCTTTTTTCTGTCTGAAGAATAGTATATGAATGAAATAGATGTGAATCCATTAATCTCTAAGTGCTTGCTTTTTGTGGTTGTTTTCAGTTGCAATATGCATTCTGGTAGAGTCTCCAAATACTTTTTTCATGTACCGTTATTTTGGAAAATTCAATTCTCTGCAACAGTATGACTTCTCTTTTTTGAATCTTTCTCCTTCTGGCAAAGGGAGAATCTAACTACTCTTGTTTACTTAGAACACATCAGATACCATATATCCAGAATTCAGTTACCGTTGTGTGAATAGAGTCTGTTGATTTTATTGATCAACTTTCAGATGTAATTTCTAAGTCAACAGAAAATGTAGAATTTTTACTGTATTTAGGTTGCAAAATGCAAACGCTTTGTCTTCCTGAATGATGACTGCTAGCTTTTATTGAACTAGTCACAGATCATTGGAGAGGCACTTTTTTTCAGCTATTCTTCATTATCTCTTTCTTTGAAGTCACTCCTAAAAATCTGTTTAAAAAAAAAAAAAAGAGAGAGCAAAAGATGCAATTCCCTCAATTAAGAGCCATATATCAGCCTAAGGGAGTTGACAGTACACTATTGAACTCTGAGCAGATTCCTTCAGCCATGCATTCTTGCATGGATTATTTTGGCGGGAAAATGTGTTGCAATTAAGGGGAATGGAAAATAGGGATATAAATTACTTGCCAGAGCTCACATTCAAAAAATGTTGTTCTGCCTTTAAATAGTCAGATTTGCCAAGCAGATACTGAATCATTCCTGACTACTTGTTTAGTAGAAAGTTTTCAGAAAGAAAAATTGGTTCAGCACTTTTCTTAAAGCTGCAAAGACAACTTTAGTCCTTGATACTGTAAAATACAAAGGATTTTCCATAAGATGTTGCATATTTTTAATGTACTGAGCACCCTTGAAGCACGAGTGTGAATTCCAAGTGTTAAACATGAAAGTATGAGTGTTTATTTGAATGCTGAGACTTGGTGTCATTCTGAAATACAAGGTCAGTCTCAGATTACTGTATATGGCCTACACAGTTAGGACAGGCGGGTCCCATGCATCTTCAAAACAGTTTATTGCATGAGGCATGAGGGGAAC
Source organism: Neopelma chrysocephalum (assembly GCF_003984885.1). Taxonomy (NCBI): domain Eukaryota; kingdom Metazoa; phylum Chordata; class Aves; order Passeriformes; family Pipridae; genus Neopelma; species Neopelma chrysocephalum. The sequence continues at coordinate 39,588,930 of NW_020897693.1, read as the reverse complement.
CTCTACCTTTTTTTACACATTCAGTGGTAACATTTGTAAATGCCTCTTTCTTTCTGGTGTAGTCTGAAATTACTGAATTTGGACAGTTTTAACAGATCTTTATGTAAATCAATAGTCTTGAAATTATGCTTTGTGTGGCTAAACAGTATTTTTCTTTCAATTTTCCAATTGGTACTGCTCAATTTTCAAGTTGTATACTAGTAAGGACACATAGTTAGGGTTTAGGAAGTCTTATGTATGTTGACAATTTAATTTTTTTACTGAATGGTAAACTTCATAGAAAAGTGAAATGAATGCATTAAACTAAGAAGACTATTTTCTGGTATTCCCAGAATGTGACTCATCAGCAATGGGTATGTAATCCAACTTTCTTAAACTGAGGAATTGGGGAAAGAAGCCAAAGGGAACAGTGAACATAAGTTACTTACCCTTTGTAGCACAGTCTGTCTTTCATCCTGTGAAAGAACTACAACCAAACTTGATTTATGCAAAAAGCTGTCACAGAAAACCATTCTGAAACTACAAGTTTTTACAAACCGCTGAGAGCTCTGATTGTTAACCACCTCACAAAGCATGTGCAACACTGCTCATCTTGCATCTAGGGCAAGAGTATACAAATAAAATCCTTGAAAATATAGAGATTTTAAAAAAATTATAATATAGCTAGATATCTCTGAAGTGTTTGGCAGGAGGTGCTATAACTGGTTTCTCTCTCTTGTTGAATTTTCTTTTTTTTCTGTTTACTAATAACACTTCTAAACAAGCAAGAAGGGGCAGATTCTGCTCCTGTGTACAAGCAGAGTCTGACTCAACTGCAGATATGTGGTGGAGTACAAGAACCAATGGTACAGAACTTCTGGGAAGAGTATGTGCTGTGCATATGCAAGTTCCTGTGTTTGTTTTGGACATGAATAGGAAAAGGAATCAAGGTTATCCGGATCCTGAATGACTTCAAAGTTCTGGAACAGTGCTTCAGAAATGCTTGAACTATGCCGTAAGATTTTGTTCTGAATTCTAAAATATCAGCTCTTTTTTGGAGAAAATACACACACAAAAAAGTCTTTAATTCATTTGGTGATTTCTTTAATGTGTTTTTCATATGAAGAGAGTGTATTTAAAATAAGACCAAGTGCAACCATAAATATTCTTACACCTAAATGTATCATTAACCATATTGACTGGCAAATAGAAGTTGGGCCAAGTATGACAGAGGGATTACTGACATAGTTATGTTTATGCCTTGTATCAGAGTCTGACAAATTTGTACCTGATGCTTGGAGAAATACGAGGAGAAGCAGTGCTCGTAGTTGAACTGCTGTGGTTGCCTCTCTGAACCAAATTTTCCTTAAAATTAGTAAAGAAGAAATTGTCATGGAGGAATGTATATAAAAATGCAGACCTTCAGTGTGTAATCTGATTAGTTTAAAAGATGCTACTTCATTGAAAAGCAAACTTGACTCCATCTAAAACATATATTAATTATAAATGTGCTATATTTATAATTGAGCCTTGCAGAATATACCACCTAAGGAGTCTTTCTGCTGTGCCTTTTGCAACCAGACATGCCTGTCTCGTATTGGCCTTTTTAGCCACCAACGCGCTTGCAAGAAACGTGGGTAGAGCCCTTCCCAAATCTTCGTTCGCAAAGCCTAGCCATGATGATGATATTTATAATGTGGGAACCAAGATAAACTGAAGCACAGAGTTACTCAAAATCACTGTTTCAGTTCTTCCTTTTTCTGAACAAAAAAAGATATACATTCAGATAAAGGATTTGCAGATAAAGTCTTATTATACCGAGGAGCACAAAATTAAGGTTTTTCCACGAAAGCAATAGTGGCAATTAGGAAGCCTTGCCCTTGGTTTCTTTAGCTTTTTTATAAAGTTAGGGCAGAATTTGAATATACCACTTAATTATATTTTTTTCACTGTTGTGTCTGTGAATTGCTGTACAGTTTTATACTAACTTTGACAGAATAGGTTTTCTTTACTTCTGAAGGAAAGGCACTAGTTTATTGTTTAGTATTATTAGACTGCTTTGGAATTTGGATTTTGCCTTTTGTAAAGCAATCAAAATTTAAGTATCTTAGGATGGTGATTCCTCAGGTCACTGTACCCTCAAGGCAGGTAGGTGAATGAATTAATTAGAAGGCACTGTATTAACCATTAGCAAATGATTCTATTTTCCAGTCTATTTGTATCCTACAAGATATTTTGTAACATTTATAATATAGGATATGAAATTAACTGGGAAATATTTTATTAAATACATAAGTTTAAAGTAAACTCTGAACACTGTTATGCCTCAGGGGACCTCTGAGGGTTGCTGGTCCCACCCTCTGCTCAGGAGGGCTGGCTTGGATCAAATGGTTCAGGGGTTGCCTGGGTGAATTTACGTGCCTCCAAGGATAGAGATTTGACACCTCTTTGGGCTATCTGTTCCAGTGTTTGGCTAGTCTTCTTGTGAAATTTTTTTCCTGATCTAATTGGAATTTCCCACGTTGCAGCTTGTCCCCAGTGCTTCTCATATTTGCAGTGATTACTTACAAGAAGACTCTGGCTCTATCTTCTCTGTATCCTGCTCTTAGGCAATTGAAGTCCACAGTAAGATTTTACTTTAGTCTCCTCTTAAGACTGATCAGCCCCACTTCACTGAGTCTCATTGTCATTGTACATCATGCCGAAAGATTTAACAGAATCACCTACAGTAATGTAGTTTTATGGCACTCACACCTGATGAAACTCCTCTGCTTAGCTTAGGAAGTCTGGTGGACTTCAATCATGAAGTCACTCCACTCCCACCAACTTGTGAGATGCAATACTCTGTTGGGCTTTTGATACTTTTGTATTCTTCATAGCTCCTGAACTTTTATGCAAAAATATTTACTATTCCTGTTGCTAGTGTCAGAAAGCAAATAGGTAGAAAATAACTGTGCAGAAATTATATGTTCTTTTTATTTATATTTGATTTTCTTTAGAGGGGTTGGGTCATGAATAAGTCACTAAAATAAACAAACCTCAAAGTAGTGTTAATCTTAACTGCTTAACATATTTTAAGAATTATGTCATGCCATTCTTTTTAGTATTGGATGTTGTCCTGAGCTGCTAATAATAAAATGTTTTAGCAATGAATAAAAGTGGATTCTATTTTAATCAGTGCGAATATTCCAGGGTGCATAAGCTCCTCTGAAAACTCACAGGATCAAATTCTGCCCTTGAAGTAAAGTGAAAGGTTTGCATAGAAGTCAGAAGACCAGCTTTGGTCCATAGTATTTTGCTTGGCTTGTTTAAAGATATGCTGGATTCGAGAGAGTATTTTAAAACGCGGAAACATTTCTGGTAGTCTGTTGTGCCAGTTACTACTCTGTTCTATATGTAGTCCAGAAAAAGCGGTCAGTGTTTCAAAGATACAGATCTCTTTAAGTGATCATCATGCCTTAAAAATTGTCTATACCTTCAGTTTAGATTCAGGGTGTAGAATCAGGAGTATCTTACATCAGAGAGTTTCAAACAGCGGTGATGTTAATAGAAGTTTGTGCTCTTTTTCTCCTCACCTTTGTTATACATCTTTGCTTTTTTAGTACACCAAGGCTGCAAATGAGTTATTCAAACAATTGTTACACATTTTTTTGCATATTTTTAATTGGTTTCCAAATGTGTTTGTGTGATATCCTTTATAGAAGTCTTTAAACTGTAGCTGTTACCCTTTGCTTTTGGTCTCTGCCATGGCCACTGCCCTTGCACAGAATGTTGTGGTTCCACATTTTAGATTGTGCTCAGCCCGAGGCTGATGTGGTTGACCTGTCACATGAGTGGGCTGGGCCAGCACAGAAGGCTTTCTTTCTTGAGCTCTTCTTAGCAAGTGAGATCAAGTAGGTCCTGGCATATAGTTCAACTTTAACTGTTGTTTTATTTTTTGGTCCACTAATTTACTTACATTCAATGCATTGATAACCCTCAGAAGTTACAGAATGTCAGCATCACAGTCTGACTTTGGCTCCTGTGACTGAGTGCATGGTGTCAACAGTCCTGTAATGAAAAAGAAATACAACCTTTTACATGTGTTCTTTTCCTTACTCAGTCTGCAGGAAGGATTGAGGCTTACTCAGTCGTTTGCTACATTTTATTATTTTCTGCATGTGATGTTGCAGTGAACATAATATTTCTTTCATAATGGAGGTTCTGTGGTACTGCTGTTTGTTTTTTTTTCTAACATCTCACAGAATCTTAAGATACTGTCTTCACAATATCCTTGTGGGGTGGTGGAGGTTACCCCACACACTATGCCTAATGGTTAGTGGATTGAAGAATAGAAATAAAAGTAAATGTTCCTTAAGGTATCAGTAAACTTTGTATGCCTGGACTGAGAAATTTAGAAAACAGCATTTATAGGATTCGTATTCAGAGCCATATTCCTTGGAATATTCCCAGAAACTCAGACTTCCTAAACTTGACTCTTGGCTTTCAGAATTGATGAGCACGTGGCATCCACCTGTGAAAAATTTGGTTTGTAGGGTTTGCTTTACAAGAGAACTCTCTTTCTGATGTGGGAGTAGTCTGGTTCTCCATGATGATTTTTAAACTTTCCCAGCCTATTTTGTTTATAGCAATATATATATATATATATATATATATATATATATATACACATACAACTATTTTGTCTATATCAGCATTCTGCACTTTCTCCAGATATCTTACTCTATACTGAAAAAGCTGGTTTTTTCTTATATGAGCAGTGGTAATTCAATTTATTTTCTGTATTACAACATGTCTTTTTATCAGAGAGGACCAGAGTTGGTTTAGAGTTTATAGAAGGAATCTTAAGGCTAAATGGGCAGACTTCATCCTAACATATTTATTTTTTATCTTGTGCATACTAATTTTGCAATTACATGGTAACAGTAATTTTAACTTAGAGGATTTTTTTAAAACATTGTGGGAAAAAAACCCGGAACACCAAAACCCACTAACAATCACATAGAACTGTGTTGATGCTAATTTAGAGAGAAGCAAAGAAGTATATTTTGCCAGTATGCAATGTCAAAGGAACATTAGAGTCTTAGAGTTGGCTCTAATTTCCTACTTCTGCTATTATCCCAGAGATATTATGGAATAGAGGGTTTTGCTAATTTAATGCTACACCTTGAGTTTTGTGCTCCAAATGACTTAATGATCTGTGCTGATACGGAACATTGGCTCCATTGCTGTCTGTGAAGTTTGGGATGGAACATACCTGCCTGTGCTGTCGTTGTTGCACACATAACCTGTCAGAGCTGTAAGGAATAGCTGGACTCCCATGAGGGTAGACTCTTCATCCTGTTTAGACTATAAACTAAGAAAATTTATGTGTATGAATTTTCAGATGTGTATATGGGCGAGTTTTTGCAGGAATGTACTAAAGTGGCCTTTCTCTACTACCATCTGTTTGTTGCTCCCAAATGAGTTTCAAATCTGTGCTCCAAATTATCAAAATGCTAGACCTTCTGAGAAGACAACAGTAAATAATTTTTTTGCTAGGTAGACAATTTTTCCATGTCTAATTCACAGAAATTACTGATGAAAAGAAATCATTATAATGAATATTCCTCTGTTTTATAAAACTTCATCCTTAGTGGCTTTTTTTTGTGTGTTAAAAACATCTGAATATACGTAAAAAAGTGTTGGATTAAAGGTGTTGCTATTTCTACCATTTCTACATATAATAAAGTATATGTAGCAAGGACTTGGAGAATTTCCATGTAAATGCCTACAGACATAATTGGGAATTCGTAATATTCACTTATCTTCCTCCCACAGTTAAAACACTTCTAATTATGATATCTAATTTTTCTGTGATAATAACATGAATAGTTTCTAGTTCGTGTTTGTTTGCTGGTCCAGAACTGAATGAAATAAGTACTGCAGGAGCAGATTTTTAATCAGTTTAAACATAGTGGAGAAATTTAAATTTGAATTCTGATCCAGACTCCTTCTCAGAGAGATCTAATCCAAGTTAGATTGTGTTGCTCAAGATGCTGTCCAGTGGCATTTTGACTTTCCAGGGGTGACACCCCTCAGCCTCTAGGGGTGGTCTGTTCCAGTACAAACTGTGTTTTGTGTTTGGGCTTGGCAGGAGTTGCCTACTCAAGCTGCTCCTCTGTATCTGCTCATTTTCTCACTCGTGGGGTGAACCATGCATATGCTTTAATGAGCTTGCCTTTGACTGACCAGCTGTCCTGTGCACTTTTGTCCTTCAGCATCCCATGTGAGCCTGCCTGCCTTTCCCCAGAGAAGCCATGCTTTGCTGTCCTGCTGTCCAGTGTCAGTTTCTATTTGCCTTCCTCATTTCCCTTAGCTTTCCTGTCACACATGAATGACTACTGCTAACATCTGTGAGTTGCCACAAAAGAGTTATGAACTGTTTGCAAATAAAAAGTAAGTTTAGTGTTTTAGGTGGAGGACCTTACATATGTGGGTTGGTTATCTGGAAGTAGTGTCTGCTTTTGATGTTAAATGTCTCTGCAGTTCTCTGAAGTTTTCAATAACCCATAACCTTAGTGTTTTAAATCATTTATTTCTAGGTAGTGAGACTTTCATACAGTACATTTTATCTAATATCACAATATTAACTTTTTTCATCACTGAAATGCCTCTTTCAGATTACATATTTCAGCCTGTGGTATTATAATAAGCAGAATCAGCGCAGATGGGTAGATTTGGACAAGCCTCTGAAAAAGCAGCTGGACAAATATGCCTTGGAGCCAACTGTGTATTTTGGAGTAGTGTTCTATGTGCCTACTGTTTCTCAGCTTCAGCAGGAGATTACCAGGTAAACTTCTTACATGTGTCTAAAAATTTGCTTTCAGCATTCTGAAATGTATGGTTTATTTAAAAGTTGTCTGCTTTCCACTCCCTCACCTTTATAGAAATGAAAATTACTTTAGGCAGAATTTATGTTCAAACTGTGTATTTATTTACCTTGGAATATTTGGAATATGTGATAAATTAAGCAAACAACTATCTTTTTTGTGATCTTAGGAATCTGTTCAAACCTGTTTTAAGTAACAGGCATACTTGCATGGTCAGACTTTTAATTGTTTTAGTCTCTTTATGTTTGTCTCTTTTTTGTTTGTTTGTTTTGAAGAGCCATATGTTGCTTTCGTGGACATCCATCCTGCATAAAGCACGTGCAGATTTTATTGAGCTATGCTTTCCTTTGTTTTGCTTTCAGTACTTTCTGTACTTTCAGTACAATACACTGGCAAGCTACAGGCTAAGCTTCAGCTTGTGACTTTTTTTGTGTATCACTAAGCCGTAAATATGGATGCTCTTTCTGATATCGTGTACACATTTCTATTGTGAAACTGGGGAACATCCTGTAATTGGGGAAAAGTAAAATTGAGCATGTATACTGGCTAGTTATTCTTATGAGCCTATACATTGGCTTCTAGTGGCTTAAAGTGTATAGTTGTTCTGATTTAATGATTACTTTTAATAGGCAAATGGGTACAAAACCAGTAACTGGATTACAAACACGTATTTGTTATTTAAGAAATATGTGCTTGCATTGATTAACCCATTTAAGCTGATAACTTCAAGTGGACCTTGCTTTGAGTGGGGAGTTGAACCAGATGATCACTCAGAGGTCCTTTCCAGTTTAATTTATTCTGTGGTTACATGAAACTGTGCTCATATACTGTGTTGCTAAAATACCCTGCCAGACACCTTTCCTGCTAAATGTGGTGTGAAAGCTTTTCAGGGAGATAAGCCTCTTGGTGCAGACACTGCTGCTGTTATTTGTTGCTCAGTGCTTGGCAGCTTTAGTGTTCAATGTGTAATTTCTGAAAAATTATCTTTTTCCTGAAAACTCCAAAGTTTTGTGCTATTTCTCAGCAATTTTACTGGCTTAAAAATCTTTGATTCAGATTCTGTGTTTGTTGGTGTACTAGGATGCATTAGAGTAAGATAAATGTCATGGTGTTGCATTGAATAGCTAAATTGCCTGAAAAACCTTGAATAGTCTTCTCTGGCATTCGTTTAAAGAATATGATGTTTATGCTGGAGCTTTAGCAACAATTTTGCAGTGTACTGCCAGGTAGAAATCAGACATCTATGTGTCAACCTTATACTCAAGTCCTATAGGATGGTACTTGCTCTGATATATGATAGTAAGAGTCTGAATTAATTTCAGAAATTTGTGGATTTTTTCATGCCTTTTCAATATAAATGAAATTGAGCATGTTTAAGCAACTTATATGTTTAATATACACCAGGAAATGGAACTGTCATAAATAAAACGAGATGGTATTTGTGCTATCTCGAGGTAGTGTTAAGGTTCTTCATCTGTATGTTTACTTTTAATAGTGTTTCTGTGGAAAGGATTTACATTCCACTTCTTGACTGGGAAGACTTGTTTCCCCGAATGCCTTGATATGTGGTGGCTTTTTCCTTTCTTTGTTTTTGAGGCCTGGGTTTAGTCCCAGCTGTTCTTCTGTGTATTGTGTAAGGATGTTATGTACTATTATATGGTGTACTGTTTTTTTATAGTAGGATCTCGAAGAGTCTAAACAATATTTATAAATTGTCACTGTATTTAACAGGCCAGTAATTAGTGAGGGAAGAGAGCTATCAATTAATATAAATAAAATTTATGTGGCATTTACCTGAGCTTTCTAATCACTGAGTGATTTATAGCACATACTTCCATGTTCTTAGTTTTAAAGCCTTACTTCACAAAAGTTGACATACAATATGAGGAAGTCAAGAAGTTTCTGAAAATACAATTATAGAAGACAAATGTTCCTCTTGGCCAAGTTTGTGTAGCTGTAATGGCAGTTTTGAGGTGTTTTGGGCTCAAGATAGGGAATTCCTTGGAAAGCTGAAAGGGGGAGAAGAATTCAGGAAAACAGTGGCTCAGACTGTGAACAAATGGTACAACTAGCAGCAAGTTGCATGTACAAGAGGTGACACAGGGAAAGGTTAGATTAAAGGACAAAAATGGTGCCTTGAAAGTGAGAACAAAATGCACTCAGAAGTTGTAATACAGAAATGAAAGTCACTATCAGGATTGAGAGGATGTCCAATGCTAGGTCTATTGGAAGAGAAGATAGTAATACAGCAGCAGTTTACTGAACATTGTTTAGAGACAATAATAGCAACATTAAGGATGGAAGAGGTAAAAATAAAAAAAATATGAGAGTATAGGAGTAGATAGAAATTGTGGAGATTCTTTAAGATCACTGATTCTGGAATAATATGTGAAAGTTAAGGGAGGCAGGAGTTAGCAAGGGCCTTGAAATAGTGGGTCTGAATGATGAGGGTGACTACCCTCCACTCAAACTGGGAATGCAGAGAGGAATAGGAAATGCAGGCATATTAATCTGCTCTCTCTTTAAATTAAGAAGCCCATGTTAGCTTTTTCTTTTTATTCTCTTTCCATATAGGTATCAGTATTATCTGCAATTGAAGAAAGATATCTTGGAGGGCAACATTCCTTGCACACTGGAACAAGCAATACATCTGGCTGGTTTGGCTGTTCAGGGTAAGTAAGGAATTGTGCCAGTTAGCTAATGTTGCATCAGAAACTTTGATGATATATTTTCTATTGCATGTTTTCTATTTATCACTCAAAGACCCGCGTCGGTAAGTTATGAAAGGCTTGTTCCTTAGAATGTCATCATATGGGCTGAGGAGAGGGAACACTTGCACCAGTGGCCCCAAACTTGGTATTTCTGTGCAGTCCTCAGAGCTGTACCTGGGTATCTAATATGTACTTTCAGGAGCTGGATTTGAATTAGACATTGGAGTTCCTTTGGGGGCAAAGGCTTTAGATGTCTGCTTACATCAACAGACCCTTCTTCTGTTTCTGTTAATGAAGACTCTTTGTTCTCACATAGTAACAAGAGAAGAGACATGTCTTCATAAATAAGTAAATTTGAATGTACAGTTGTCCTTGTATCTCCACTTTATCTCCCAAATATCCTAACACATAAGAATATTTCAAGTTAGTATGCAAGACTGTTAGCAATTCCTGTGTTCAAATCACTCCTAAACATGCATTTCTGTGATATCTACATGAAAGTGGCAGCTTTATTTTTTCTAACTAGGGTCAGATGGGACAGAGTATACATGAGGACTAAGTCTGTCTGCAGTGACCATGTCTGGTATTCCCTGCTAACATGCTTGTTTGATATTAAATTTCTCCAAAGTTTTCAATGGCAACAGCTTTGTTTAGTGTGTTTGTGTATTATTATTTGTGTATCATTCACAGTGAATGCCACTTCAGTATATTTAACAGCAGTGGTAAATCTGCCAAAATTGAAAGAAAATTAAAATCATTGGCAGAATACACAACCAAAGTCTTTTTTTCAGTATTTTTTTTGTTATATATATGTATTGGTTGTATCACAATAAAGATGATGATTATGTTTTTTGAAAATGTAGTTTCCAGTTGAGTAGGATGAATTATATTAGTGCCTTGTTTGTATAACAGTGAATCTGTTAATTCCAAGCCAGGTTTTAATGATCTTTAACTGAAAAATCTTGATTTGTTATTTCCATATCTTTGGACAGTGTAAAGGTCCCTCTGCTCAGTGGGTTGTTTATAGAAATCTTTCAATATAATCCTCATCCAGATGGAAAGTATTTATCCTTTTAGCTTTCACCTTCCTTTTTCAGTCTTGTGTAAGAGATAAACTGTATGTGTTGATAACACAGTGAAAAAACAACTCAGAAAAAATGTAGGTCATAAATTAATGTGCTCTGATGAGTGAAGTAGCTTATACCTGGTAGGTTAGTTAATTTTAGCTGGCGAGTGAACAGAAGCAGTATTTGCAGTTCCAAGTGAACTCTATTCAAGAATGATCTGTATTTGAAATAATTACAATAGGCTAGTTCTAAACACTGCTTTATCTCAAGAGCTGTGTTGGTGTAGGGTTTCTCAAGTGCTGCCTTTTCATCATAAATAACTTGCATATTAACTGTTAATGTTTAATACAAAGTTGGTTCCTAAATGTCTCTAAAATGATACTAATATAGATGAGAATTTGTGGTATTGTAAATAGGATCTGTGTACTCAGAGGTTGTATTTATACTTTTGGGAGCAGCCTTTCCATGCAGATTGCTGTTCAACAGTTTCTCCTCTGAGGCTGGTACATAACTTTTCCAATTTAGACTGTTTTCTCTTCTTTGAAATGTTAGTTAGTTTTTTCCCTGGAAACAGAAAAGGGGAGAGATTTCTTGGGATGCTCTTTGTCATGACATAAACTGTTAAGTGCTTTCTGAGCATACCCCTGAGTCTGGGAAAGCTTCTAGCTCCCAATTTCTGCATGTCTGGGTGCAGGGAGCTGTAGAAGTCTTGTAAGCCGAAGGATGCTCCAGCTGCTCTGTGCAGTGTTTGAGTAAAGCTGCTAGTTAGGGCTGTTGTTGGTGCTGTACTGCAAGTGTCTGACACGAGGGAGTAAAGAAGATAGAGCCAGAATATTAAAAACTTGCCTGGAGAAAGCTCTGAGACAATCTGCTGTAGCTGACCCTGCTTAGGACTGGATCTCTGGAGGCCCCTTCTAACCTCAACCATTCTGTGATTAAAAATCAAACTATTTAAACCTCAAAGTACTAAGGAACTTGAATTCTGATTGTTTTATAATTTCTTCTTCTTCTCTAGCCACAAGGAGTTTTATCAATTTTTATGAACAACGTAAAAAGATGGGATGTGTTTTTACCTTTCCTCTTCATAAACACTACTGGTTAGTTTATTCCACTACTTTACTTCCAGATCACAGTTCAATAGGATGGAGAGATTTGATTCTTGGAGATCCTGCTGCAACTAATTGGGTATTAAATAATTTTGTTAAAAATGTTTGACTCCAAGAATTTTTTTTTTTTTTAGCTGATTTTGGAGACTACGATCAGTATGAATCCCAAGAGTTTCTACAAAGATTTGCTTTGTTTCCAGTCGTAAGTACTTAGTTTAAATTGATACATTTAAATTCTTAAATTGAAAAATTTAAATTTAAAACTTTCTTAAAATCGATAAAAGCAAATCATTATTAATAAGACTCCATGATCCATCCAGCTTACTGCTCCCTGGGTCATCAAATTCAGTAAAGGTTTTCTTTGAGATTGGAGTGAGATATCACACCTTATATTACACAGAAGTAGAGATGTTGCAGGACCTTTTCAATTTTATTATATATTACACTGAAAAGAAGGTCAGGGTGTAGATGGAAGAGTAAAACCACTTCAGAACAATGTTTGTGCTTTCTGGGTTTTTTTGTGTGCATATTGCAGCACCTAATCTTCAACACTAGAGTGGAGAGTTGATTCACCTGTGTAAGGAAACTACAACCATTTAATTTTGTAGAATTTTTTTTGTATTTCATTGCATAAATGCTGTCTTACCTTAAGGGTTGGCTACAAGAAGAAAAAATATTGGAAGAAGCAACACAGAAAGTTGCCTTGCTACATCAGAAGTACAGGTAACATATCTAAAACTCTTTATTGCTTAATTTTGATCTTCAGTAACTCAAAATGTTGTGAATCTCAGAAGACAGTGAGACTAATTTCACCTCTTATTTAAATGAGTTTTTCTCTAATACATCTGCATCAAAGTTACAAGACTTTCTGCTGAATGAAAGTGAAAACAGAACAGAGTATCTAGGAAAATAAATAAGAGGATTTGGCTTGAAAATTAAGAACGCGGGACGATATTAAATAGTGTGACTTCACCTTTATGTTTCTGAAACTTTCTTGTATGAAGTTGTGACTGCAGTAAGGATGTTTCTTGATAAACAACTTTGGCAGGTAATGAGGGCAGTAGAAATGTAGAGACAGTAACTGTGCCAGATGGCTTATGATCTTAGGTAAAAGGTAGCTACGGTGCAGTAGACGAGGACAAAGGAAAGTTAAGTTCTCTGTTGTCAGTTCATCAGCAAAAAATGTTTGTGATTATGTGGGTAATACTGAAAATTTGTCACTGTATAATTTTAAAACAACAGTTTGAAAATTTCAATTCCATTTATCTTTAAAATGCATTTGTAAAAAGATTGCATGGTTAAGGTTCATCAAAGAAAACTTATTCTGCATAACATTAGGAAAAAGTGAAGAAACAAAGAGATTGATGATTGAAAAAGTATTGAGAGACATAGCAATGACAGGATTTTGCAGGTAGAAAAAATGACTTTAAGAGATGACTGAGGTATGTTGGTGGGTAGGTAAACACAAGCTTTTTATCCCTGTGACACTACTGCAAGTCTGTGAGAAAACTGTCTTTGTCAGTTGGTGTAAGCACAAAAAATGGTGCTTTTACCTAGAGATCTTGTCCTCATATTCTCACACCATTACAGTTAAAACTCTCTCAGCATTTAGAAAATTATTCTGTCTTTCCTGAAATGTGGAACATCAAACTTCAGTGTGAATACTGCTGTAGGGGAAATTCAGGTCTTGAACACCTGTGCCAGTATAATCATTCTGATAAAGTGAGGAAATATGGAGACAATGGTGGATTCGAAAAAGAATGTGATAATGGTCTGCTATTAGAAGAGATGATAATTTTAACTGGTCTTTGTTGCCATTTACCCCTAAAGATGCCTGAGAGAAAGAAGTTATTAGAATCAAAGTGTGAAGGCTGAGAAAAATATCAGCCACTGGAACAGATAGAAACAGCATGATTTGATGATTTCCTGGATGTCTTGGGAATGCTTTTCAAGCTTTGACGGTGTCATTCAGAGTAAAATAAAAAATGATTTTTTTTCTTATTGGCAGTACTAGCTGATTGTTTTTATTTGTAGAGGCCTTACTCCTCCTGATGCGGAAATGTTATATATGCAAGAAGTAGAAAGAATGGAGGGCTATGGTGAAGAGACCTATCCTGCAAAGGTAAACAGCGCTTTGATCTTTGTTTCAGTTGCCTTTTTCTCACTGTTTAGAAGGGTTGCTTCCTGCCAAATATAAATAAAACCCCAAACCCACACCACTCAGAATTGTCTCCTCCAGAATTATAAAAGCAGTTGTTTCTCTTGTAACTCTGCTTTCAAAGACTTTTTTCTGCATTTATATAACTTTTTGCAACTTCTTACAGGACAGCCAAGGAAGTGACATATTCATTGGAGCATGTCTTGATGGTATCTTTGTAAAACACAAAAATGGTCGTCCTCCTGTTGTATTTAGGTCAGTATTGTTCTTTCTTAAAATACCTTTGTGCACTTCACATTTTATATGTGTTGCTCACAAGCATGAATGACTCTTAGATATGATGTGTATTTATTAATTTGATAAACCTGAACATAGTCTCGTAGTAATCACACTACAGTGAATACTGAATTCCATGGAAATTTTTCGATGTAGTGACTGCGGAATGAATCTCTTTAAGCCAGATTAATTGTAAGAGATGAACATTTAATATACAGTTCCATTGCAAAGCATTTATTGAATCAAAAAAGAGCAATTCTGTGCATATACAGTATCTCAAATCCTGTCATAGTCACATCAATTTATGTTGAAATATCCAGTTGTAAAATTGTCCAGGAATTTCTTTCATATATTATAAATAAAATAAATTGTGGAGAGTCACATGATAACATTTGTTTCATTATTTTGGATTTATACATTTTTTTAGTTTATTATTTAATGGTCTGATAACTTGTAGACAGAGGTGTGACTTACCTAACACTTAAAATTCAGTATTCATGTGAAATGGCTTGATCCTCACTTACTTCAAGAGGAATTGCTTGGGCATCTTTGGGCAGAATTTGGAATAAATTTTAAAAAATACATTTTTAGATTTTTATAAGATGAATATCATCAATTTGTAGTTATTGCTAGAGCAAGAAAGGCTTTATTCTTAGTGAACTTTAACTTTCTAGAATTGAATCTTTGTCTGAATCTGATGGAAATCTTGAAATCCCATGGTCCAACAGTTTCTGGAACTTCACTACCAGTTAATTTCTGGGGTTAGAGAAAGTAGCAACAGTGCTTCTTTCTCTTAGTAGTTTTGTTTAACAGAATTTATAAATTCAGTACTGTTAAATGTCCTTCACAAAATTTTCTGTCTCTGCTGTTGATAGGAGAGCTGATGCCAAGCTCTTTTTAATTGTCTGGAGTTGTCGAAGTGCTTTACTCTGCTTTCTTGCAGCATTAGACAACAGCTGTACTTTTCAAACACAGGAGAGAGGAATAAAGCATTGTCCATGCATTTTGCATAATTTCCTAAAGAGTTGTGAATGTAGTGTCTATAAACATAGGAAAAAAAAGCACACTGGGAAGCATCAGAAAAATATTCATATTCCAGTTTCAGCATCCAGTTTTCTGCTCTTTTGCTTGTTTGTTGTATGACTGTTGGCAATTCAACCATGGATAGATATATCATGCATAGACAAATGACCCACTAGTATAATTTATAAATGCTGGGTTATGGTTCGAATTGTTCAGGTAATTTCATAATTGTGTCCACAAATGCCTATGAAGGCCTTAAATTTGAGGGATTTTTATTGTACATCAAAATGGGGACATTCGTTTTCTTTACCTCATGCATATGATTGGGAGTAGCTACAGAAAATGCTGTCAAACTCATCTGTATAATGAAAGTGTGAGTTATATAAATACTTTTAGAGTCCTATATGTACATCATTCTTTTTCTATGTGTTTGTGCACTGCAGAATCTTCTTCTAATGAATCAATTAGATAAGCTTTATTTATACTAACATAATACTAATGGATCAAGCTACATTTATATTTAACAAGAAGATGAATAAATATATGATATTATATTTTATGTAATCTAACTTTTTCTCATCTGTCAATGTGCAACAGATGTAGAAAATATGTATAATAATGCCTTAAAGGCTTTGTTCAGTGTAGATTTAATTTCTTTTTTCCTGGAATATATGATTTGCTTTCAAAGAGTCAGGATGTTATAATTTACTGATAACTAAATTTGTCTAAATTTGATTTGTTTTTTTAAAGAACACTTGAAAGAATTTCAAGTGGAAGACAAGTAATAAACTTAATACTGTACATGTTGTGCATTTTCCCAAGTTAGTCACATACGTGTTTTCCTTTCAGCAGCCATGTAATGGATATGGAAGTGATGGCCTGCAACTTGTTCAGATAGATTAATGAATTTTTTCACAGAATCATAGAATATTCTGAGTTGGAAGGGGCCCATCAGGATCATTGAATCCAACTCTTAGCCCTGCACAGGACCATCCCCAAGAGTCACACCATGTGCCTGAAAACCTTGTCTAAACACTTCTTGAACTCCGTCAGGCTTGGTGCTGTGACCTCTTCCCTGGGGAGCCTGTTCCAGTGCCCAGCCACCCTCTGGGTGAAAAATGTTTTCCTGATATCCAGCCTCAGCCTCCCCTGGCTCAGCTTCATGCTGTTTCCTTGAGTCCTGTCACTGGTCACCAGAGTGAAAAGACTAGTACTTGCCCCTCCACTTCTCCTCATGAGTATGTCCTCAGTTCTTTATCCATATTCTTGGTGATGGTTCTGTTCTTCAGTTGCATTTTCTGTGGTTTGAAAATCAGAGCTTGCCAGTAAAGTTTCATCCCTTTTGTCTGCAGGTGGCATGATATTGCCAACATGTCCCACAATAAATCCTTTTTCGCATTAGAGCTGGCCAACAAAGAAGAGACAATTCAATTCCAAACTGTGAGTATGTTTTGGTTTTTTTTGGCTAAGACATCAGTAAATATAAACACAATTTAAGACTGATAATTTAACTCAAAGATTAAAACCTACTTTA
This sequence comes from Neopelma chrysocephalum, assembly GCF_003984885.1. Classification (NCBI taxonomy): domain Eukaryota; kingdom Metazoa; phylum Chordata; class Aves; order Passeriformes; family Pipridae; genus Neopelma; species Neopelma chrysocephalum. Next base: position 39,572,204 of record NW_020897693.1, on the reverse strand, counting down.
TATATATTTAGCAGCTTTGAATTGTATGAGTGAGTCAAAAATAATACAGTCTTTGGTTAGCTTTCTGCAGGAAAGCATTAAAAATCAGACATTTTATGTTGAATACATTGACACATAGAATTAATTTTATGCAGCATCTGCCCTTTGATTTGTCAAAAGGCAGCTGATGACAGTCTTATGGCAATCTTTATTAACTATAAGTTGTGTTAGTATTACAGCTGATAAGAGTGTCTTCAACAAATGGCTTCTACTCTAAAATTTCATAAATCTAATAGTAGTGTTACGTTGGAGTGGATGTTTGCGCGTGCAAAGTAGAGTTTTAGGGAAAACCTGGTGACACTAATGAAGTTACATTAAAACTAAATAGGTCAATGCTAGTTTCATCTTAAAAATTTCAGTGGCTGGTCTGAAAGGAAGTAAAGGGTATGCATATTTGGCTTAATGCAAATTTTGCTTTTTTTTTTTTGGCAGGAAGATATGGAAACAGCAAAATATGTGTGGAGGATGTGTGTGGCTAGACACAAATTTTACAGACTAAATAAATGCAGCCTGTAAGTGGAATACTTTAGCACAACTCTTGTTGCCTTGAAGCTTCCATTGGGAAGTGAAATCTTCTACTACTGTCCTATTTACATGGTAGCAATTAATGATGTGGGTTAATTTTCTTAATCTTTTTTTTGAGAAAATAGTTATCAACAGTTTTTGAAACAATTTCTGCTTTATAACAGAGGAAAATATTAAATACTGAAAGCTTACCAATCGTGAGTGTTTGGCCTTTGCATCTGGATCTCAGGGCTGTGACAGACTTCAGTTGCTTTGGGACCTAATATTGCTAGTGTTTGTGAGCTACTGGAATCACTAGAGTTTTGGCCTGGGTTTGGGTGAACTGCTCTGAAAGGACACTAGAGGCTTTAAAAGGGCGGGAAGTGTATGTGAAGCACTCCTGAAATGTGCTGGATTGACAGCTGAGAGGTATGTGGTTCTTTAGATATCCATGGAATCTGCATAGCTCAAGTAGCACCAGTGCAAGGTAAATTTAATCAATTCATCAAATTAGATTTAATTGGGCTGGTCTCCAACTTACAAATCAATGGCTGGAATCTGAGAAACTTTATTGATACAGCTTTCCTTCAGCTAAGCTTCTTCAGTCAAAAAATAGGGAATTAGACACAGTGAACATTCTGTCATAAAAGAAGCACGCTTCCCATATGTTTCATTCCTCTTTGTATGTGGGAGATAGCTATGGAGGGGTGGCTCTGAAATCTGCTGAGGCTAGTGGAAAGATAATGAAATATTTGTGCCACAGGTGACTCAACAGTGTGTTAAATGCTAATTGAGAAGTAAGATTACTTTGAAATAGAGTAAACCTCATACCTCAAAGCTTGTAAACCTGACTGCCTTTTGAGAGTGATAAGAAGTATTGGTAGAAGTAGTACATTTGTGGGACTTGTGCATTGCTGTCTGAATAACGTCAGTTCTATAGTTCTATATTGAATGCCAGTCTCTAGGATTACTTATTGTATTGGTTTCACCACAACATGGTTTTGCATGAAGTTAAGTCCTCAAAAAAACTTTTCTCGTTATCTCTACTCTTAAAATTTCCTGTCATCTTGTCCTGCTGCTGAAAACTGTCTTATGCATGCCTGTATTAACTTCAGGGGTTTTTTTCTTAATCTGTACATACTTTATCTTTAGAGACTCCCTGGACTCTCCACCTGAGGAGGGCTCTCAGAAATCTTCCCTCATTCTTTCCCTTCCACGTTTTCCAATCCTTTCTCGTCCTTCATTTCCCAAAGGGTGAGCTAAACAACATCTTTCTTCCCGAAAAGTAACGTTAATATTATGCTGCTGTCTTTTGACCTCTGTCTTGCTGCAAGACACAGAGAACAGGTGCAGTGTAGGGTGGGGGAAAAGGACCTTAAGACTTACATCCTGGAGGCAATCCAACAAATTATGAAAATTCATTACTGTTAGCTTGAATGTTAGAACATATAAATCCTCATGCAGTATGGTCGTGCTTTCCGGTTCCTGCAACATTGGTAATGTTACAATCCCTAAACAATGTTATGTCTGACTTGTAGAACAGGTAACTTACAGTATGAGATTTTATATGGGGTTCAAATTTGGAACTAGTCCCCAGTTATTCCACTGCTTTTTCTGCCCTACTGCAGTGCTTCAGGGACGTCTCCTTTTTATGCTTCATAGAGAAGAGGCAAAGAAATAACTGAGGTATTTTGATCCTGGCTTTGTGATTTTTGCTTTGTGATGGTGGTTTATGCACAGAGCTCTTTCCTTTTGAGACTGTTGGGGAGGACTATTTAACACAGGCCTGGCTCCAAGAAATGTAGAGTGATTTTGATTGAACTTGGGAGTGCTTTCCAGTGTTTGACATATGTCTCGTTGTTGTTAAGAATCATTTCTTACCATAAAATTTCTTCTGCAGACAAACTCAGCCTGTTACAGTGAATCCTGTTAGAAGACGGTCTTCGTCCAGAATGTCTATGGTAAGGAGAGCAAATAGCTTTATCTTTGCAGTGTTATGGATTTCAATTGACTTTGAATCAAATATTAGTTTCCTTCAGTGAAATGAAATGAGCAGTGAAAAAGATGAGTCTAGTATGCAAGGAACTGTTTCTGACTTGTAGAAAAAGCTGCTATGTAATATCTAAATAATGGAATTAAAATAATTGCAATGAAAAATATTTTAAACACTTCTATTTTTAGTTTGACCACTCTGTCTCTAGGAGACTGTTCTAGATGTCAGATGGCCAAGATACAGTCTTGGGTTGATGGTGGAGGGTGTTTTTCCCAGTTTTTTATTTATTTTTTTATGATCTCACAGGAGAAATTTCCATTGCAGATTTAGAGAAATGGTTTAAGACTAAGGCTTTGTATGTGTGTGTTTATTCTGTATTATAATGTGTATAATATTGTATATAATATGTATAATATACATATATAATAGTATACATTATATATAAAAAAACTTTCAAGAATTATTTTTAAAATAAATAATGAGTTTTTAAGTAACAGTAAGATGTTTGCTTTCTTAGCCTAAGCCTCAGCCTTATATGATGCCTCCACCACCTCAGCTGCATTACAATGGTCATTATACTGAACCATATGCATCTTCCCAAGGTAAGTTCGTTAAATCCACCACCACACTACGCAACTTTGGAAGGTAAAAACTATAATTTGTATTTGTAGCTACTTTATTCAGAGCTGAAGAAATCAATAAGGTGAACATGGGGTAGGTTTGTACTAGAACACTCATTGAAGTGCTTGCTGCTGCTATAGACATATAGGCTAATGTGAAATACAATCACAGAATCCTAAGTCCCTTAGGTTGGAAAAGACCTTTAAGTTCATCAAGTCCAACCATTGTTGCAGCACTGCCAAGTCCACCCGAAACCGTGTCCCTAAGTGCCACACCTACATGTCTGTTATATACCGCCAGGGATGGTAACTCCACCACTTCCCTGGGCAGTCTGTTCCAATGCCTGACCACCCTTTCTGTGAAGAAATTTCCTAATATCCAATCTAAACCTCTCCTCGTGCAACTTGAGGCTGTTTTCTCTTGTCCTGTCACTTGTTACCTATGAGAAGACACAGACACACACCTCACTGCAACCTTCTTTCACATAGGTGTAGAGAGTGATAAGGTCCTCCCTGAGCCTCCTTTTCTTCAGTCTAAACAATCTCAGTTTCCTCTACTGCTCCTCCTCCACGTCCTCTCCTATGAGAGATGAGTAAATCTAGTTAACATAGCATATACACCAACAAAAGACTGTGGTGTCTTGTGTGAGTTTAAGCTGACCATCACTTTTTTTGGTCCTTGTATCAATATTATGGCATTTTGAGATCCTTGTCAATATCTATCTCAACAGCTGCAAAGACTAACTGAACCCCCAGACAATTTACAAAATTAAAAAATTTTAAAAAGTGTAAATTGATCTAAGATGCAGGGAGAGAGGAGTTTCAGAGTTTGCTAGGCTACAAGGTGGTGGTGAATTCAAAGGGTAAGGAAGTTTGCATGTTATGGAACTGGTATATATTTGATGGAAACAAAGAAGAAAAAAACCCAATCAACCCTTAACTAATATTCTCAAGCAATGTAGACTCCTAATCTAAGTGGTTTACAGTAGAGTCATGGCTGCTTTCTCACGTGTTTTCGATTGTTACACATTGTGTCTTTAATTAAAAAACTTGCTGCCCTCAAAGGTTGAATCTAATTGTTTGCAAAGTTGCCTCAGTTTTGATAGGGTTCTTCCAGTCCTACAAGTTTGCTGGATAAATAATACTCTAACAATTCAGTGGGAAGGGAGTAAGCACATTTTCTATCTAAACAGAGTTACACAAGTCTTAATGAAATACAGGTACTCAGCTACATTCAGAATGTAGCTGAATTCTTTCCAGTTTAGTGTCGGAATTATTGCTGGATACTTGCTACTACACACGTCCTATTTTTGGATGATTTTTTTGCATAAAAGAATTTTTGATTGTCAGCAAATTCATTAGCATAAATGCAGCAATTATTTTGGTGAACCCAAAGAGTTAAATTATGGAAGGCATCTAAAGCAATGACTGAATTGTTCTCTTCTGGAGACTAGCAAATTGTACATCCAATGAAATAATAATTAAATGATTAAATGTGTCTCGGATGTATAAACTGTTAGATCATTTTCTTTACCCATCAGAGTAGGTATATGTTAATGTGTGAACAATAGATGGTGGTAGTTTAAACTGTCTCCAAAATTTCTGGAGAAAAGTTAATTTGGTTTTTTTTTTAAGACCTTGTGGTACTATATCTACTTATGTCATGAGGGGGTAGAAGAGAGAAGAAGCACAAGGATTTTTTTGTTTGGTTTTTGTGGGCCTTTTTTTAGTGTTTTTTCCTTTCTTTGCTGTTTAAACTGATATTACTACATTAGCGCAAATCCACATAAACATTCTTTTTTTCAAGTGGTGTGGTGTAACACTGACAGGTACTTTGTTTAACTTAGACTGAACCTTAGCAAACCTATCCTAAACAGAAGAAAGCCATTCTTAAACAGAGAGTGTTTTCCCATAGAAATCTGAATAATTGAAATAAATATAATAGGTTATTCTGGTTTACATACCTTAGGTATCGACAACAACAAAAGCTGGGGTTTGGGTTTGGTTTTTTTCTCCTTCCCATTTTAATACATAGCTAAGAATAACTGAGGTTCTGAAAATCTCAAACATTGCTTAGCTATGTCTTAATAGAAGATAACTTTGTTTGATGTCTTGGACATAAAGATTGTTCTTAAACTTTACTTTCAGATAACCTCTTTGTGAGCAATCAGAATGGATACTACTATCACTCTCAGACTAGCTTGGATAGAGCCCCTCATGACTACAGTGGTCGGATCCGCAATGGTAGTGTCTATAGTGCACACAGCACAAACTCCTTGAACAACCCACAGCATTACTTGCAGCCATCCCCCATGTCCTCTAACCCAAGCATTACTGGAAGTGATGTCCTCAGAACTGATTATGTCCCATCACACAGACATAGTGCACTAATACCACCTTCTTATCGTCCCACGCCAGACTATGAGACT